>NC_090944.1:111735775-112047698 GCF_040807025.1 Struthio camelus
CTATTCTTTGAAAAATATAATTTGAAAAGTAATGGAAGTATGTAGCTTGAACTTTCTATATACAAAAAAATATAATTTGAGTTTAACTGGTGTTTAAGAAACAGAAAAGCACAGCAATTATAAGAACTTTCACATTCTAGGCCTCTTCTATTCTTTCCAATTCTGATGTTAGATTATATGAGAAAAAATGTGACAATGTCAAAAGTTGGTATTTCAAGGCCAACTTGGTCCAACAGGGATCACTGGAAACCCACCAAATACTAAAAAAAGCAACAATAAAAACCAAAAAATGCAACCCCCCCAAAGCAAAAAAAAAAACAAAACCAAAATCCAAAAAACTCCAAAAGCTCTGCAAACTTTCTGGACAAAGCAAAAATAAATTTGATTTTTGGAATTCTAAAGGTAAAAGATCAACATATCAATGCCATTGTATCACACTGCTTTACCTTTCTAAACTAAATTGTTCCCAAAAAGTCATAAACTGGATTTGAAATATTGATGTTATAATTAATATATTAAATGTAGCTCTAATTTAAAAGTTACTTCTACCACACAATTCATTAAAAATTAACTTCAATTTATTTACAGAATGGAAACAAAGTACTTTTTTTTAAAAACAGTATATATTAAGATTAGCCAAAAATCCTAACAGTTGGACAATGACATACAAATTATTAAAAGAAACAAAAAAGCCACAAAAAGCTCAGGAAATTTTACTTACTATAGCAACTTTCACAAGCGCGACCTATTAGCGAGGCCTGTGCCTGATAGGAGGCTCCCACTGCTCCATTCACTGCAGCAGGTTTCCCATTGTTGCTGGATATTTGATTGGGATTTGGTTTGTTGCTTTAAAAAAAAAAAAAATTCATCTTTCAGAAGTGATTTTATTAGCACATTAATCAACACAAGAACAGTCTAGTTCTGGAATTCTGACGTGTGGTGCCAAAATCTCTAAGAAATACTCTACGCTACAAGACTAATTTTTGTGCTTCTCTAGGATTTTCAATACAGTAAGACACTTAATTAGGTAAAGAGTTGATTCAATGCTCAGATTTAGAGCTTTGTAAAATGCACGAGCAAAAATTATTACATGGTCTGAGTTGCTCAGCAAGCTATGGAGACACAGAGTCTCCAGGCCAAGCATAAAAACAATCCTGAACACAGCATGGAATTTTAGAAGGGGGTTCCAGTGAACAGGTTTAAAACAGATTAACTTTTACAAGGTGAGGCTCGGCTTTGGGTGAAGTGCAACACATGTAAGAGTAGTAGTACTGCCTGTAAGTAAGCACACCACAGTACAAGGCGGATTGCTGACCCGTACCTCAAACGGAAGTATGTATCTTTGCACCAACTGCAGTACATGCGCATGTCCTAAAACTGTGGTAAAGCTCACCCAGATGATCATGTATCAGGCTACCGTGCTTGGGTCACGCCCTAAACTACTCTTGTTCTCAGCAGAATTCATTTTTTGGGGTAATATTATTTTCTACTGCTTCAGTGCAGTGGGACTTTACTCGTGAGATGATTAATAGAACCCTCACTAGCTGAAGCACAGTATTTCCAATTGCATGGGTGCTATGTACCCCTCTGAGGAGCAAAACTCATAATTCGATGCATGGCTGGATATATTGATTTCTAACATGATTTGTGTTAAATATATACATAAAAATATACACAGTATTAGTTAAAATGACTGAAGGGGTGGGGGTGGAGAGGGAACCCAATCACCTGCACAGCTATCTCTGTTTTTTCACTATTCCTGCATGGTGAACTTTCAAGAAACCTTTCCCGTATCAAGTCTCTAACTCCAAATCCAAGCAGGTCAGCCTGTTTGTCTCTATCCTTCTTTTTCACTACAGCCAGTGAGAGACTCTTTCTTTCACAATTTTCACATGCTCTTTATCAAGTACCTTCCCCAGGTACTCAAGAGAAGTCCCTTGGGCTCAGGGTACAAGAGAAGAAATCAACAGAAGATTAAGTCTCCCACCTTATGATCTGTTGCTTAGTTACTTCCAAAGAAACATAGAATTGAAAGGGACTCTCTAGGTATTGAGGACAGAATCCTGCTTTTATACAAAATAGTATCTTATGAGCAAGTTTGAAAAGGTATTCATCTCTAACTTAGCATCAACTCTACTCAGATTTCACATGCAAGAATTCAATCTTGAAAAAGAGCGGTAACAATCCATTCGTCCATGAGGGCCCCAGACTGCACAATTATCAAAGATTTAACAATTCCTACTCTCTTACCGTTGACTATGGATTTTATCTTGACTCGGAGACAACAGACAGTAACAAAGAAAAAGAAGGCAAGAAAATCCATATTTCAGAACATAGTTTGTGATCTAATACCACTAGTCCGTACTGTGAACAGAGATCATATATTGACAGAAGTCCCAAATTGTCAATATGGGCCAAGCAAACTAAATAGAGCGTTCTGTAAAGAATGAGTACCTTCCATAGCCACAAACAGTTTTCCTAAAGCAGCTATTTACCTGAGAGAGTTATGGAACACTCAGACCAGTTTTTTCAGCATACAACTCAAGCCTATGATGCCAAAGATTATCCAAAGTCCACAATAATTAAATCTTAACTTTTTTTTTAAAAGATGTCATTTATTAGAGACTTGAGACACATTAGAGGCTTGTTTCTTCAAAGAAGATGAGATTAAAAGTTTGAATTTAACAGTCTGTTGTTTGTATTATTAAATCTGTTTAGGAGACAAAAGTTTGTATGAAATATGGAAATGAAGCTCTGTTGTATGCAATTTATAGAAGACATCAAAAAGGTAAACTGGATTTTCAAATTATTTCATACCGTATTCTAGGCTTCTGTTACAAGAACACTCCTATCAATGGGAAATCCACATAAACGTACAGTGAATATGCCCACACAGAGCTTTAAAGAACGTCATCTTTAACCCTTTCTGTTCTCATAATCTTGAGAAAATTATGAATATGGAAGAGACAGATTATATCCTGCTTTTATAAACTACATGTTAACAAAAGCAGATACAGCACTCAGTTTAAATCTAAAAATACTAGATAAAAATCCTCCCAAAGTAAACAGATTTCATTAGTAAGGTCTGTACAAAGATAAAAGATTTTGGGCTGTTTGCTACCTTTAATTCACAATCAAAGCATCTCTTGTCTCTAGTTTAAGAGCACACAGTATCATTAAGAAAACTGTAACTGAAATGGGAAAGTATCTGATTTCATTTTATGTAACTACATCAACAACTGCTTCTATTTTGAAAAATTACATTCACACAAATACGAAAAGTTGGTGCTGCAGAGATTCTGAAGCGATTATTCCAGAAGAAAATTGCTTTTTAAATGACAAGGGCATTCTTGCATGCGAGCAGTTCCTGTAGCACTTGAAACTAACTGATCTGCTTTTGTAATACTTCTCATCATTCCCAAACAGACAGTTTGGAGGTCAAAGAGAAAGGGCTGAGTCAGGTATAAACGTCCCACCTAAGGCAAAAATTTACGACATGTTCCAATTATATTTGCTATATAACAAGTACTGAGAAAGTATAAAGAACTAAGACTAAGAAAATATCATGCATGTAACTGCATGTTACTGTTTCAATTTTACCTGTGCATTATTCGAAAAATGACTTTATTGTTATACTCACTAGGTGGGGATGTATACTTGTTTCAATTTACTTTCTGCTTCAGCTGCTTTCAGACGTTTCTAGTTGAAAAATTAACATGTTAAAATATTTTATTATATTCAAGTATGCAAATTCATAAAGCTACACACAATCCACCTTTAAATTATTTTTACTTTATACTGTGATTCCACAAGAGCCTCCAAAACAAGTGTAGAATTCTACAAGGTGAAAACCATGAGAAATCAGAGTTTCCTAATCTTACTACTAGTTGGAAATTATCATATACTGTCTTTCCACAGTAAATCTCACAGGCTCAGCAGATGATGACAAACCTGTAAAAACAACTATTACAATTTATATCAATTACATATGACATTGTGGTTAACCCTTGTAGGACAATATAGAAAGCGTACTTTAAAAATAAATTTGTGAATGTGCATACAATGAGTCAAGTAATTCAATACTTTCTGTGTGTTCAATCAAGCTGAAGGCTAGGCTTTTCTAAGCAATACAAGGAAGTAGAATACTCAAGTCCACTGACTGTTAGAAAGAACTAAACACTTATTTCCTTAAATGTCACTAAAACTCTAGCTCAGGAACAGAGCAGTAGCAGGAAAGCTATGCTATGCTACTACCAAGATATTCTGTGAATTTACTAAACTATTACTTTCTTCATGCTTGTGACAAACTCAAAAAGTGCTGCACTCAAAATAATATTATTGTTTAAGATAATGTAATTTGGTATGATCTTACAGATTTACCACACACAAAAAAGTTACCCCTGATATATTGCCAGCGCACTTGTAACTAAAAAGAATATTCAATAAAGCATAGAATTTTCCAATTTTCTCTTGAAAGCTTCAACACATTACACCTTGAAAGAGCAAGAATATAGAAATTTTGGAAGTTAACAGAAGACACTAACTAGCGTTTTTCAAATACTCTAAACGTCACTGTCGGGTGACCCCTGGAGTTCACCGGTTTCAACAAGGGTTTGGTCATTCTTCACATCTTTACCTCTCTATCACGTCTGACAGCAAGGATATTTCAGGTGCCTGAGAACTCTGGCCTTGTTTTTTTTTTCCGTATTTGTTTTAGTTGTATGTAAAAAAATAAAAAACACGTGTAATCAGGTCTATGGCATGGAGGAGTGGAATTTTATTATCTTTACCACAGGGTTTAACAGGATGGCGTGACAAGTCCTAAAATTACTCATGAGCTATAAAGTACATAACATCCAATCTAAACATAAAGGTATACTTAAACAAAACATAAAAATATGATATGCTGGCCAGAGTAGGATCTGTGTGGTACCTCCAGAACAGACAAAATGAAACTGAAAATGAAGAGTCTTAGGCACAAAGCAACAGGAACTTCTGAAATGCTGAGAAGTTTCACTTACTGCCATACATTCAGTCACAGCTGATTCCGCCAGCCTCTGGAGCGCTCCTAGCCCCCCGCTCCCCTTCCTTTGATTAACTAAGTTTTTATTGGGATAGGAAAAAGGATGATGAAAACGTTTGCTTCTTTATGTGGAAACAAAAAAAATTGCAAAGGCTTAATGTGTTTTTTTCAGTCTTACAGAATCTCATTGGTACAGCCAAGCGATTCTGTCTCAGACACGTCATGTAAACAGAGGCGCAGAAGAAAGGCATTCAGGAACCCATAGCTCCCTCACCTAAAACAGATTCTGCAAGAAACCAAACTTAAGAGTTTTTTCTGTTATGAGTACCAAGAAACAAAACAGTTTTTTCTGTTACGAGCGCTAAGTCCTAAAAAAGCCCAAACCAAACAAAGAACAGAAACAGTGAAAGACTTGAGATGACATGAGCAGCTATGACAGTATGTTTTTCAGCACTGGTACAAGAAATACAGAGTTCAGATGTCTACGGGAACATTGCCTCGACCTAGCAGATCAGGGGCGGGGGGGAGTTATTTCCCTAATTTCTGTCAAGACATTATTTCTGTTCACTTGAAAAAAAGGGAGGAAAGGCGTTGAACAAGGTCAATTGTATTAAGGGGAAAAATAAAATTAAAAAAGACATTGATTTCCAGCAATAAGTCAACAGTATCTCTCTGCCTCTCAAGATTCCCCCTTTCTTCAGCATGTGTTCAAAACTCCAATCTCCGTTTCTCCTACAGCTGCCAATTTGCTCCTCTGCTCTACTCCTGTTTTTTGATACCCAGTCTCTGCAAGGTTCAGAATCCAGGAAGGTACTTCCCCCGCTGAGAGAAGTATCATCCTCTTTGCTCTGGGACACCTGAGACTTACTAGGTTAATAAGCTTTAAAGGCTGAATAGCCTGAGTAGGCTTCCTCATGTAAAACTATTGCTCCTTTCCATTTGAGAAAGTTGCCTGTGTCTCCCCAACATACCTCTCATTTATAAAAACTGCTTTTTCACTGCGTCTCTGAGGAACAATTCATGCACTGGTACCATCAAAAATTAATTCCTATGGGATATGAGAGTCCTTTTCCATTTATTGTCGAGATAGGCTTTTCACAGGCTTTTTGCTGCTCACATGTTCCTACTCATGTTTTGAGCTGCGGCGACTTCCAATTTCATCTCAGTTACACGTGACATAGCTCTGTCCTCAGTGGCATTGCACTACCTTCAATAGGCCCATCGCAGAAATTCAACCGTGGTATGCTCTGCCTTGCTTAAGTCAGTTTTTACAAGAGTGAGGAAAGAGAGGAGCGTTTGCCAAGCCTCATATACTAACAGTTTCTAAGCTGAGAACACTTTAGAGCTCCAGCAGAACAGCTCTCAACGGTGAACTGTTTCTACTTAAGAGCTTCAGACCAAAGGGTTTCCACAACTATTTTTTTCTCCCCTTTTCATATTATACCCAACTATACATATATTTGGCTTTCAAACTGAAGAAACAGGTTAGGAAATAATCTGCATTTCATTGAGACTCTTAAGAAACTGGGCCCACTGTACAAAGAGGAAAAAATAAATCTCACTGCACACCTATCATCAGAGCAAAAGAGAAAAAATATGATAAACTAAAAGAAATTAGGTAAGTAGCCTTGAAGTAGTGTCAAAATTTAAAGGCATTTGTAGGAAGCTTTTCCAAGGCCCTGCGGGCAGCATCAGTGAAAAGTGAGTATATACACTAACTAAATTTTAGCATACCTTTAATACTGGTATGCGGGCTCTATGGAATAAAATTTTTGCAACTCCTTTCCTCCTTTATTTATTAAAATGAACCATATACTTTCTTCTGCAAAATAATCACATAGTACTACTTTAGCATAAGCTATATTTTTATGTACTAAAACTACGGTTAACATTGGTCCTTTGAAGCAACAGAAAATGTCACTGCTTGAATTCACACTGATCAATCAACTTTTAGGTGTAGAAAGAGAAGCAAGGATGCAGAAACAAAACCATGAACAACTAATTGCAGTTTCTGAAATGAAACCTGAGCCTGTTGACAGTTGGAGGATGAAAACTAGCAAACTGAAAATGTTTAGAGAAAATATATGAGAAATGATTAGGCATAGAGATCAAATCGGATAATAAAAGGTTCCTCAGTATCATAGGAAAAGGCGGGAAGTTGAAGCTAGACGAATTGAGACAAGAAACAAAACACCAGTATGCAACAAGAAGGATAATTAATCACTGGAACAATTTAACCAGGAGAGATGATACTTTTCGAAAAGATACATCTGATTTTAAACAGCAACTACTTGAAGAAAGTCTTACAGACTGCATTAGAGAAGAAGTCAAGCTAAATAATCTCAGCTTTTCATTTGGTCGGCACTGCTTTTACTCAACTACCCTTGAAAACTGAATGGTATTTCTTTTCTAGAAAATTTGTTATGAATATCAGCTGACAAATATCCCAAGGAATGATCACTTCCCTATGTAAGTAATGTTTTCAACAGAGAATAAATAAATGGGAAGAAAATGCACTATATTGTTGTTCAAACACTAGTTTGAACTTAGCTGTTCTCTAGCCTAATGAATGAATTTGTAGTAGCTTTGCAAAAGGGAACCCTTGCCTACACACATTATTTTCCTGCTGAAAAGCCTTAGTAAAAGATTTTTGCATTGAACCAGATTTTTAAGCAGAAAACTATATAATGCAGTGGTCTGAAAAGTGCCAGATTGCCAAGAATGATTACCAAAGACCTGAATTAGTTTTGCTAGACAGGTTCAATACAGGCAGATATGTAGATATGTAAACTTATCTATTTCCCTTCACCTTGACTTGAAAGGGTCATGTTCTGAAGGCAAGGTGACAGCAACATCTCCATCCCCATTAAAACATCACCTTTAGCTACCAAGCAAAAGTACCATCTAGGGACATGGCAATGATATCTATCTTATATCTATCCTACATGCATCCAATCCACATGACAAAATAAACAGAACATTACATACCAGTTTTTCATATTAAATCACACTGATCTAAAATTCAAAGATTGTATCTTATGTATGAATAAGATTCAAGTACGTACATCAGCATTTTCTCTTCCCATTCTCCCAAGTTGTCCTACCTCTCAGGCATGACATTTAGAAAAGAATGACCCTGGAATTGCTACTCTTGTACTGAACATATTTTTTCCCTGCATGTATTTAATCATCATAGCTTGTTCTGGTGTAGAAAACCCATAGATACCATCTTCACTGAACTGTACTATTTTTACCATTCCAGAACAAACTAAACAATGACAGGACAAAGTTTTAACCTGTTGGATTTCTCCAATTTCTTGTTGGGAAGGATTACAGAAATGTTAACCAGGAGAGAAATGAGACAGTTTGGCCTATAGTGTTTTTATTATCGATGATGATGCATGACCCTGAAAGAACATCTCTATAGCTTTAGATCTCAGAGTGCAATGCCATGCTGGAAATTAGGATGTTACAAGTTTACTTAGGGACAAGCCAAGCAAAAAATAGACATTTATGTCTGTAAGAGTATTGAAGTTCGGGATAACCATAAGGCCTTTTGCAGTATTTCTAGATGATCTTTTTGTATTTGAAGCTAAAAATCTAATTCTATAGAGAGATACATAAACTCAGTAGAACGCCACACATCTCGAATGTTGTGGCAACAGAGTCATAACGAAGCCCTGGAGAACGATAGGAAAAAAAATTCCATCTCAATATCTTTTGCCAGCCACTCTAGAGCAATTATTTCAGAAAAAAATTCACAGGAAAACAGAGATCAGTCTCTGAGCAACCTAAGCAGGTTGACAGAAGTCAATTTACAATTCAATTTATCTTTACTCCTAAGGCTTTCAGTCTCTATAAAATCTTTTCATCTGATCTTTCAAGATCCTCCATCGGTCTCTCAAGAGCAACTCTTAAAAGCTGAAAAACGGCACAGCAATTCTCTGCTGGCAATATCTTCCTAAGATAGAGATTAATAGCTTAAGGAAAGTGTTAAAAAAGTTAAATCAATGGAGACAAACAGAAAATACATTCTTTAATACACAGCAGAACTATTTTCTATTTGTATTACCACAGCACTAAAAGGTCCTTGTCACAGTCTAAGACTCTACTGTGTGGTATAAGACTTTTTATACTCTAACAAGGAGATGCAGACACACTTTCAAAAAAACAGAACAATCTGGGGCAATCATCCTTCTGACACACTGCAACTAAACATGGAACAATTGTAAAGCTCTACCTAAGGACACAGCTGCAATCACAACAACATAAAACTTACTTTAAACATTCTGTACGTAACATAAATATTACAAAGAGTACAATACATAGAAAGCACTAATACTCAAGTTTTGCTTAAACCTGCTTCTAATATCCCCGTGTAGGTGCCCAGCACGTTCTCGTGTTTTTGCTGCACAGGGACTCAAACAGCTGAACACTCATTCAGAAGGATGCCACATTCACTACGTGCAGAATGTTCTCAACTTTTGTTTTCAAATCCTGATAATATCAAATTAACTTCTTATCATGGACTATCAAGAAAAGGTTCATAACATTAGGGATGACTTTTAACATAACATATTTTGCCTTTCCTTTAATCCTATGCACAGCTTCAAAGCTTATTGCATTTGTTCTGCAGCCCACCTCCTTCCTATCTGTAGCAAGGAACTGGAATTGCGTTGCTATAAACCAGCATACAATACAAAAAGGCTCTTCACAGCTATGTGATGAACTCCAGGCATCCAAGGATTTGGCAACGCACCCTGTGAACACACAAAACTACTGGTCTACAGCCTAAAGTATTACCACACGTCTCCCACCACGTGTCTTTAAGAGCACCACAAACAAATTTTTATGCTTTAACAAGCTTTCCCCTCCCCCCAACTCTTTTTAAGAACATGGCAGACTTGTTCATGTTGAAATAGGTGTTAGATTACCTGCTGTACATATCTGTCAGTGGTTTTCCACATGTAATAATATTCAATGATGCTGGTCAGTGACTTCCAAGGAAGCTGAAAAACATTTGTTACAAATTAGAGTGGTTCCAAGAAACTGCAATGTCCACATCCTATTAAACATATATTAACATCTCCTATATTTGATCTATAAATATTAGAATGTATATGCATTACATTCCTACATTAAAATACATACCTATATAAATTCATATACTACTACAAATATAGAAACTTTCTTTATGGATAACACAGATGCAGGATTAAAGCAGTATTATATACAGTAAATTATATCTGGATTTGTATGTGTAAACCCTATGTTTAAAATAAATGATATGTAGTGCAACCGGAAACACAGACAGTAATATCTCTATTATAAAATGTAGCAGATGGAAAACAACATTCAGGACTAAAATGAATCATCTTGACAAGAATGTGTTGGAGGCTCATGATAATTTTGCGCTTAAAAATACATCAGTCACAGCACTTAATTCACAGGTTCTTCAAGTCCCATAAAAACTAAATGGCTCATATAACACAGCTGGTCTTCCATAAATTTTTGGAACTTTTTATTATGATTACTACTAGAATAACCCGGTTTACGAGTTTGTGTGCACGTGTTCATTGGAAAAGTAAAGATATGTAAGCCTAAGTTTAGGGAAGAAAATGAACGATATAGCAGCCATTCGTAATTGCTATAGAATTATCTAGTCCACTGCATGAATTATCTCAATCATTGTAATTAGTTATTCTCTTACAAAATTCACGCAATTTTTCTTCACAGCCTGAAAACAGGCCACTGTTTGCGCATGGTATTTTACAGATGCATGCATTAACATCAGTAACTTTTACTTTCCAGGGATAAGGCTGAAAGTTAGAAAGTCCCAGAAACGCAAGATGTGGAAACTTATCTTTCCAACCCTATTGACTCCACTTTGGGGCTTTCTCCATGTCCTAAGCTAAAAGCGCAGGCTCCTGAATCTTTAAGCGAGTTCCTAAAAGCAGCAGAACAACCCTGTATCAAGTTGCCTCTCCCAGCATGCAGGCGCTCATAGCCCGCTTTTGTTGTTGTTGCTGTTGTTTTTTTCCAAACACTTAGAGGAACTGAGTTTTGCTCCCACCTTTGCCTTTCAGGAGCTGGGATTCTGATCCAGGTTCAGTGGTGTACTTCTGAGGTGATGCACCACAGTGGGTAAACCTCTGGTCTAAGTGACAGCAGTTTTGTCCATTTACATTTAATCTAACTTAACCATACCAAACAGCAGCATAACAAATGTATAAACTGACTTTGCAACAAATAGCAACACAATTCAGTTTACTAACATCCTTTCATTTTCTCGGGTAAATCATGCCTTAAGAGAACTCTGCCCAAGAAAAGGCTGAGACCGAGTGTTTGGTGCCCGTGGACCAACACAGGTGAGTTGCTTCACAGTGCCTAAATCAACATCCTTCACGAGATCCAGCTGAAAGCCTGTCTGTCACCCCACTGACCTGCCATTGCTGACTAGTCCATTTTAGCTTCTCTGCATTTGTTTTCCTTTCAGATACTTTTCCTATTAACGCATCAGTACCGTGGATATCTTTGCTATATCTCCAGAAAATACTTTTATCTGTTTCAAGTTAACTGTGATTGTGACAATACTAGTAGGTTCACTTACTCAGTAGGCAACTGCAATCAATTACAGATAATTAAGGTGTTTTGATTAGATAACCATAATCCTTTACAATTTGATTCACAACTCAGAAAACCTGTTTGAGATGCTGAGTATGAATATCCTAAGTGTTTACCTAAATACCTAAACGATAAAACTCTGTAGAGGCACATGAATTTTCCAGAGGCTGCCCTTAATGGCCATAAAAGCTGGAAACAGTCACAGAGTAAAGTACTCTCATTATCAAATTCTATTAAACGCTGACTGAAAGAAATACAAATGACGTGGCAAACATGGCATGACGTTTTGTAGGAGGAAACTAACAATGAGGTATCAGCAGCAGAAAAACAGGAAGAGGCAATTTTCGATTTCATTAGTTTCTGCAGGATAAAAATGGACCGCTCAAATCAGTCCAGTAGGAAGAACTTAGTATTTTAAAACATTTTAAAATGTGTATGTTAACGTTAAAGCATGTTTCCATAGTTTTCTGAAGTTGGAATCTTGCTCCTGTTTTATTTAAATGGCTTGAGTCTGATTCCTAAGGCCTTTCCTGCCATATCTGAAATGTGAAAGTTACAAATCTGTGAAAAACAGTGATAATGGAAAAACTAAGAATTTAACAAGCAGTATAGAAGACACCATAACAACTGTCCTTAACAATCAGGAAAACAGTTCTGTTTAGAGCACATAAAATATTTGCTCTCTTCCCATTCAACTATCCTGGAATGTAAAGGAATTCAAGTTAACTCAATTAACTTTAAAAGTTTAGGTTCATTAGGATTTACATAGGTTCTCACACATAGCAGTACCTCAGTAAATGAGATCCTACAGCAGTTGATGAGTCAACAACAGATGAAAATGATTATTCAAAGGCTGGACTGTAATTTGATAACAACTAAGTTTCTCCTGTCTATTAAAAAAGGTAAACTCCTTTACATCATTTAGTTTATGACAATTATCTTGCCTACTAATATTTAATGTTTATACCTTAATGCTTGAGCTGCACTTTGAACGTCAAATAGTGCCAGCAATTATTAGTTGCTGGAAAAGTAAATGAACTTGCGCTTTAGAGAACTGTAATGTAAGGGTTGCAACTGCAGTTACCGTGTCTTGCAAAGTCAGGATCATTCTGAAAACGTAATTCTTCTAATATATAATGACTCAAGTGGGTACTACGTAAGTCTTTCGCTTTAGTATATTGCTAC
Source organism: Struthio camelus (assembly GCF_040807025.1). NCBI lineage: Eukaryota > Metazoa > Chordata > Aves > Struthioniformes > Struthionidae > Struthio > Struthio camelus. The sequence goes on from NC_090944.1 coordinate 111,748,608, forward strand.
CAATCGCTTTCCATCACACCACACAAAAATCCGGCCAGTGCTGTGGCACCATCAGGCTGACTGCTTAGACACCAACGTGCTTTTATCGCATTACCTTTTAGTCAAAAGATATAAAACCAAATCATTAAGTGTATACTAAGTTAGCATGTATACTACTGGCTCATTAGCTGCTTTGCTCATGCTTTTACAACAAACATAAAGGTAACTTATTTTACCTAGTCAGTGAAAAGAGGGAAAAGAACATATTGCATTTACTACAGGATAAAAGTATTCTTCGTGATAATTGTATCATAAGTGCTATAAATTCACACCTACCTCACCCTGCAGAAACTTGTTCATATATGCACGATCGAAATCTTGAACAGATTATTTTAGATAATTATTTTCAACTAAATGTTTGTTTTTAAAGGTCTATACTTTTAAAATACTACATAGCAAGTGGGAATACATAAATCTTACTCTAGAGAAATGAAGACAACTCGCCGAATTACATAAATATTAATATGACCGAAAGCTTCCAAATTACGTAGCACAGAATCTTGATATAACGTAGCACAGAATCTTGATATAACTTTAAGTTACTAATACTACAGAAATTGATACGTGAAATAGATGTTCTTCCAATGATGTTTTAAAAATGACATGCCACTTTTCCAAAGGTAAAAAAAAGTGACTAAGGATAGACAATATCCCTCTTTTAACTAAAAGAGACTATAATTGAATAAAAACGCGTATCCATTTGTGTTCCACTTTGAGTCATCGTTAACATACCCTCAGTAGATTACTCAACTCTACCTCTAAACTTTTCTCTCTCTTTCATTCTGGGAGGATAAGAGAGCGCGCGAGAGAGCGCGCGATCTGTGTTTTGGAAAGGAAGAGGCAGTAAAAGGAAGAAGGTATCAGGAGTCCACCTGAGATAAAAGAAACATTTTAAGTAGCTTTCTTTAGGCTCACTCAAATATCTAGCATTTGAGCACTGCACACGTAAAAGAGATGTCTGCAATGCAAGACTCCACTACAACACTGTAACATATGCTTATCAACAGAATTTAACTACGCGTAGCACCACACAAAAATTATAGAGAAAATCAGAAGTATTAAACACAAGCCACAAGGCTTAGGTTTAGCTGGTCACAATTTTTATTAGGATTCAGTTTGTAAACACTGAATAAAACGTGTAATAGATGCTTTAGGCATCTTAAACATTGGAACTGTATGTGTTACAAATTATTATAAGCAAAACACACTATGGATAATTAGAAGTCATAGCTACAATCAAGATACCTAACTAGCGTACATTAACAAGTGAGGAGCCATTTATCTCAATATCTATGCATTAAATAAGTGACCGCAGTTTATATTAAGATTTCAGCTCTAACACTCTATAAAATATGCTTTTCCACTCATATTTTCTTAAACAGAACTATTTCATCCACAATATAACTTTCATCCTTATGAGATGAATGCAGTGAACGTTTTCTCCCTTAGGGATCTCAGAGGGAAGCACACAGCTATCACACCTATTAAAACGACAATTTTTCAAAAAAACAACAGCCTTCCTTTCTCACCTTCATTTAATCATGTTTCACTTTAGAATTGCAAAAGTGAAGACAGATATCACCAATACTCAGTGCTAAATTTCTTCCCAGTGTCCCATGTGCCTTTCTTGGAAGGTCTTCTATTTCTCTACATCATCTACATACATCATATATCTTATAAATCTGTAAGGTTTTCCCCTCAAAGATCGCTAATAACACCACCCATTGGTAATACAACATGGACTTCCACCTGCAAAGATAGAAACTGATCTTTCAGAGTAAAGAAAATGAAATCTTCACAAGAACTTGTACAAAAGAAGTCTTTTTCATTGAGAGAAAGGAAGACTCTGCAAAAAACATGCAACAAAATCACCAATAAATTACTAAAAATCCCAGCAACAAGTGAATAAAAATCATTTCCTTTTCATTACTTTGCATTAGAATTCAGCAATTTGTAAAGTCTGATGCTTCAGAATCAAAATCAGCATAGTTAGAAAGTATGGGAGAACACCTCCTCTACTTTTCAGAAGTGTCTTCGTACTGAATGTGTCAAAATAATTCCCTGTAGTGCACTTTGAAAGCTACCTGCGTAAGGATTTCTCTCTGCTAATCATAGAAGGAAACCTCAGAGTTTCCAAAAGCACTCAGGGGAGTGAGGCGTGTAGCTGCTAATGAATTTCAATGGAGCTTTTGGAAAAGTTCTGAAAAGTTTCTGGAATTTCAGAATCTTGCAAAAATCCTTATCAAAATACATGAGAATTTAGCACGTGAGACACCCTACCTGGTATTAAGCCATTTAACAGATTATCTTCTGCCAACATCTTTCCGAAGAATGGCAATGAACAGGAAAAAATATTCACTTTCATCTGGATTTTATATATATATATATGTGTGTGTGTGTGTGTCTGTGCGTATACATATATATGTGAGTGCATGTGTATATGTATGTTAATTACATATATTAAATGCACACATTTCTCCTCTAGCTAATCTTTCAAGAGAAACTACAGAGAGCAGTTACGCTCACTCATGCAAAAACACAACACAAAAGTGCACTACTTCAGTACTTACAAAGTCTTGTCGAATGTCATTGAAGTCCTTCCCATACTTTTCCAGTGCCTCTTCAAATAAACTAGCTTCTGATGCTGACCATTCTTCCATTTCATCTCTACACAAAACAGGCCCTCCAAGCGGGACTAGAACGCTGATGGCACTGCTCAAATCATAGTTGTGTTTATGCAACGTATCCATTGCATGAAACTAGCAAAGAGAAGGACACAGTTAAGAAAACTTCTTGAATTAGAGAGCAGTCAATTTCAATCAATGCAGACTCAATATATTATTTACCATATGCCATGCAACAAGCTTTAACTAATGCTAGATTTAGAATCTATCTTGATGTCATACGTTTTCTGTAATGAAATGTAAGGAAAATCTAAATTGTTCTATTACCTAATTTGGGAAAAGAAATGCCATAATAAAATGTTTATCAAAAATGACTCTAGTGAATTAGTTCCTGCAAATTACTAGTAAATATTTCTACAGAAGCTTTAGCTGGTAGAAACCAGTTGCGAGTAACCCAATAGAGACACAGTGCCATGCTATCATGCTATCTGAGGAGAGACTGAGGAGCCATTTTCAACTAAACAAAAGTTCTCAATAGCAGCTAAATACTCAAGACATAGTCTATGTGCTCAGTATTCTCACTGTTGCGGAAGGAAACAATCATTTATTCTTTTCACTATCATCACACTGAAAAACAAACAAGATTTTTGTCCCTTGCTAAACACTGTTTCTGTAGACTACTAAGATAGGTTTCTTTATTTCGTTTTCCTTTGCAAAAGAAGAAAACAGAAAACAAACAGGCTACAGCATCCTTCACTTAGCCTGTTTAGAGCCATCTCTTAATACTCACATCACCATAACTGATGGGGAATATGTAAAGTACCTACACCACAGATCCACCCACAGGGAAGATGATCAACAGCAAAGAAGCCTTTCTGCCTCAGCATCCCCAAACTCCTATCACAAAACCTTAAACTGTTGTGCTGAAGGAGGTATTAGAAGTATAAAGCACAATACACCTGCAAAACAAGCAACTGCGTGACATCAAGCTCCAACCCGTTTGGCCCACCACAGGGATCAGCTGCAACAGTAGCATGCAACCTCGCACACAGCCCTAAACCCTTCTTACAAGACAGGGCACCTGAAACCTTTCAGGACAGGAACAGGCTCGCATTATGTGTCAGTATAGCGCTTACAGAGCAATTCCAGTTGAGCTTCTGGATATAAATGCATCACAAGTAATAAATTATCCTAATCTGTTGCTATCTCTTAGGATAGCTAGGAGTGGCTAGGGTTTTTCCTCCAGCTTCCAATATACCTCTTGGAGAGCTACCAAGGACAGGATCCTTGAACTGTTTCATCTGCAAGAAGTAATGTTGCCTTTATCCTACAGTGGGTCATTTTACACAGGGTTCAGCTTAGAGAACCCTGAGCCTTGAGAAGGAGCCGTTCTTAAAGAGAAATGCTCTAATATGGAGATGCTATATAATAATGTCTAAAATACACAACCTTCAGATTAGAGAATGTAAAATAAATTACTGAAGAGTTACTTATCGCCCAGCCGATGAGTAAACCAGGCCTAACAACTGAACTCTTACAGCATATTCCTTACCAAGGTTTAAATGTGTTTAAATCTCACCACTTACAGAAAAACACTGCACATTTTCCAAGCAGCTGTTAAATCCAGATCTGTTCACTGATAACCAGTTTTCTTAAAAATGAGAACAGAAGCAAATAAATCAGGATCTTGCTCTTGCTTTACATCATTTTTGCATCTATAATAAACATCTTTCATAAGTGTTTTTTTTGTTGCATGCATCTCAAAAAGAGATGCACAGAAAACAACTCAGTAGATAAATACTGCCTTCACTCAGCTGTCTGAGAGACTACCACTGACAAGTTCCCACAATAACACTCTTTGCCTTCTGCAGGTTTGTCAGCCCCCACCTTCAATCAGATTCCCACACTGCAGTGAGTGAACCATACCAGCAAAAGCAAGAGCAGCCTGAAGACATTACTGGAGCCCATGACAAAACATCCTGGAGTTTCTTTGCCTTGCCCAAGGATCTGAGGATCACAAAAAACTGCTAGTGGGTACATGATGCATAAGGAGCAGGAGGCTGGGAAGAGTTGTCAGTGCCTCTCCCAAAGTAGACCCTGGAGAATAGAGGGAGAACGGCCCTTCCCAAAAGAGGGCTTGCCCAGAGCTTCCCTGCATCAGCGGGAAGGTTTAGGCCAGGCTGGCAGAGGGAACTTGTGCAGGTGGGACTATTCGTCAAGCCAAGGAAAGGCAGCATGGATCCAGGGAGAAAGGGGGTAGCAGTGCGTGCTGCAAACAAGCTGTAGCATGCAGTTCCAAAAACAAGCTGCCATTTCAGTAGTCAATTAAACCAGCTAGACTGAACAGCCCCCATCCAAGCACTCAAGCTAGAAACAGAATCTGAATACTACAATAATATTTTAAACATGTTTACTGCACAGCTACCTATACAGAAGTCTTACACAACTCATTAGGGAACACAATTTAATTCCTTATAGTAAAGTAACACAGGCTACTCAGAATGCGCAAGCGCAGTGATTTTGTCAACCTACTTCACTTTAATGCCTCTCAATGTATGCACTATACAACATTCAGGAATCTGAAACAGTAAGTCTTTCCAGTTTCTTTCTCTTCTCAGAGATCAAATTTCCTTATTAGAGAAAACACTGGGTATGAGAAGGCGAGAAATATGTTTCAGTGAGCTGTATGTCTCACAAGTCTTTATCACTGCAAGAGAAAAAGACTATGAAATCCCACATTGCTTCAAGACATTATGGCCACTTCTACTGTCTAAGGAGTTAAGCCCACACGGTTTCATGTCCTTCCGCAGGATATTCTAAATGACTTGGCAGTTTCCTGTCTTGTCTCATTACCTTCCCCAGGTCTTTGAGATTAGAAAACAGCAAGTGAGAGGTTACTTTCAGGCTAAGCTGCAAAACCTCCCTAATGTGCACGCTCATCCTCAATTTACTCATGTTTATAACCTGTGCCCCCTTTTTTTTAATATTAGTCTGTTTACAGTCACCTCTGACTGAAACAACTAATTTTCTTAGTGTTATGCACCTACATCACCTCTAAAGCGTTAATGAAATACACTATAACTTTTGCAAATGTCTGTACAAAGTGCTACTCAAAACATGCTCCCAATTAACAGGGGAACATAGGAAAGAATAACTACTATAAAGACAGGTATGTCTTTTCTTAACTTAGACAGGAGTACATTACAAGGAGCAAAAGAGAAAGGTTTTAAAAAGCTGAGGGGGCAGGAAAATGAGAAAGAACAGACAGACACAATAATTAAACCTGGGGTAGCTCCTCTGGTGCCTCATTATAAGATATGCCTTTCATTAAGTGTAATGGAACTTAATGGATCATTTGCAAGGAAGAAACATTTATATGGCACTCAAACGCTAAATGTATTCCTTTATTAGCAGCACTGCACATGGACTTTCAAACAAAAAGAAATTGCAATAGGGATGAATCTATTATATTAATCACTGAATGCTGTAAAAAAGACCTGCATTCTGTGGGAATTATTAGAAATTCTCGATCCAACAAAATCTTAATAAAATGATAAATACTAAACTGGAGAACTATTTTGATGGGAAAAAAGTATAAAACATTTAATGTGAATAGAATTATGTCACTAAGGTCATATTAGGGAGTAGGAAACAGAAAAGGCATCTTTTGAACGTAGAAGAAATTCTCTTGAGTATTACTGAAAACATTACATTTTGCCACTTTCTTGATTAGGCTACAGTAGTCCAGACTGAGGCCCTGTGTAATAGCCTATAAGTACTCTGCAAAATGTTAAGAAGTTAAATATTTTTCTCAGCATACTAATGAATGTATTTTACCTAAAATACAAAAGCTGCCCTACTGGGTCAGACCAATAATTCATCTACCCAAATATTCTATCTCTGACAGAAGAACCAGGAGATGCAACCCCGAGAATATGCAAGTCTAACCACGTTCTGAGGTTCATTCCCATTTCATTCTCCAACATCCGCAACCCTTGGGAATTAGGAGTGCTAGATGGCCCATTCTCATTGGTAACCATTTATGGATCTGTTATCCGTAACTTTTGAAACTCCTTTTTTAACCTGCTGATATTGTTGGTTCTTACAGAACTAAATTCCAGAGGCTCTCTACTCAACGAGTAACGTAGTATCTTACCTATTTTAATCGGATCTGTTAGCTTCACTGAGTGCCCCGTAGCTGCAATACTCGGGTATTTGATGAACAACAGCTCTACAGGACCCTTACCTTTTATCTAATTTTGAACACAAATTCTTAAAATAACAAAGTCCTTTGGCTGGTGTCTTTGGTAAGCTAAATCAAATTTGATTCTATCAAACAGTAAGATTTTGCTTGCACATAGTTTTCCTAGCATGCTTTTACTACTGTAGCATGTTTCATCACCTCAATAAATACAAACATACAGGGACAAAACTTTGGTCTGTAACATCTATGCACTTCAACTTTTTCTGAAAGATGCAGTCACTTATATCATTAATATTTCAACATCCTAAGGAAACATCCTAAGGACATACTAAGTAAAAAGTTCTTCAAAGAGTTACTAAAAAAGTCTGATTGTTTATACTGTTTACAAAACTTACAGACACATAGGTGTGAGTATGTATAGCATGATATTATCTAGACAATGTTCAGTGTTATTCCAATATACTTTAAATCACACTATGATCAATCATATTGAGTGAAACTTTATACAATGTGCTTTATACACTGCTACTGTGCAAACTGCCACATTTGAGGATGTTATATATAAATACATTTCTGTTGAAGTCAACTGATTTATAGCATGATCCCAAGAGGCAGCACCAACAGCCTTACAGAAAACCCACAGGATTATCTACTATATACAAAGACACCTTGCAAGCAGCTATCTAGAGGGAAGCAGACCTCTGGAGGATAGAGACTGTCGAGCAGTAGATTTTGTTGAATTTCTAGAGGTGCAAACTTTGCAGGATTTTCAAACAAGCCACTCACCAGTGTGATGTCTCGGGAAGCAGCAGCTGCGCTCATGTGTAAACTAGGCTGTCTGACAGAACTACTGCAGTCCAGCGCTCGAGCAAACGTGCCAACCGCACTACAATAGAGAAATAATAGACAGTAAACGCACAGAAAGATTTAACCTCTTTTTTATTACCATACTCTTTGTTCTGTCCGTAAAAGTATCTTTTTAAAATAAACATCACATACCATAATTCCAAGATTTCAGATCTTCATTAATAAAGGACAATTTGATAAAGATAAACCCTCAAGCACTGAAGTAAAAATTCTCACCTCTTTCCTAGACAAAAATATCCTACATATAAAAACCGCTCACTTGAAATAGAATGAAAACAAAAGATGCCCACAGAATTCTAATGTACCAACTTTCTGTTTATTACGAAGTCAAAGACCCTAGTTAGTCGGGTTTTGTAACTATAACTACTATTTTTAAAATTAAAAAGTCCAAATACTGTTTAACAAATTAAAATACGATTAAAAGTGGAGGAGCTCCAAAAATGGAGGTCTTTATTAGTAGAATAACAGGTAAATAGCATAGGTAATTACTAACATTTGATTTACCTCAGTAATGCCTGTCTACTGCTTCCATTACTAAGGCAATGAAAGCATACTGACATTAGTATTACTACCTCCAAAAATGTACTTTGTCTCAAGTTTTTAGTAAAAAACTAAATGCCTCTCTCAAGCTACTCAATAAAAGCATTCAAGCTTTATTGAAATGAACAAGTTTTTTCTCTAAATCTTATCCTTTTACTGTATTTTTGTTGATGAATTGTACATGGCATTTATCAGGCTTCAAAAATAACACCACAGCAACAAAACACAAGGCATAAGGATGGAGGACTAGCGTGATAGTAATTTTTCTAATTTGCAAACTTTGCTTGGAAGCACATCTACCAAATAACATGCATCATGAAGGGAAAGACGAGTAAGTGAATCTTACTGGGCTCAGCATATCACAGGACAAATCAGTAAAGATGCAACGAAACATGAGAAATATTACATATTAATAAAACAAGAGCTGTTCCAGTACCCTGAGCGGGATAATGACTCTTGTGGTGTACTGTGCCACTATCATATTAGAAAAAACGTTTCTTGCAGTTATGATATGATACAAGTCCCTGTAAATTCAAGGACGTTTTTAACAACACCGCAAGCCTTTTGACTAAGGAGTAGAGCCTCATTCAGTAATTATATTCCACACAAGGTAACAGGGCAGAATTATACCAATCACGACTGCCACTGACAGAGATCAACATGCTAAAAGTATCATGTCAATGCATACCATAGCCCCTATATTCAATTATAAAATAATGTACATCAAGAGTTTTACTTGCTAAGGTGTATTACTGACCGTGAAGAAACTAGTAACATTTAACTGTTGTTACAGTTTTGTCTTAAATCTCAAAATAATTAATAATGAAGGCATGTTTCACTATACTCTGCCAAAAACTTTAAGATAAAGTTGAGATTAAACACAGATTCACACTCCAGGTATTATCCATTTAAATTTCTGAAGGCTGTAGAATAACTAAGTTATATTCCACAACCTTTGCTCCTTCTTTACAGATATGGCAAATATGTGACAAATATGTGACTTAACAAAAAAAATTTGGCAGCACATAAAACACAAGCCAGGCCTACGAATAAGGCCGTATTCTGAAAACATTTCCTGATAGTCAGTCAACCCCTTTAAACATGTTGGCATTGATAAAGGTTGTAACTAAACAGTCTTTCCTTTAATCCTTCTATCAGTACTGTTGAAACCAATAAAGCAGCACGCAGCAGGACTATATTTCCCTTCTGCCACTGCTTACTGATTTATCTTCCTTTTGCATAATTAACACTGTTTTTTGACCATATTTCTGAAGTAAAATCAAAGTATGCCATGGAATTTACAAAGATCCACAAGCCACTCACTTTAAAACATCAAGCTGCCTTCAGTCTTTCTAGGCAGATACGAATTAGGTTGTCTAGTAAGTCAAGTCAAAATTAAGACATAATGTAAAGCTAAGTTTACTCTGAATAAGTGATAAAGAAGTAGGAACCGATGAACTAGTTGACATCAGTGTTACCAGTGTTATACTGGGTAGCTAAGAACCACAACGGCACCTGGAAGGCTGCATGGGAATGTGAGGTATGTGAGTGCAAAATGGTAAAAACCACCATAAAACGTAGGCCGTGTGTCATATTAAAGGGGTGGAGGGTCTGAGGCTCTATCTTGACAGCAACGTAACTTCCAATTCAACTTTTCCTGGAAACTTTTGAAGGACAGTGAATTTTTCAGACAACCAAAGCAAGCAACCTAGTCCCAAAACTTTACACAGTGACAGTAGGTGCTCTGTATAATCTAGCCATATGGTCAAAATCTAAGTTTAAATGCGAATTTTAGGGTGTATCAAAAATACTTAAATATTTATGCTTTTCACAAAAAATGCAGATATGGGTACACATCGATATACAACTCAAACATTTCATTTGTGATTTTTTTTGCATGATTTTTTCCAATAATACAGACCAAGAATGATTTTTAAAACTTTAGAAGTAAAAATCAATGCCCAGTTCCAGAATACACACTATTGTCTTCACCTACCTGCTAAAAAAATAAAATTATAAGACTTTCCAGGCTGCACACAACGCATATTGAAGCGTAAGACTAACTACTCATTTTTCTTTTAGATGGACTCTTTAATGTAAGTGTTCCACAAATTGGTAGAATCCAAAGAATGACTACAAACACTTAACTGGAACTATATTTAATTCAAGAAGAACAATAAGAAACTAACATAACAAAAAACTGTATTCAGCAAGCTAGTAACAGATTAGTTAATCTAATTAAAAGTACTTCAAACTTAAAAGTAACTTCAAACAGGAAAAAACCACCCCTCACACCACACAAAACAAGTTAAAAAAGCTGACCTTGGCCAAAAAGCATACAGATAGCAAATTACACAAGTGGCAGTGAGATGGACAGGAATAAAAAACAATTGCTGGTATCAGAGATTATTCTTTGTACAGATCCTATAAGCAAGCAGGCCTAAGAGCTTTAAGAGCTAGACAAAATGAGCCAGTATTACCTTAATTAGGTAACTGTAATCTTGTTTTAATCATCTTAAACACTTGAACCGAAAAAGTTCTCTCAAGGTCTTATGACAGGGATTGTGGCTGATAAATGTAAAGTAAAGCAAAGTAATCTGAGGCCAGAATCTAAGATTAAGCAATAAATCCAGAAATTCTGCAAAACTCAATAATATCTAGAGTTAAAAAAACAAAAACAAACCAAAAAACTTCACAGTGAACTTTCTAGGGATGAAGCGGCTCACTTTTTGACCACTGATCCAGAAGCAGAGCTTCAAAGTTTTAGCCTGCCAAAGCATTCCTAGCACAGCCACGTTCCAAAACAATGGAACTTATGGGCACCATTCAACTAATACATTATTTTATTATTAAACTTTGTACCACTTCCAAATAGTTTCAAAAGCTTCAGGAAACAAACTATGGATTATTAAGTAAATAATAGTAATAATAACAATGCATGTGTCAAATACTCCATTTATCATTATTTTATTGTGCCTCAGAGCCCTAGATTCAGACTAAACTTCAGATTAGATATTCTATAGCACTGAAAATACGCTATTCCAAATTTAACTCATATATGTGACATTCAAAATATATGAGATGGATATAGACGCATGTAGAAACTCACACTGGAATATTGCCCAGTATAATAGGCAGTGGCATTGTCTTGGTTTAGGGTTTTCACAGCGTTTTGTAATGATGGGTCAATTTGAGAAAATAAGGGGATGACAGAGGTTGGCAACTTTGGCTAGTTGGAGGCAGGATCATTATCTTGTTACTGAAGGGAAGTAGGCAAAGAGTACAGGGCCATGATGAAAGCAGTGAAGAATAAATTTCACAGCAGTATCTTAAATAGATCTGAAAAGACAAAGTCAGAGAAATGGAATCATCAAGAAATAAGATAATGAGAGACTGGATGGAAGTTGTGGCTGTGGGCATACTAGATGAGAAATTAAAGGTATTACACAGGAAGAGCTGGCAGTATTTAAACACAGCCTGCGTAAAGCCTTAGCCATGTATATGAGAACACTGTAGTGTGAGGATTTGCAGGGATGTCCAAGATGAACAAAGAGTGTAAGTTACAAACTCATATGACAGGCAAATTTGGCAATGTTGTACCCTGTCAACTAGTACTTTTCCTATTATTAGGATGGTTCCTTCTTTTCTGCTTCTCTGTGTACAAAGCGGCAGCAAACTGCACTGCTAAGGAAAAAGTGAAAACTGACCATATAAAAAGTAACACTGTGCACAAACAGTTCCCACAAGAGTACAGTCATTTTTGAAGCATTTCTACAACTAGAGTTTGTGAAAATTTTGAGAAAGTAACTTCCTAATTCACAGTGTCTAGTTAAAGAAAAAAATATTAAAGCTATTACTGTGGGCTCCTCATCCTGCAAAACCTGAGACACCATATACATTCCACCAGAGCTGCCAAATCATTTAATTTTTCCACATGCTCAAGATGAGCTACAACCACACTTATAAGGCAGAGTGGAAAAAATGGACTCTTTAAGAAAAAAAAAAATTAGGAAGAGAGGCAAGAAAAAGGTAAATAACCAAACAAGTGAAAACCTTTCAGAAAGATACCAGGCAAATCCCGTCAAAAACTGCACTGATCTCTCTGCTGTGCGGCATGCTTGGGGAAATAAAATCTAAAACAAATTAAAATGAATCACAAAGAGTTGTACCTACTACTTGATGACAAAATGGCAAGGGAAGTTAAACGTTACTAAGTGAACATTGAGAAAATGCACTCGGCTCTATGTGAAGACACACAGAGCGATGATAACAAATCACTTACGCTCATTCTGTAAGAAAATGCAGGATTCCCTATGGACTGTATAGCGAAAACCTGAGCTCAGTACTCAGTGAGTCATAGGAAAATACTTTTTTTTTTTTTTAAGCGATTACTGGAAAAGGAATGGAAAATAAAACAGGAGAACATTTCTGAGTTACTGTATAAATCTACAGTGCATCCACATCATAAATACTTCGTATGGTTCTGGTCTCCATCTCAAAATTCTCTATTACTACAAGAAGAGATACAGAGGATAATACCAGAGGATGATCAGGAGCACAGAACAGTTCCCAGATGAAGATACATTAAAGAGATTGACTCTTCAACTGGGCAGAGATGATGATACCATATGGATTTACCAAGGGCAAATCAACTCTGACCAAACTGATAATTGTTTTGCAATGAAATGACTCGCTCAGTGAATAACGGGGAGAGCAGTGGATGTTCTTCATCTTGACCTTAGCAAAGGCTTTCAACACTGTCAACACTATAACATCTTCACAGACAAACTGATGAAGTACAGACCAGATAAACAGACAGCCTGAAAACCGGCTGAACTGCCATGCTCAAAAAGTTGTGATCAGCATCACAAAGTCCAACTGGAGGCCAGTCACTAGCAGTGTCCCCGAGGCGTCAATACTGGGGTCAGTCCTGTTTAACATCTTCATTAATGACCTGAATGATGGGACAGAGCACTCTCAGCAAGTTTGCTGATGATAAAAAAACTGGGAGGAGTGGTTGACACACCAGAGGGTTGCGCTGCCATTCAGGGGGACTGCAACAGGCTGGAGAGACGGGCAGAGGGGGGAACCTCAAGAAGTTCAGCAGAGGGAAGTGCAGGGTACTGCACCTAGGGTGGAATAACCTCATGCACCAGTAAAGGCTGGGGGCTGACCAGCTGGAGAGCAGCTTTGCCAAAAAGTCCTGGGGGTCCTGGTGGACAAGTTGAACACAACTCAGCAATGTGCCCTTGCATCAGGGAAGGACAAGAGCACTCTGAGCTGTGTTAGGAAGAGCGATGCCAGCAAGTTGAGGGAGGTGATCCTTCTCCTCTACTCAGCCCTTGTGAGACCACACCCGGAGTGTTTGGTCCAGTTCTGGGCTCCCCAGAGCAAGACAGACATGGACTTACTGGCAGCAGATGATTAAGGGACTGAAGCATCTCTCATATGAGGAAAAGCTGAGAGAGTTGGGACTTTTCATCTTGGAGAAGAGAAGGCTCAGGGGGGGATCTTATCAGTGTGAATCTGACGAGAGAGTGAAGAAGATGGGGACAGATTCTTCTCTGTGGTACCCGAAGGAAGGATAAGATGCAATGGGCACAAACTGAATACAGGAAATTCCACTTAAGCTAAAGAAAAATACTTTTTTTTTTTTTTTTTTTTTTTTTTTACTTTAAGTGTGCTCAAACACTGGAACAAGTTGCCCAGAGACAATGTGGAGTCTCCATCCTTGGAGATATTCGAAAATCAACCGAACGTGGCCCTGAGCAACCTGCTCTAACTGACCCTGCTTTGAGCAAGGGCCTGGACTAGATGATTTCCAGAGATGTCTTCCAACCTTAACCATTCTGTGATTCTCTGATTCTAGGAACAAGGAAAGCTATTACAACAATACAAATGGGACTGCGAAGACAAAGAGGAAGTTCATCCTTTCTCATAAGATTAGCATTAGTGGTAGGCAAACAAATTATCAAGAACCAAAAGAAAGATACGTCTTTAAAGATCTAACTTCTCATCAATAAAGAGTTCTGAAAAGGTTTATTATTTACCAGGGAAAATCTGGAACTACTGAAATTGTAAAAGAGGATAAAAATAGCTACTAGTCTCACAGGAAGCAATAGCACCCCAGCCATCAGATCCAGAAAAGTTCTGGATCCAGGCTAGTATAACTCTTCTTCTACCTTGTATTCTCAACAATCCAGGTGACACAAAGGTCCTTTTAATTTGAGTGCATCTGTCTTCAAATTGTTTACTTCCATATACTGTTCCTCTCTTTCAGAGATATGAGATCAACAGCGGGTATGCACTTGACAAATTTTTTTAAAACGAACCACCTCTGGGTGCATACACCTCTGTGCATACATGAATCTGCAAATTCACAACAATTTTCCTCTAATGAACTAGACCTATGTCTCATCTCAGAGAAAGCTTCTGAGCAAAATAATTTGAGTTAGGTGGATCTTTGGTGGTTTCCTATAAATAGGAAAGCTTTTCCGTTTTCCTCATTATTACATCAATGTTTCCTTCACTGTGAGTTGGAACTGGCCTTAAACATCTTACAGTCAATATCTGATCTTTCCTTAAGAGAGTCTCATGCTATTTCATTCTTGAAAAGAAGACAAAAATACTTCTAATATGGAGATATATGCCACTAGCAGAATATTAATTAAAGCTGAAAAATACCTGAGACTTTTTCTGCTGGATAACGTAAAACATGACACGAAGAACATACTGATAGTAAAATGATGCTCTTCCAGAAGACACAATTTCCTTGCATTTCTAAGCAACGGTCTGTTCAGTACCGTGCTCCATTATGCTCACTTCACAAGTTTAGAGCACATGACATGATGAACATGAAAAATGACCTGCCACTGTTCTTTCTCTGAAAGACTGTCAAAGTTGGGGTGGGGGAGGAAGCATTCTATATAACACCCCCATATGCATTACAATTAACCTTCATTTGCATTGCTAAATGAATAAAAATGGAAATCTTTATTATTCAACAGAAAAATAATCTGATACATATAAGTAGTTTACAAGGTATTACCTAAGCCATCATTTTGGCTGTAATCCCTCCCACAGTTTCACAGTCATAGAGGGGGAGATTTACAGGAAGTTAAAAAAAAAAAAAAAAAAAAAAAAAAAAGGTCCAGGAAAGCAGAAAATGCTGCAGCACATTCTTTTTTTTTTTTTAGAAGGTAAGAGATCAAAATTCACAAAAAAGGTGCAAAACAAAATTCAGCTCCAAGTCTGAATTAGTTATTTTCAAATAAATGTGGTCAAGTGTGGTTATGTGGTACCATAATCCAAAATACTCAAAGGAATAAATGTACTTTGGCCTGGCATGACAGATAGGCAGAAACATAGTATTTCTGATGGTACTAGCAAACTGCATGTGAACATACTTTTTTCAATTTCCAGTCCATCTGCCTACCACTAAATAGTTCATCTTGCCAGCAAACACCTACTTCTGCAAGTGTTGCAAGGCTTCCGGCCTCTAGATTTTTCACCATCCTTACCTAATTTTATGTTGCAACTTTGCCATTAACTTTAATTTTCCCTTTAATGAACTCTAATTCCTGTCACTTCTCACCACCTGAAGAGAATCCAGAAGCACACTAATATTGAGGGTTTCAAACCAGTGATTATTTATTTACTTATTTTCATTAATAAGCTTTGGCTGTCTTGTGTACTTCCACTGACTACACTGAATTATCTTGAAAGAACAGAGTTACAGATTATCACTGTTTAAGCGCATTTTAAAATATTTGTATTTATTGCGCTCTATTGATGAGTGGATTCTTTTCCTGAATGTGATAAAATAAACATTATTAATTGAAGCAAGACTCTGTTCCCTTCCTCAGAGTAAGATAAATTTGTTTGAGAAATCACATTTCCACTTACCAGAAGCACTTATAACCAAATCAATAGTTACCAATAGAAAACGAATATGAACACTGCCTTAAAGAAAATGGAAAAGTGCAAACAACACAGGAAGGATCAAGTTCTAACTGAAAACAAACAGCACATAGTTGTCCATTCTTCTCTGATTTTACATCAAAAAATAAGCAAGCATTCAAATGAAGGGAGATATGCTAACCAGAGGTAAGTAATGAGATTTTTTTATTTCACAGAAATCAAAGAACAAAATTTTGAAGTAGAGATGCACATGCAATGATTAAAGGCTGTTTTAATTTATCTTCCAAACTCTGTTTCAGTTAGAAATAAGATGAGACCACAAGTGTCTAGCAAATAGATTAGAAATCTTCTGAAAGAAATATGCTGATAATCTAGTTAGATAAAGCCAAATAGAAGAATTAAGTGAATTTTGTTGACTTAACAGCTGTATCGCAACATGAAGTATATGAACAGAACTGGGATGTACCAAAAACTTAACTGTAACGAATTTTAGACCAAATTCATAGGTAGAAAGAAAACTAAGAAATAGACCAGGTCTATGGCTCTCTATCCAGCTTCTATCCAGACTGGACTCCCATCTCCCACCACATTTGAGTCTAGTCAGGACCCTTTTGGATCACTTGACAAATAAAGAAAGGACAGGATTACTAATTTATATACACAACAGGAAATCTTACATTTCCTAGTGCTATGCAACATGGAACAGACTGAGAAAGAGAAAGCCAGATCTCACAAGGAAATAAAGTATTTCTTGTATATTAGGAATGATAGAGACGTGACTATGGAGAAGACAGGGTGCATCTATATCACTGTTTTAGATCAGATAAGGAATGGAGTTTCAAAGCAAACAGTCCCAGCATCTTTATATACCACACTTTGGCCAACATCACAAAGGTGTATTGGAACACAAAGACTGGATTTCTGCTGAAGTAAACTAAGAGGCTGTGCTCCACATACTAGTAGTTCAGTCCACAGGACCAGACTAGTCGGTTCAAAACCACAGCCCCTCAAAACACACACAGTGTGGATGCCAGGTGCTCAGCACCAAACATTTTTTTCTACAAATACGTTTTTACTGGGCTATACACTATTTGCTAACATTGATAGACCTATAATCTTGACAACTGTTCCTTCATCTTCTTAGAGTCCTGTTCCTCTTTGAAGCTAGTACACAGAACTTTTGCCAATAGACATGACAGAACAAAAACTGGTCAAGGAAGTTGTATCATGTTTGAAATGAGTGGAAGATGCCGATGCTGAAATTCTCACTGATGGTGCATCATCCAACACAAATATTGGAAATGTAGTCTGATGCCTCAAGCTCCTCCCGTAACAGGTGCCTTCGCTACTTCAAGCAAGAGCCCTTCTCCAAATTATGCTTCAGTAGCAGCAGTAAAGCACTGTCAAGATTTGTTGGGGACTATAAAAGGCTGTGAAGTCCACAGAATGGAGCAACTGCTTACAGGAGGCTCCAGGTTGAGGATCTTGTCTCCTCAAGTCCTTCTCGCACACTGCAAAGTCGCTGTAGATTTTTCCGGAACTGCTACCTCTGATTCTGGACAGAACGTGCATATTCTTATGTCTTTTACAATCAGCTGATTGTTGCATATAAGTCTTTATTGACAGGTCTACAGATTTACCAAGCAGGTAAACCTAAAGAAAAAAAAAAGGCCTCTTCTTCCTGAGACAGTAAATAAATCTTGTAAGACCGGGAAAGCTACGCGGCCAACACCAAGTACACACGTCCTTGAAAGTGGACAACGTAAAATAGAAAAATACAGTAATTAAACACCTTCTAAAGAATAAAGATACAAAGAGTGCTTGTATAACTGAGGAAGCTAAAGTCTGTAAGGACAAAAGCAACCCTTCCTTCAACCAAAGCAGACTGAAAAAAAACTGAAAAATACTTTATGCCCTTGATGCAGCATGTATAAGGGTCACGTGAAAAAGCTTGTTCAAGTTGAGATACAGGTGTCATGTGCACAACCAGAATCATATAGAGGAAAGCATTTAGAAAAAAGTTCTTATTGCCAGAATTTCAAATTTGCAGATACAAAATCAAATATAACTTCCAGAAATTGGAGTAATGCCTTTCTCATGGGAAAATCAGTAGGCATAGAAAATGCTCAGTTAACTGCAGGTAGGACATGACAAAAACACCTTCTGACCTTGTAAGCATAGTTTATCTGATCATGAAGCAGCTCTGCTGTTATTCAAGCAGCTTTTAAATGGTTCACAACATAGTAAAGCACATAACATACTTGATCCAAAGTTGCCATAATGATCTAAGGTAAACTGTTTCTCTAGAAATTGATGAGAACATGTCACAAAATCACTTGATGCAACAGAGATCTGATGTTGCAAACTTGTGAGCACTAGCATATAGGGGTTTGGAAAGAGCTTCTGTCAGTTAGAAAGCAGCATACAAAGACGGATGGAGGTTTGGGGAAGAGTATTGAGAAAGTAGCACCTGAGTAACATTTGATGACAGATGGCCATTAGTGATTGTTCTACCATAAGATCTTGGATAGTTACAGTTAGTAAGCTATGGCCAAGACACATTCCTGTCATAATAAAAAATTTATCAACGTCTAGAAGAATGCAGTCATGGTCAGGGCCTGTGCAGCATTGCACAGGGTGTCTTAGATCAGGGGAAACAGAAATAGCTTGTTTTTCTCTAGAGATTCCAGTCATTTATCCCTGTCACTTCCCAGTACACTGCTGGCTGGTATACTCCTCTGAGAACATTTTCAGCTTCATAGCGCACTTCTCCAGCTCCCCAGAGTAGCTGCAAAGTGGGAAGAGAAGGGATGTGAAGGTCGTGAATGAGCTCTTCAGGAAATGGAATCAGCTTTGTCATTCTTCACCTTCACAGAGAAGGTCTTTTGTATATGGACAACCCATACACTGTCAGGTAATACACTGCTGGTGACAGAACAGTTCTGTTTGCTAGGTTCCTTAAATCTCAGGCTTACATCTCTGCAGCGCCACTAAAAGGTGTGCTCTATGGAGCATCTACCACAGATTGCGATACTGTGAATGGATACATGCTGAAGCTTGTTTCCTCTCTGGCTTGCCTAGGAACTTAATAGGGATGGGCATTTTTTTTTACTGCTGTACAGAAAGGATACACTATTAGAGTGAGGAAGAGATAAACCTGGGTAGATCAGCATCTAAGATGCAAAACAATAAATCAGTAACCCATTGCACCATATGCATAAGCTGGAAAATATAAAGCACAGTTTCTCGCTTTCTTTTTCCTTCCTGTAATGCTTCGTTCAGAAGGGAGACAAGAATAAAAAACAAAACCTGGATACAACATAAAAGGATTATTCGCCTGACAAGATTTGAGAATACGCTCTACATCCAGGTTCGAGAAAAAAAAAAAAAAAAAAAAAAGGAGATGGAATGATTCAGGAATGATACACATTAGCTGTGATTAACAGTTCTCTGCCATCTTTTATTTTTAAGGTAGAAGAGCAATGTATTGTGTAAGTATGAATTACAGGACAGAGGGAAACATGTTGTACTTATGAAAGCAGATTTTTCCTTCAGTACAAAGATGATAGTAATCTGAAAGTGTATTTTTGAAAGTAGAGACATTATTTTTTAAAAAGCTTTGATGTTCCTCAAATAAACCTGCACAATCATCTGTTAACTTATAAAACTGAACTGGTCAGATTTTTTCAGTAATGAAATTCAAACTCATGTCAACTTTCATCCAAAATAATTGCACTGAATATTACAGTCAGTTTATATGCAAATCTGATAAACTCTTAATTTGTTTACATTCGCTTGAACTATAATGTCTGAAATTTCAAGTACTGTAGTACAAGTCTGAAATACGAGCACTGAAATCCTATTTCATTTACTCAGGGGGAAGGTGGAATGATGTCTAGATTTTAAGTATTAAATTTTGCTATACGCTGAAATACAGGCAGTCTGGTATTATTCCAGAAACCTCTCTCTTCCTCTTTCTTGTGTTGCTAGCTTCGATAAATATGCAGAAGGTTATAGTCTGATTCTCTCTCTCAGCTAACTGTGGGAAACGGCACAAAATGGTGAACAAGTCGAGTAACACGATATAGGGGAATAAATAGTCAGTAGAAAAAGGAAAAGGAAATTTTTTTTATTAGAGGATTTTAATCTTACCGTGCTACAACTAAAAACTGGTCAATCTGACGGTCAGTAAGGGGGCTATCTGGATCCCATACTTTTACTTCCAGCTTTGCCTGTTCTCTGTCATCTAATTCTCCTGTCAAAAGGTAGATGGGACAAAACACTTATTACTCACAATGTTTTTCTCTGTGTACTTCTTACACTGCGTTTAAATGAGACATTGTACATTTATTTATATAGATATATACACACAAACAAACATGAGTACTTAATAATACAGCAGTTATGCATTTAAATTCCATACTGCAGCATTAGTAAAATAAGTATCTTCTCTTAAAATTAGCATTTTAATTTGTTTCATGGAGGTATTCTTAGGTGGTGTAGTATCAAAGAACTTTAATAAAACATGAATACAGACTTGAAGCTACAAGCCTAAATAACCAGTGGGTTTTTTAAATTGCTTCTCAACTACATCAAAGTAACTGTTTCACTTAAGACACATTAAAATTAGTTTTACACTTAACCTGCTTTACCAATTAAACGCCTATCCAATTTGTATTCTGAATAAGCCACAAAACTCATTATGAAGCAACCTTATCTACTACATTTAATTATTAAACTACTTCTTTTTCAACACTTGCTCTCAGCATCCATTATTTACATTGTTAAAACTAACTGTTCTATTAAAATCACTATATATATTAACTAGTTATACCTCTTACGAAGCAATTTATACGGCAACAGCACAAGAAAGTTACTACATACCACATAATCAATTCCAAACTGAATTTGTCTAAGCAGAGTAATTTGTGTATGTGCATGTGGCTGAAACAACAGTGGTGTTTTCACAAATTTAATTCGCCCTCCTATTCATTATAAAAAAATATGGCATTAGTACTGCTTGGAAGAACTGCGAAGTGTAAAGATACTGCAATGACGACATTCACCTGGAAGTCTAAATATTGCCTCAACTTCCACACTGGTAACTTCCACTGCAGAATGAGAAGACACGTAATAGAGGCTAGGAGGTAATTAGCTACACAATCCCACATTCTACTAGTATGAGACGATTTATCTATGGGATGTGGCAAACAGATTTGAGACCAAAACAAATGACAAGACTAAAGTCATAGAATCGTTCTCTTTTTTTCAGTATTTTAGAAAATGAGCATGTTCTTCCTCCAGTGAACGTGTGACAAACGCAAGTGTTTAGCTGGCCCCCAGTACGTATCTCTGACTTTTATGAGCTATTTGAAGAATAAAAACCCTGTTTTCAAATACAGCCATTCCATTTCCTTTGAAAAGCTAAGCTGCGTGGTTATTTCTCTGGGTATACAAAAAAACCACTTCAGTCTACATGTTATTTCTTATGGCTTAATGACAAGAGCCAGTCTAAAGATGCATAGTAGCATCAAGACATTAAGTAATCTGTACATTTAAGAGACTAGAAATACACTGCAAACGAATTACCAGCTCTTCTGAAATCTGATTATATATGGCAAGCTTCTCTAGCACATTCATTCTGGAAGAAAATGAAAACGTGGCATATATTTATCCCCAAAACACAAGTTATAATTGCAGCATGCGGTCTGGCTAACGTTTCAGGAAAAAAAAAAATATTCACAAGCACGTTCTCAGGAAAAAAAAAAAGGCAAATTACTTTCTTCTGATACACAGGCAGTAAGATTTGCCTACCTAATGTAATTTCATGCTTCTTTTTAAGCTAATTCACATCCAATACTAGAGACAAACTGCTGATTTCTAGCATACCTGGGTAGGATTTTATGTCTGTAAACTTACTCAATGGACTACATGCTTGTCAATAAATTCATTTTTCCCATCTGTGACAGATACATTGCGGGTGATGTTCTACATTTTAAAAATAACCTAAGAGTACTTCATTTCAATTTGTTAATACATCATTTCTGATTATCTTCTATCTTACTTTACTGTTTCAGGACATCATACCCTGGAGATCATAACTGCAGAAGCATGGCAAAGCAATGCTCATATAGGGCAGTTTCTCACAAAGAGAAAATATCACAGGAACATTCCGGTTATTCAGCCAAGATATCTTGCTCTCCTGAATAAAGTTTGCAATAAGATGGAAAAATCTGCAGTACTACACCTCTTACTTCAATTAGATGTAGTTAAACATTTGTTGCTCTGAAACATCTTTTTAACTGTTGATAGAGGTAATTATCCAAATAATTGCCAAACTATGTTTTGAAACAGCAGTAGACATGAATAGCAATATAAGCAATGAAGTATCTATGCTAAAACAACCCAACAACATATAACACAGTATTTGCAATATTAAGTATTACTACAGCAACTGCAGACAGAGGTTTCCAGAGGATACACTCTCTTTGCCAAACTACACTTAAGAAATATGCTTTATTCCTGATTTTCTGCTTAGATGATTGGATATTGTCACATAATTAAACGGAGAGAAAAGGAACCTAAACAGATCAAATCACGGAGGCAGTCGGGTGCTGAAGTAAAAACCTTTTAAAAGCTGATTTCAGAAATAAAAATATGATTCACTTCCTCTACACGTGCTGAATAAATCAGCATAGAAAGACCACTTCAGAAGTGACAAAGAAGTACACAGGTCTTTCAGAATAATACTAATTTTAAAAAATGACAATTTTCCTTAAGTTGTGCTCAGTTAGTGATATCTGTACCCTGTATTATAGGATTTTTTATTTGGCAGGATGCTTCAAAACTAAAACATATTTTCTCTGTTGACACCTCTACATCTACCTTTTTTACATTTTTGAATTGGACCCTTATAAAATACTCAAACTGACCAGGTACTCCTCAACAAAGCTGCCATAGTATTCATCCCTCACATTGCACACAGTTGCAGACTTGAGGACACAAATGGAAAGAGGGAGTTTCCCTATAAACATGTTCAGTGTTGCATCTGAGAAGGTTCTCAATTTCTTTCTTGCAAGTGTTATGTTCCCTTGCCAACAGCAACTTATCAAACATCTCCTTTGGCTTCTGAGAAGTACTTGGCTATCTTTTTGAACGGCTGGTATGACATACCAGCGTATCCAATTTTTTTTCAAGCACTGCTTATAACTTTATTATAGCCAATCTAATCCTGAAGATTAATTTTACTGGAAAACATCAGTAGATGGCCAGAAATACGTCTTTCTCCTCTGCAATCATTTTGTGCCTTAACTCTCATGTTTCTCTTTTTGTTAAATGTAAAACATAAGATTTTCTTAAACCTCTCCCCAGATTCTGCATTTCAGTTGGTTATTCCGAACAAAGACAATGCATTTCCCCCCACAAAACAATTTCACAGCAGTAGAACAAACACAACTTAAGCTAAGTTAAGATGAAGCTTAAGATAAGTAAAGGAATTTAAAGATCTAGTTAATCAGTATCGATCTTTTAGGCTTCACTTGCTGAAGAAAAATACCCTTAAGGTATTTACCTGAGTTTCAGCGTTATTCTATGTTCTTCTTATGACGTGCCCAACTGAAAAAATAACTCGCAATGTGATCTATTAACATCTTCCTAGAATGCAATCCTTTTACTTTATAGATACATCACAATGCTGCAATATTTATCCTTTTAAGAAAACAAAATCTGAATGGTTAAGAAATCTAAATATAAAATCTATAAAATTAAAAATTTTTAAATGATTTTTCAGGAAAAAAATCAATGCCAATTGCTTTTTTTTTTTTTTTTTTTTTTTTTTTTTAAAGACAGACAGCTGATGACGTATCTGACTGAAAAACTGCCAGAAGGGCAGTTTTCAGTGATTCCACTTTGTATTTTAATTTGCACTGTTTTTCAAATACCTTTTTCTTCTTCCCCCAAAAGTCATTTTGCAGTCATTTCAATCCAAACATAAACTGCACCTGCAGCGCTCAACGTTCTGAGTGTACGTACCTTTCATGACATGCAGAAGAGAGGTACCAGCTGCAGGTACGGGCTACAATCGGCCACCAGGCCAACAGTTTGCGCCACGGAGTTCCTCCTACTATGGCCTAGGGAAATTCATTCAGGGCTTGATACAATCTCTTGATACTAACCAGAAGTTTTGACTCAGGCCCTAAATACCCAGACTCAGCTAGATATTTAAGCACATACCTAACTTTAAATACGGAAGCCTTTGGAAAAGGGTTATATTCTTAATATTTGGAACATATCTAAGAATTGATCTCAGGGGCATCTCAGTCTTTTTGCTTCAGTTTTATAGCTGTAAAATGGGAACAATATTTCTTAGCTACATTGCAAGGATATGGAAGAGAAACATTTATGAGTTCTTATACTCTCTTAGTCCAGCTCAGTGTGCACCACGAGGAAATTTCTATTACTAAAATATAAGATCAGATTTGTAACTTAATTTAACAGATTTCTGTCAAAACTGCTGGACAGTGTATTAGCCACAGGTAATCCTAAATGTATTTTTCAAATACAGTTTCATGCGCTATATAATACTGCAAAAACAGGCAACTAACCACTACAATGAGATATCAAATCATGAACCATCTTCTCATATTAGTATTTAGATTGTTTGCCAACTTTTTCTCTATTTCACAGAAAAAAAAAGTTACACAGTATCACATATTATTTTTGCTTATTTTCTAGCTTTAAACAAAGTTCCAGACATTAAACTTGTTTGTCTAAAGTAAAATCTAAACTTTCTCCTCAAATGAGCAATTCACTAGTTACCCTCTAAAACACTCAGCACAGAGGTTAATTATCAAAAAATATCACACAGCTTTTTGCAAACAACTGACTATGGGTCCCCCGGGGAGTGGGGGCTACAAAGCTTAACTGAAAAAACAGGTTACAAAATGTAATGTTATTTCCACTCAGAAGAGGAGTCTTACATGAGGGATAGGGGGGGAAAAAAATCTTTCGGATGGATGGATATACTTTATCTACTGACACTTAACGAGTTCAACTCTGCATAAACTGAATCTGTGGTAAACAGCTGGCTGACTGCTGGTCTTAACCAACGGAAATCAGACAGTTTCTCACTATGAAAGCTCTGCTAACAATTTTTTTATTATTCATTTTTGATTGACTTTTTTTTTTTAAATGGTTGTGATTCTCCCCAGTACTAATAATCAAAAATCATCCAGGAAAAAAAATCCAAAACTTACACTTGCTTCTGCAAAAAATAAAATCAAATTATGTACAAATAACTCCTCCGATTACAGGAACATGAGAAAGCTTAGATTATTTTACAAGTGTAGGCGAAAAGGAAAATGATCTGTGTACCTCTCAATTGCAGAGCAATTCCCCTGCCCTTAACTTGCCTGACAGAAGTATGTCCAAGAGTTCAATTTATCATTCATTCAGTTAATGAGTTGTATATTTACATAAATCTTACAGTAAAACTCAATATATTAATAACACATTTATAAAGACTACAAGCAAAAGATAAAGATCGTATAAAAACTACATGTATACAGACCAGAAGTGAAAGGTATCAGGTGATTCCAGCCCATCAATCGTCTATAGTAGGCTACTTAAACAACTGCTGAACATTTTCCAAGCCAATAAAAGCACATCTAGTGCAATCACATCCTACTCTCTGTGGCTGCAGGCCAGCCATTCCTCCCTTGAAAAATACCCTTTGAATTAGACTGCCTCCAACTCCAAAGACCTCAGAGCTCTATTAATGCTCAGTCTTGCATAAATCAACTAGTTATGATCATCCTGATAAAAAAAAAGACTCTACACAGCACTCAGAGAGCTTTAACTCATCATGTCCTAAATTCCTAGAAATAAAAGAAAAAAATGACAACTGGGTTCAGAATGAACTAAACTGCAACCGTGTAAAAATGACCAACTTCTCCATGATGCTGCATCAAGAACGACTGGCTATATGCGAATGTGCAGTGCTGAAAGGAAGGAACGAGTCATCTTGCCTTTTTCTCAAAACCCTGCAGACCTGTCTGCAAAAGGGAACCTCCACAAATCTGAGAAAATGGAGATATTACGCCTTAGAGACAGACCATTGCTGACTTGATAGTCCTCACAGTAAATCTACATCTAAGTAGAATCCTCATCGTTACAGAATTGAAATAATAGTCAGTCCTCCCATTTTAGTTTCTTTTTTTTTTTTAAACAACATTTTAAAAGCTATGAACTAGATACATGTATCCCATAAAACTACAAGGTCACCTTCAAGGAGAAGTAGTCACATAATGAAAAGATACCTGAATTTCTCCTTTATTTTGGAAGTGGCTTCTTATCCTCCTGTGATTCTTGAATAATCCTGAATGTTGTGACTTGCACCAAGATTCCCCTCTACCCCCATTTTAGTTGATATTTTTGTTGATGTTTATATTTAATACTGGGTAGTGGTATAGCACTAGTGGCACTTAATAAAACTCTTAAATTTCTGTTACAATTAAAATGTATTTTTTAATTTAAATTGATGCTTATTTAAACAGTTTAATCCCCTAAGGAAATAACAGTAGGTATTTACTAAGAAATTATTTTGTCTAAATCAAACTTCATTTCACTATTCATTTCTGTTTTCCTCAATTATGCATTTCCGATTGTCATGTATTCCAATCTGAATACAACGAGACTTAAACAGGTTTTCCAGATTCCTGAAGCAACAACACATGAGGTAATTTGGTTTCCACGGAATCACAGTGAAAAAAGATACGGTGTAGAAATATTAACAGTACTGCACTGTATATGAATATTAACAATATTTAAAACATTTGTTTTGGAAAGTGTGATACCACAACACACAAACATTTCACTCTTCAAAAAAACCCCACTAAGTTAAAAATGAAATCTCTGATTCTGCAATTTTTTTTTTTTTTTTACATAAACCTAATGTTACAAATATGTGAAATCCCTTTGACTGTAGTATTCTAAAGATAAACAGGACTACTTATTTGCATAAAGTTAAACAAATGTAAAATTCACAGGAGGTTTTTTTTCCTTACTATGAAATGCATCTTGAATTATTCATATGTAAAAACACATTTCATCCACATCTAACATCTGTCTTCTACAGAGTAACATAAAAGAAAATCAGTCTTTTAAAAATAGTTACTGTAAAACAGGAAAGGAAACCAAAAAAGCTGAACTTACACTGAGTCCACCTAGGCAAAGTTACTGAGGTAGAAAAATACAGCCAAGTCAATTAAACCCTAAGACGTTGCTGCGTGAAAGCCAATTTGTGAGTGCTCGACGCAACACATTATTTTGGACAATAAGCACACACAGTGTTAACATACAACAAATAAGCGCATCCTTTTAATGACTGACTTTCAGACTCTCAGACAAAGCTGTATAGCTATTATTAATAACGAGATCTTTACAATCAAAACAATGCGCTACCTTCCACATCAAGAACATAGCAAAGACTTAGTCTTGTATTGCAATCAGCAGACGAAAGAGAAGATAGCTACTTCAACCATCTCCCTCAAGTTATTGAAAAGCAGGAGGCTCAAAAAAAAAAAAGAAAAAGAAAAAAAAGAACGGAATGAATACCGCTGCATAAGTCTCCTTAAGCAGCTAAAGACAGCAGGAAATCATGTCTCTCCTGATACGAAGGCTAAAACTCTGACTTCTCTTCAAGCATAGAGCAAACCTGAAGCATGGCAGACCTGTTTTGCCATTCAGCTCGTTAGGAAGAGGGACAGAACAGAAGTAGGACTACCTCAACAATCCCAAAACGGAACAACCAGAACAAACCCTTCAAACTGTTAAACAGTTTTTGTAAGTTGTAATTGCTAAATAGCACAATTTCTAACTCTTCATCACTTTACTGTCAACACCGAAGTTGTGAACGATCTGAGAACATTCCAGTTCAGAAATGTCTATTACTATGTTTGAAATGTAAGAACAAAAAGAACCACGTCAATCTACAGAAATGCTTGATTAAACACTCACTTTCTTTAACTTTACAGAACTGTACCAAAATGCAAAAGAAATTTTGAAATGACTATGAGTAATCGAAAAGATTGAAACAAAAATATATCTATAGTCAAGTGATAACGTTGTTTTGCTTTACATTACTTAGAATACTTCAAAACACACTGTTTTATAATGCAGTTTCCCAATACGTAATAGAGCTTCTGTAACATGTATAGCTGCAACCCTAAACTATAGATTTCTCTTGTATCTGCAAGGTTAGGCAAGAGTAAATTAAGTCTTTACTGAAAATAGACACAAATAGGCCATCTACCTGTGCTTTGTGAGTTTAATTTATAGTAAAACCGATAAAAGTCTATATACACACATCCAATTGCCCAGCAGGTAAATCACTCACTCGGCTCCCTACAAGAGGGATAGGTAAACCTGCTGTAAAGGGTATTATAATTCTATTAAAATTTGACCTGATCAACACTGCAAACAGTATTTTACTATTTGTGATGACTGTGTATTTGACAGGTAATTATGAAAGGTTTACTTCAATGACAAGAAAAAAAAGTTGAGATCAGACCAAGAGATTACTAAATTTAAGTTTGCTAATCCTTAAGGAACAGCTCCTTCTTTAGGAGATCATACAGAAAACCTTTTGATGTTAACTCAATGTCAAAAACGTAATCAACAAAAAAACTCTACTTGAGAACAAAATTTATTTGAGCAAGCATAAATATAAATTATTAGCCATTATCTCCTGCTTGCACCAAACAGTGGTCCTCAAAGATCTCTCTGCTTCTCTGGCCTACTCTGACTGACATTTTGAAATCGTCATTTGTATTCACTGAAAATTTCGTTGATTTTTCCAGAACTTTGAAGCTTCACTGCCTTTCACACTGAAGACAGTGGAATAGATTTTTACAAGATGCCTGGACATCTTACTGAAACAAACGTTAATTAAACACAAACACTTTCTGTTATAGTTACTCCTGAAGGTAGTTCTGGTACCAGAATTTGAGCTTTGCTTTCTGCTGATTAGATCCCACTCGTATCTTTTGGAACAGATGGGACATCTGGTTTTAGATAACACACTAGGGATTCCCAAACCATTGAATGCAGAATACAAGAAGTACACAAGCTAGTTCCTCCAACCCTTCCAAAAAAGTACTTTATCTCCCACTGCTTTTTCCACAAGAAACTTCTCCTCTCATGCTAACACACTGCTCAAAGTGCCTAAAGCTGCCACTGCTGTCCCTCCATGCGTGCACAAGTAAAATAATTCTTTCTTTGATGATTGTACTCAGGTAACTAAGCACAGAAACCCTGGACTTAAACTACATCTACTGATCTATTTTGGAACTATTTTAACTATTTCAGAATCAAATACCCTCAAAATCATCAACTCTGATGATTTCTTCCAAGCCCATTAAAGATGCAAGGCTAGATATTTACTCTTTGTGAAACACTGAACTAAAAAAAGAACAAATACTTGGCTGGTTTACCATTGAATTTTATTTCCTATGAGCTACCTACTGTATTAATGTGCCCAGTTCTCTCATCCTGAGAATGTCATGAAACTGATGGCCATATTTTATAAAAATGGATAGGGCAATAAGATGCAACATTTGAATGATTTAGGTTTGTCCTGTCATTTCTTATAACAACACATCTGGCTCTCAGATTCCTGTAACATGGCTCTCAACTTTTAATACATAAATATTTTTATACATAATATTTTAAAATCATTTCATATCTGCTTCAAAAGGCCTGATTCTGATCATCTCACAACAGAATAAAATCACTGCAACTACACTAAAACTAACAGAAATAATCTAGTGTATAGGTGTTTGACAAGAGAATCAGGTCTGCACTCAAAATGACTCTTGCAGTTGTCTGACTAGTTTGAGCAATTTTCAAATTTAGCAGTTCTCCTTCGAATAAATGGAAGAATTATGTATCATGAAAAAGAGAACAGATTCCTCCACTAGCAATCACAGATCAGTGGGTTCCATTATTTTAAAACAAATTTTTCACTTATTTAATGAAAAGAGATTTTAATTTATATGGGAAGCATTCAAAGAAGAGAAAAAAAACAATACCTTGGGCACCTAAGCATCCTGAACTTTCATAGTGTCAAAAAAATCAAAACAGCATTTAGATGAGTTTTGTATCTGTCTCATCGTTTGTAGCAATTTTTAAACTTAAATCATGGAATTTCAACAGGCTGAAACATTAACAGGCTTGAAATCTGAATTTGACAGTTTCCAGCTGATCTTTCTGATCTATTAGAAACAACGTGCTCTTACAACTGAACAACTGAGTTGGAGTAAGAAGCAGAAAACAAAAAAAGAAATTAGGAAATGCCTCCAAAGCAATTATTTTGTTCTTTCTCAAAGCAGAGACATGCTCTAAAAGTCTTGGATATGAGCTCTCTGAACATCATCCACAATTTACAGCTTATATTTCCCCAACTGCTACCCTTCCTCCTATTAAATGCTCAACTATTTGAACTACATTAATTCTAAAATATCTTGCCTTCAAGAAATTTAATTGACTGCACAGTAAGTGCTACTTCTAGGCTCTCTCTAAATAGTTCCACATGTGCAAGAGGGACTCTGGGTTTTACATGGATACTTTGAATGTAGTTTGACCTTTTATTTACTAAGAAGAAAAAGTTTCCAACAGAATGTCATTCCTACAGGCTACCCTTCTTTTTTTTTTTTTTTTTTTGTTAAGAGACTGAAATTCCTCTTCACCTACACATCTTTAGCGGTAGTCCTCATCTCCCCATTTCATCTTCCCCGCCAACTCCAAACCCTTTCTGCTGGTTAAAATGGTCAGATAGCATCTAACTGTGTCAGATGACACAGCTGATATGCTCTAGAAAGAATCCTCCAGCATAGGCACCGCAGTAGAGTCCTTTTAAATCTTAATACAGGAAATAAGTAGTACTGGGCTAGGAACAGGACTGCAGTAAGGAGGTGATCTCTACTTAGTAAAAATTCCTCATGCAGCAGTGCACAAACATTTCCATAAAAGTGACTAATTCAGATCGTCCCTCAAGGCTAACTAAATCAAGGATTTGCAAACACCGTTTGCCTCTACTGGTGGTAGCACTGAAACAATTAGGACTAGCATTGCTAAGTACGAGCAACCAATTCTCTATCAAATCACAGGTATGCCTCTAAAGCCCATCTTTCCTCATCGTACCTCTCACTCAGCCTCCTGAAGCTTGCCTCTGAGCATATACCTCCCGCAAGGAGACTAAAATCTCATTTCCACCCACTGGCAACCAACCCTGACCCTTCATGCAGCCACCACTGCATCCCTTCTCTAACATGCCCCTGTGTTGCTCACCGATCTCTAGCTCCACATGACTTGCCCCCCTTGCACCTCTGCACTGAGCAGGAAATGAAGAACCCAGCGTCGGGCCTTCTTTCAGCAGGCGCTAGGAGCAGGTCAGGATGAGGTGACAGAAGCTGCTGCTTTACACAGGAACATTTTATTGCTAATTAATTGCCCATCAGGCAATTACCACTGACAATCTCCTTCATTTTCTTAAAATCGTAGATGATTATAAAAAATAACACACAATTTGGAATAATTAATTTTCTTGAAAAAAATCAATAATATGCATACTAAATTTTTTTTTAAATCAGAAAAGAATCACAATTAGTTCCATAAATCTACATAACAAACATGACCAGAACCCAATCATGACAACGTTCTTTATTAGATTTATTTAGAAACTGCCCTTTGCTTCAGAAATTTCTATTCGGCTTTGACAGAGATGGGAACAATTAATGACCTTCGCTGGCTTTGTCCCAGTCTTTCCATCTGATTCACAACACCATGAATAAATTAAAGTAAGCCATTACTTGAGAAATTACTGCTTTAGCCAATGGGGTTATTTTAAACACTTGGCTTCCCTATCTATAACAACACTTTGACTGTGTTTGTAGAGCTAAGCTGTCATGCATTTTATTTGCATGACAACTACAATTAGACCTACAGCAATTTTCATAGGCATATGGAACGAATTTTTTTAATGCATTAAAAAAATCCTCTAGAGATTTTTTTTTTTAAACTTCATCCTATTCTTAAGTATTATCCTATTTTATGGACTATGCTCCTAAAGCTATGCTGGTACTTTTACTTATCTCATTCTCTGCTTTCTAGCCAACACAGCATTAGGAGTTCTGTTGCTGAGAAATGCTGGTTGAAACGCCAGAATTTATAAACATTTTGTTTTAAATAGATCACATTTTCAGATAGGGAAAAGCCAAAGTTCTGTAAAAGTCTATCTGAAACTCATCTGTTGCCTTGGAGCAACCTGCCTAATATTCCTCATATTTCTCTTTCCCCATATACAAAACGGCTAAATAAAATTTATATGCGAGTTAATGCAACAGCAGCGTGATCATAATCAGAATAATTTATAAAAGCATGTCTTAACTAAATAATGATAACAGAGATTTCTTCAGAGGAAATTTGCAGGGTTTTTTTTTTTTTTTTTTAAACTATAACTCTTCTCTAGAGTAACAACACTTGAAGTTACTACTGACACACATACACATACAAAAATTGCTGTCTTTCACATATATTTGCCCCAAGTTCAAGGAACTACAAGTCTATGCAATTTAATTTATTTCATAAATAAATAGCTTGTATTAATTTCATAGGATACAAGTGGCTGTTCACAGCAGATGATAAAAGTCTGTAGGAATACACTTCTTAAATGGTAAGGAGCAACTGTGGAAAACTGGGGGAAGAAGAGGGAGAACGGTGACAATCTCGATACACTGATCAAATACAGTAGCTAGATGCATCAAACCCAAAATACAGCAGCTTCTTGCAAATGCTTGCAGAGTCGAGGCACCTTGTTCCTGGACTGCAGATGTGGATGCTTGAAAAGGATGATGTTCTCTATCTAAACGTGTGCTTTGGTTCTCTGGGATAATCCTTTTTATTCTCGCTTTGTATAGCGAAGCAGAACTTCACTTCACCGTGGAAACACAGATTTGAAAATATGCAACTACTGCACTCAGAGTAAGCCACTGGAGTATGTATGGTTAAAAGTTGAGAAAGGACCTTCTTGAGTACCATACTAGCCAGAAATTACATCAGTGCTGCAGAATGTGTTCTCCAACTCCCCAGCATGATAGCAACGATTAAAATGACTCTCACGATCTTCAAACTACACTCTAGAAAGACTGCCGCTTTGGAGTGCTTCGCACGGTGGGGGAGGAAAGGTACACACAACTAACACATTATTCCTAATCTGATCTACTTTGGGAGTAGTTTTACTCTCAGAGATGCTCATGACAAAGGTCAAAAGAGATGCTGAAAGAAGTTTGATCTTTTCTTTCTCCAAAGACACTGTCTTAAATAAACATGTAATGTTTTAGTCTAGCTAACCACTAAAAATAAAAGGAGTGTAGAAAAAACAGAGTAGAGACATTTTTAATCAGATTTAAACTTTATTTATATCCATTTACTCTAAGGGTAGAGAGGATTTATTCTTCTAAAGAGCATTAAGCACAAGTTCTAAAGGGTGTCAGAAGTACATTTGCTTCTACCTAATATCGCCTTTTGTGCGCTGTCATTTTTTAATTACATCTCCTTCGCCACCACCTGACCCACAGTGGACAGAATTCTTGCTACTAGCAAGCAACTATTTGTAATTTTACTGCACGCATGACTATGTCTCATTTCTGACATACTATTTAAAGCCTGCTCTCAAGATAAAAAGAATGTCTCTCTTCCTATCACTTTCCATTGCATAACTACAAAATGTGCACTTCACAAATACTACTCCAATTTTAACGCTCCCTCTATTTATTGTCCTCTTTTCTACACAAGCAATTCAGCGTCTGAAGAATTAAAGTGTCAAGAGATATGCATGACTTCCAGGTGTCCAGTTTCAGATACCTGATGATGACCTGAGTTGCACGTAACAGCTGTATTTTCACATGTTAAGTCAAACCTTATATAACTTGCATCCCTTTAAAAATACTGCCTCTCAAAGAGTAAGTCTGCTAGCTTACACGCTCAGATAATCCACACAAAATGAGCAGAGGCAAAGGGAGATCAGAGATGGAAGAGATCTTGATGGAGAAGAGACAGTTATACAGGTAGGTGGAAACAGGAAAATTATATGAAAATATGGGATTCTAAGACAAATGTCCACTTAAGTTATCCATACCTGAACTATCCTACACTTCTGCTGAAAAGATTATTTCTTAATTTTATCTTATTTACAGTTTGGAAGACAAATACATCTAAATTCTACAGCATCTTTTAATGCTTTCTATTGGAAAATAATGTTCACATTGATGCCAGCTGAGCACTTCCACGAATCTGACCCTGTATTACTCTAGTTGAATATCCAGAATTATGACTTCACTCTGTATTGGGAGCCCAACAGCCAAAGTTACATTCTGCATGCACTCTGCATTGCTGTACATGGTCTTTGGTACATAAGAGGCACTAGTGAAGGTTCTGACTTTTTTTTTTTCTTACTAATGCATGCATATCTTCCCACCCCTTCCACAAAGGGAACGGATTTATCATAAATTCCAGGCTACTAGCTTTCTTTCTTGCTTGTCTTGTGTTTTAAGAAAATTGACTACCTCTGAAGGCACTGGGATACTGAGACAGGTAAGGAATACAACTATGCAGCAGACAGGAAGAGTAGAATTCGACTATATGAATAAGGAACACATTCTGCCTTTTGGAAGACTGTTCTAAAATGATGCAAATCAACAAATTTCTCCATAAAAACTGTGTGCACACAAATCTATTGAGAACTACAGCTACACTTCAACACACACAAAACAACTCAACAAGAATAATTCACTCTCAGAGTGGACAAAGTGGAATCTGTAATACTTCACTGTATCCTTTGATTTTAAAGAAACTTTTTATCTTTGGAAAAAGAAATCATTCTTTTCACTGCACAAATTAAAACAAATATAAAGTAATCCAGTTCACCCATGAAGAAAAGCTATGTTGCACTATCCAATGTTTGGCCTATGCGCTAGGTGTGAAGTTAAATGGTAATATTAATGAGGAAAAAAAGATCCTTTCCCATAAAAAAATGCATATATTGTGCTTGAATAAAACACTAAAAAATGGAAGTGGTCTACTCAGAAAGAACATAAATTATCACAGCATAACAGAAAGGCACGCAATTTGAATTTTTAGTCTAGAAGCCTACTAGAATCCATCAGTGCACTTACACTGAAATAATTTGATATTTAAAGAGGATGTGTAAGGGCTTTCACAGTTCAAGGACTTTTTCATTTATCAACCATTTTGTGACCGGTCTTCAGAAAGCTAATCTGAAATGGCATGCTTTCAGTCATTTCAATTGGATTTATATGCCAGCAACATTTAAACAAACAAACAAACAAACAAAACAAACCACCACTGCACATCTTAGATTTTTCTATTTCTTTTGAGGCTGGTATTTAAACATATAGTATGTCTACTAGCAACTTACAAGAAAGATAAACTTCCTCCCTTTATGTAAAAATCTAGCATGACGGACATTTTTTCAAAGTGTTCTAAATTCTCTTTTATGGTGACTGGTCTAGGTTTTTGAATGGCAATTTTTTAGTGTCCTATGTTATGGCAGCAAAATTAGAGCATATAGGTCATCAGCCGCTTTAAAAAAAACATAGAGTGAAAGATTTATTTCAAGATTCAGAAATCTCCACAGAATCCCAGGTTTTCAAAACATTATCTATTTTATTCCATTAATTTTAACCATTTTTAAAATTTGTTTCTGTGAACGAGAAGGCTTGATTGTGAAGGGATTAACTGTTAAGCTGTCAGGTTACATGCAAATACAGTCACAGCTGAATCATCTTTTTCTGTTTTTTAGGAGATCAAAAGGCTACGGGAACAATTAGATAACCATGAGCCAAAACTACAATTTGGATCATTTTGTCCTCCTAAAACTAAACTATTTTTTCACCAGTCACTGGAAATAAATACAGATTAATCAAACCAAACCACCAAAGAAGGCCTCTGAAATACCTGCTCTTTGGTTTGTGGATACTGCGATCTTTGATTTGTAGGCAACATCATGTTAACCATAAGTAAAATTTCCATGGGAAATCCATTTACTTTGCAGGTAATATTTATGATTCCAATTAAGCCCAGTCTTTAGTAATCCACGTAACAGAGTTCAGCAGGAAAAGGCTTCCTGATTGGCAGGCACCCCCAGCTCACCCTGAAAACCCCAACAATTCAGCCAACTACTATGGAAACACGTTAATACTTCCTGGTTATTTGATGTACATACTGAAACAATCAGTTTCTTTTAACCCTCTACGAAACATTCTTCTTCAGCATATAAATGTCCACCTAATTATTTGGTTCCCTAACATTTTTTTCAGACAAGATAGGCACATTTTATAGCAAGGAAAGCAGTGTATCATATTCCAGTCACGTTCTTAAATAAGCCTGCGCTGCTTATAATCAAATCTGGAAAAGTCCTCCCATAGTTTATTTCTGGTTATTAAAAGAAAAAAAATCAAAACAATAATGCACGTAATCTACTAAATTGCATCCATAAAATAATCTGCCACTTCCTGGAAACTGAATCATTCCTCTTTTATACAGTTCATTAAATAAGCTCGGTAGAAAGAATATTAAAGAATATGTTTTGAAGAGGCAAAAAGTATACCTGGCAAAATGCCCATACTCAATGCAAAATATCCTATCTAAGGTTAGGAAAATGCATATTTGGGACATTCAGAACTGTAATGTTTTCTTATTAAGGAATGAACAGCCAAGATTCTTGAAAAAAATGTATGTCTAGGTATTTCTCAGGAAAACGTTTATTAGTAGTCAAAGTAGAGTATAAAACTCACTGACAAAAATTGTTCATTTTAAAATTTACTTAGTAAATATTATCATTGCAAATATAAAGCAAAACACAGCTTCTCATACCTTTTGTAGAGCATCCAAATTAAATAAATCTTGTATTTGAAATTTTGTTTAAAAAACTAGTTACTATACAGGACAAGACAAAGGCACAGGTAGTCGTGCTATATTTAAAAAAAAAAAAAAAAAAAAAAAAAAAGGTATACCAAAGCTCAAAACATTTATCTCATTCCTGCTATAAAACAAACAAGAAGCTTTGAGGGAAGCCAATATCTGAAAATATATAGACACAAAGACACGTATTCTATATCTAGAGTCTACTTCAAAAGGGAGAGAAAGAAATGTGTTTTCACTTATTTTGCTACTGTATAATTATTCTACAAAACAAGCCGGTCCTCAACATTTTCTTTCCACGAAGCCTACATGAAAGATCTAACTAGGCCACACCACCAGCTGGATAAACCAGTACAGAACGTCTACATTGTGTTATGCACAAACTTTAAAGGGACAATTGCAGGTACTTCAGCACCCTTTCCTTGTTTCTTCATAATACCTCCTGATATTTGTCAATTTTCTAAGACCTACTATTTTGCTAACGCATTTCAGAGTTTCAGCATAAGCTATAATGCAAGATGCAGATTTTTTCTGAATATTTGAAGATCAACAAATATTTACCTTCTGCAAGCATGTCTGGCACATCTGCTTGGTATCTAGGCCCCACTCTGATTTCTCCCTTGTCTGCTAAAAGCGTTTTCAGTGACGGATCATATACCAATGAATAGAAAAAAGTATCCTAAAAAAGA
The DNA here is from genome assembly GCF_040807025.1 of Struthio camelus. Taxonomy (NCBI): domain Eukaryota; kingdom Metazoa; phylum Chordata; class Aves; order Struthioniformes; family Struthionidae; genus Struthio; species Struthio camelus. The sequence continues at coordinate 111,786,488 of NC_090944.1, forward strand.
CGACAAATTTGCAACAGCATGATGAATTTTTAAATTACTTTTGTAAATCTACATCATCTTCCATTTGAAAAATTACTAAAGCAATCCCCCTTCACACACTTCTCATGTCTTTTTTCTTGAGGGTACAGGTCAGGTAGAAGAATAAAAATTGTGAAACATTAGTCCTTATTTTAAGTAACGTAGATGTTTTATGAGTACTTCTAAAAAGCTAACAGAAGCTTCCTGCATTGCTCAGAAGCTATTTCAGAACAGCATAATGAAGAAGAGATCCATACACAACACGTATCAATGAATCCAAAAAGCAGTAATGGCGACTACTTTCTGAATTTAACGTTTCCTTTCCTAAATATCCCTACCATGCTTTTATAAATTAGTCTCAAACAGCATAAAAAACTGTCAGTGTCTGAGAAAGGCTTGCACAACAGCATCAATATACCTGGCAATGTCAGCAGAAGTGGAAGTTAAGTGCTTTAAGAGACATTTCATAGATTGCCTGTGGTTTTAGTGTATAAATGTCAAAATAAAGACATGCTAACTTCAGCTAAAACACGCTATCTGCCTGAAGTCACGTTTTTCCTGGGAGTTTCTTAATATATTTATTTTTAAAGGTGTTTCACAATGCAAAAGTAGTTTAAGGACCTATGTATCAGCTTTCTGGGGCCCTTTTATTTGGTTCTTCCCTCTAGTGAGGCTAAACTCCCTTTCTTTCCACAGGAAATAAATGATACAGACTTTCCACACAATTCAGAGCCCCTAAAATTAAACTCCTGTGCTCAGTTGCCCTCTAGAGGAGTGTTGCACTCTCTCTTTCTGTCCACTGACTAGGGAAGGTTCTTCTTTCCAGAATACCGCTCAGTAAAAAATAGGCTTTGTGAATTCCCCCTAAAGTATCTATGAGGTGAAAACAGTTCACATATTTTTCTTTTGTATTAAGATACCATATGAATTATTTCGTAGAATTAGTTATTTTCTACATATAGTAACATGCCCAATAGAACTATAACACAAGACAGGGTCATTTAATCCAGTTGTGATTCCGTAACATTTAAAATCAGTGTTTTCAGCAACTTCTAACATAATATTTGAAAAAAAAAAAGCAAATCAATGCATTATTCTCTCATTTATAAAAACACTGCTGTAACAATCATAAATCCATCCCAACATTTAAACAAAAAATTGCACATATTACCTCTTTCTCCAGATACGACAACACAGATTCCGTCTCGTTCAGAAGTGCAACACTGCATTTTCCCCTATGCAGACATAAGAAAGAACTGTTACCTTTGTAAAACCGAACTTTTTCTGAAGTCAAAAAAAGCTATTTACCACAACATAATCCAGATTACTTTAAACTTTTGTATTGAAAACACAGTAAAATGCATTTCACCATGTTTTAAGACAAAAATTGACAACAAAGCAACAAAATGAATAGCTATACTGACCTAGGCACTCAAAAAATACATATACATTCTACAGCACTGGAAAACAAAGTTTGAGAGATAAAACAGAAGCAGTAAAAGAGCAAGAGGTATCATGGCAAGTGACATGTATTTGTATTTCACTGTATCAATAAAATTAATAAAAAAAAGAGGATTTAAATGACAGGCAGGATATTACATCACGTGCAAAAGCAGAAAGGTAAATAAACATCTGAGGAAAGCCTGAATACAACATTCAGCGTCGATTCTATTTTCTGTGGAACTCTGAAGTCATGATTTTCAATGGAGTTGGTTAAACCCAACACAGGATATATCTTCCTGAACTTTATGACAAGTTATCAAATTCTAAGCACCCTGTTGCTGTCATGAATCTAATTATGATCCGATTACTCAATATTGAGGTGACCTTAGTTTGAGGGTTTTGTTTTACTTTTGGTATGTGAAGCGTTTTAGAGCACAAAAGACAGGTTACATAATTGACAGGCAGGCAATTAACACTGACAAGCTACAAAAATTTCAATACTTACACTACAGTCCATAAACAAATTTCATTGATGCACAGATAACAGGGCACAAAAACCACTGAATTATTTTCCTTATGACTACAACTGCAGGCACTGCACAAGTCACTGTGGTTTGACGATACTACAGAAGACTAGTTAAATCACTTACCACGTTTTAAAAATAGCTGATTTTTAAATACAAATACTCCAGCTTTTAAAACACTCCTGATTTTTCAAACACAAGATTGCATATAAATTAACAAATGAAAGCTTTTATCAGATCAGCTGTATCAGCTCATCTGTTTAAGCACCAATAGCACTGACACTCCTAACACAGATGCATTTAGTTAGATATATGCAATAAGCTTACATTATGATTATTGAGACTGTTACAAGAACTAACGATAAGCCACTTCTCCAGTATTTACATATACAATCTTTCCAAGGTCAAACGCATGGGTAAATGAAACATTACCTCCTAGATTAAAAAACAGAAACAAACCTAAAACCTCAAACAGAACTTTTTGTTCATCTGACGTAACAGAATTACTAGCAAGGAAATGGTATCACTTTTTCACTTCTTCCCTGTTTTCTGCTTTTTATAAAAATCCATTTTAGACCATATTTTAAAGTAGCAGATTCAAAAAATATGTATCAATGGCATTACCTGCCCAGGGAAAGTGACATTTCTCAAAAAAGGAGCCAAAAATGGCATCCTGAGGCTTCAAAGGAAGCTCTTGAGACTCAAAAGGCAAGAGTTATTGCAGGGTTCTGGAACCGGTGGGAACATTAGGGGGGAAAATTCACAGCACAAGTTCTACTAAGAGGTCATTCAAACATAGCTTCTCTTAAGGCAGTACAAAACATTACCTCAAATCAGATACTGAGTAATTTGAATCATCCTCACCACTGTCCCACCAAAAAACGTAACTTTCCTTTGCTCCATTCTCTGCTCCTGATTCTCTACGTCTTCCCCGCCTCTTCTCATTTCCCAAATTTACTGCTATTTTAATAGAATCAAAGGAATTTCAGAAAATCTAAAGATCCTGTTCAAGAAAGCATCCAAAAGTTTGGAATTGTATGTGAACTCTTAAGAGTCAATGTTTTTACCCTTTCATAAAATTTCTACTTTTGTACCTCAACATCCCACAAAAAAATTGCAAGAGAACTTTAACATTATCCATATGGAACGTCTTTTGGACTGTCAACCTAGGGGAGAAGGAGACTTGAGTGTGTCACTGCTGACTTACTAATACAGCTAATATACATCCTATAGAACTAATACATTCCAAACACTACAATTCTATAACTAATATATATATGCACAAATGCATACATGATCTCCTTTTTGCCACTCTAGCTCATGCTGAAACTAATAGCACTACGAATATAAGCAACAAAGATCTAAGGTCATGCTCTGTTGAAATACAATTTTCATCCTTAGTGCATTCTCTTGTGCACTTATGCCTCTCTTCTACATTCAGCCTGTTTCTGACATTGTATTACCTGCTCTGAATCCACATCTTCTTATAATCTGTCAATTAACTAAAGGAGCATCCCACTTCATTGTAACTTTTGAACCATAGCTGGAAAGCTCTATGAAATAAAACTACACAGCAGTGAATTTCAGTATTTGCTTTTCTTATTCATTAAATTACTTCTGAAATGCATGTTCTGACACCTACCCCCAGTACTTCAGAAGAAGGCAGCTAACTTGATAGAGAGCACCCAGCATTAGTGTTCCCATAAGACAGTAAAAACCTTAGTGGTAAGTCTGACAAAACGCATGCGAAAAGAAACAAAAACAATCACGGAGAAAACTAAGTTAACAAAACTTTCCAACATATTTTACACTAATAACATGCTAACATTTAGCAATGAATGATAGTACAGTACAGTAAAACTCAGTTACAGTCACAGACGCAGCATCCATTGCTGGCTAATATGAGAATAAATAAAGTTTAAGTCCAGACAATGGTATGGATTCCTTTTAAATCCAAAAACAACATTAAAAAAGTTAAACAGAGATACAGAAAGAAAGATGGCATTATTAATTTATCTTAGAGAATCCAAATGGCAAATAATGTTGCAAGAGAAACAGCTATTAATAATGAGAAACAAATCAAATCGAGACATTCAGTAATCAACTTCACAATAAATATTTCAGCTTTGTTAAAAAGTAACAGGCCAAATGCGATCGCTGACAGAGCAAATCTACTTCCATTGGTTTATACCACTGCCCTACAACAAGTGCTAAGTACACAGGAAACTGCTCACCCACTACCAACAAAAATGGAAGACTGTCTAGGACAGACTTCTGGGATGGCTGTGCAAAGTCTTGGGGTGCTCAGCCTTGAGCTCCAAACCCAGATTAGCTGGCCCTCAGGTACATCTTCCTGAAGGGGGTACAAGGCAGAAACTGTTGCAGGGAGCAAGCCGATGCCAAAGAACAAGATAGCAGTTAAGGACTGAACATAAATTAAAACACGAATTCAAGGAAGGACTTCTAAAAACAGTCAGCTGAGAAGTTTGTACAGAGTTGCAGAACACCCAGTGTTTATGTGTAAAACAAACTACCACACCTGAAAGACAATGCCCAACCAAGTAAAGACATGTTTCTGTTACAGATGAGGCTGAAGTTTTTAATGTTCATTTTTGGCCACTGTATAATTTTTGTTGGTGCCGGGTTTTTTTAGGGTGTGGATTTTCTTTTAATTAAGATATTCATTGTATGAGCATTGGAAAGGAACTTCCCTGAGTTATTGATCCCACCTAATCCCCGCTAGTATTACTGAAGCAGGCTGGTTGTCCCCACTGCAAGTCCTGCTAGTACGGCAAGGCTATTTGCCTTTATACTACTAGGTTAAGTAAGCCTAGCTTTTCAAGTCACTATCTCATAGAATAGCCTCCTTGTTCCTTTATATTACCTTACAAGTCCAATTTTCATCAGTCAGTCTCTAGTTAGAAAAGAGATGACCAAAACTAAAAATAACATGAGCTTTTAAACATTGCACAGCAAACTCAAAGAACTTTTCTTCTGCATGGAAATACTTCTCCTAATTAACCATGGAATTCCATCCACTTCTGTCATGGCCATACTATAACATTAACTGCAACGTTTTCATGAAAGCTTCCTGTTATTCAGAAGTAGTATAGATCCGTCCATTTACAACACATAAAGGTAACGCAATGGGAATTTGACCCCACAATCCCTCTTTTCCCTTTCCTTTTTCTGATTCCCTTCTCTCAGCATTTCTTTAGCCTCAAATTCTTCTGCCTCTGACTTCTCTGCGAATAATTTGTCGATTTATTTTCAAAATATGGTATTCTACAGGAACACAGGATAGCTAGATGTGGATGAAAAGTATTAAATGTGCTGGGTCATCTCAGTAGCAACTGTCATTTGAATGCTATCACTTTCAACTCAATTATCATTTTATTAACATCATATATTACTCCTTTAGTACACGACCTTGCACTTCATACACCTAAATCTGTTTCTAGCAACTTATTCAGTAGTTAACAAGAGGTTCCAGTGGCATATGACAATAAGACCTACAACACCCTTCATTCTGCTATTTATAACAGACCAGCATATAAGCAAGCCTTTAGCAAATATAAACTGTTTACAACGACCTCCTTGATTTTAAAGATCATCTCACCCAAAGAAGTTCTTGTGTAAAGCCTTCATTTCAGTGAATGTTGACTGTTAAGCTTAACAATATGCATTAGATGCCAATTGTTAACTACTGATCATTAAGCAAACATATGCAGCTAATGTCTTATTCATTATCACTGCACATCATGGGAAATGGGGTTAAACCACTCATTAAGTCTGAAGTATATAACCTCCTGAATCTCTCTTAATTTCAGTATTTGTCAGGAGAACCACAACACCAAAGATAAACGGTGGGAAGATGAGATGAAAAATCCGAGTGCAATGCATTTTAGCAGATGAGACCATTTCACCAGCAGAGATCTAGGAAGGCTTCCCTATACCTAAACCTCATCTCTTTGGATTTTTTTTCCCCTCTTGGTAATTTCCAGAACATTGACTTGTAAAGATTTATTATACACAATACAAAACACTGACATCTGTTATCAACTTCATTTTTACCGATTTTTAATGTAAAAGGCTACGTAAGAGTCCCTAGTTTACTTTTCCAGTTTACTTCTGTATTTTGTATATCTGTAGTATATACTCTCTATTACAGCTTTCCCTTATTTAACCCCAATTATTGCAAGCACAGTCCTTCAGCCGCATTGTGCTATATTCTCTTGAAGAACGTTCATGGGAAGACCAAAAAAAGTCCAATCAATTCATTACTAAAACACTACAAATGAATTTTAGCAAAAACTGCTAGGGTAACATATTAACTGACCTTATATCTTACTGCTGGTAATTTACAAAATTTCATTTTACTTCTTTAATTGAGAAGATTAATCACAACATATGCCTACTAAATCAGTGAATTGCCATTTGATGCTGTATTTCTTTATATAGCATTTTAACCATCTAATGGCTGGAATCATGAGCATAGATAATATTACATATGATATTACACATTCACAGACTATTGTCTTAAAATAAAAAAGGTCAGATGTGCAGAGGTAGGCTCCATGCTAAATGAAAAAAAGCATCTGTAAACAGCTAAACTACATAGTGCCAAAACTAAATATTACACATATTACAGTTACCAGCTTCTGTGAACTAGAAGCTGGACAAAACATATTTCTTACAAATGATTTTGAATATTTATCAAATGCATAAAACCACTGCATTTATGTATCTCTCATCTCTCTTTTCTCCCTCAAAGGTGAATCCTTTCAGCCTATCATAAATGGCCTATTGAGTTGAACTGAAGCATCTATCTCAGTATTTTGCCTCTGACAGTTCTCAACAGTGGATGCCTAGGAAGCATCTAAGTACACACAAATTCACATTTGCTGCATTTATGAGACTGCAAGATCAGTTACACACCAAAATAAAACAATCAGTGTATTTGCAGAGATTGTAAGATTTTTTTTAAATTCAAATACTACTAAAATGTGTTAAGTATAATGCAATAGCTTCCTTCATATAATTGTAAAAGGCTCAGCCTGAAGCACACCACAAAAACTAACCAAACGGAGATCAGAATTAGCCATAATTACCCAGCTGTAGTGAACTGCTAACAAAAAAAAAATGAAGAGTTGTCTAGGACTTATTCAGATATGAGACCTTCTTCCTCTTAACCTACTATGATTCTTTGATTTAGCTGTATTTCTCTGCCAAACAGCATCCTTGACTTAACTGCTATCAACCAACTAGGAGAATTATTAGTAAATAGCATTAGAAGGGCTCATTGATATTAAGATTACATTCTTGGACATAACAGGTTATGATCTTTTTCTCAAATTGAAAAATATTCATAAAAATTTTTACTTCCTAGAGAACTTAAGACAAATTTGATCTTGTATGCACATTGGGGAGACCTTTCAGATACCTCAGAAATGGGCAGATAAATACATCAAACAAAAAATAAGTTAGCTTTTGTGTCTTCACTTGCAATTTAATTTTTGATTAAATGAAATTGTCTCTTGAGAATACTTTCTGCTTTTAGAAGCAGTTATTATTCGAACTTACCACATATAAAAAGGTCTCCCATTCAGCTGACAACACTACCAACAAAATTTTGTCACAGTATTAAATTAGTTAACAGTAAAAAATAATTTAGCAGTCTTGTGATAAAGGAGAGAGCAAAGTTTACCTACATATACATTCACAGTATTACCAGCCCCTCCGATCTAAAAACTTCCAGGATTCAGTCTCTTCCCCTGTCGTAGGAATCTCAGCTACTACTCATGTTTTATTTCTTCCTTTAAACTATGAACCATGTGAAAGCTGTTTTCACATGTTTCATCTTCCTTCCCTCCCATTCATCAGAAGTTTCATGTTTTCTATCATATCTCCCAAGTAACTCCATCAGTAGGTTGACAACTTCCAATCACTTATACACATCAGCTAAGGGACACCTAATGACCACAGTTTCCCCAATTCCAACAAAGCCATTCTAACTACAATATAGAAATGGGCCACATACACTTTCCACAAAAATGCTCTAATAAAACACTCTATTTTGAAAGCATGCTTTAATGATTTCCTAGAAAAGGATTTCTGTAACAGTCCTAGTAGAAGGCCAGGCCACAAAGGGCCAAGAACAAAGTGCTGACCATCTGCAACTGAAAGAGCAAATGAACGCAGACACACACAAATGAGGATTATAAGGAAACTGTGAGACATATCAGTCATTGTGGTAGGTAGCAATCTCAGCGCAGTGAACACAAAGATTTGTTTTCTGTTCGGGGGTGGGGGGTCATTTTTCTGCCTTTCCCCCCCCCCCCCCCCCCCCACTGTGGAACAAAGAAAAGGAGACCACAAAGGAAGAACTGCAAGATGAATGGAAATTTTATGAGATTCATCTAGATAAGACTATATCTTGGACAATTCAACAAGGAGCTGATGAAAGTTAACAGTGTTAACTGAATTAACAATAGCCATTAATAGAAAATTAACAGTAATAAGAGGTCAGTTGGTAGTTGAGCCTGATTTCAAGGAAGGTAAGTGGAGAAAGGGCCTAACAGGCCTTGAAGACTGAAGACAAAGAAGCTATGTCTGAGTGAGGTGCAATGGAGGAATGGAAAACATGAGGGAACATAATTCAAACAAGATCATGATAATGATCAGCATTCAGAACAGATATATGAAAAAACTTCCTTTATTAATCTATTTCAATGAAGATACACAATGAACATAACCACAACAAGAATTTAAGTTATATGAAGAAAGGCCGTATCAAAGATACTACACAAAATAACGTTATGATAAGATTTAGATGTAGCCTGGTTAAAGGACCTAGAGCAAAACATGAAATTCTCCAGAATATACATTTAATGCATATCAGCAGAAAAGATAGCCTCGCCTATGCTGTCCTGCTAATTGTCTCTTTTTTTTTGCCCCTTAATCAATAATGCAAATAGTTTAGTCAAACACTTCCCAAAATTTAAAAAACAAAACAAACACACACACACACACACCCCTCCCCAATGAAAACACTGATCTTTTCAAATTACAAAAAACAAACTGTGAACCACAGTAACTATTTTGGTCTTTTAAAGTTCTTGCTTGCTTCATCATAACTCCTACTTTTAAAACCAGTGGAAAGCTCTATTCAGTTCCTGTTTTGTTATCCATGCATGTTATTCCTTCATCTATTTTCACCAGACGAGTGAGACAGCCCACAAGATGCAAATCTTATTTTAATGGGAATCTCTTTGGCCAGGAGGTATACAAACAAAAACTACAGAAAAAAATTACAGAAGAAATAAAACGCTTAGCGCCTGCTAACGAGGACAAACCATTAGAGTGGTAAAAGCAACCTCACAGGTATAGTAACCATGCCACATAATTTTCCTGGTGCAATGTAGACATGTTCTGGAAAAGATTAATGCAACAGAAGAGTTTTTCAGAACTCACTGTTCCAATTAGACCAGTAAAACCGGATTCCCACCAAGTCAATGAAATTTGCTATGCGCTGGTCATTAAGATACAGGTTGAAGAAAGAAAAACATATGCAGGGATGACTCCACAGTCCTCTAAACTCTGTTATTCACAATTATTAACTGCTCTCCCAAATGTAACAGAAAGGTGCTGTGTAATTCTGTGCAGAAATGTCAACTGTGTCTTGCTGATGTTCATGAGAAAATTTTGGTCTCACACTAGAAATTTTGAACATAGGAGTGAGTCACTAGCTCTATAGGTTAGGAACAAAATAACAGGAGACAATATTAGGAAAGATGCTTGTGAGGAAGATTTGGTTGGACTTTTACGTATGCTATTATTTCAATGACAGATGAAGATTAAACTCAAGACAACAAAATGAAGGAGGGCAGTACGGTTTTGCACAGGAACAGAACTCAGGAGTAACATTTCTCCTACGTGCCCAAGGCAAAAGGAAGAGAAATAGTACAGACAGAGAGTAGAAGAGAAGAGAGCTGCCTTACATAATAAAGGCTTTTCTTGAGTTGTATCTTGAATAGGAAAGTGCTTTGAACATTTCCAATCACACAACCACTTTGAGCCAAGTCTTCATCCCTTCCAAGCAGACCAAATTGCAACGACAACCACAAAACCACAGTCTAGAAATTCTGGAGTCCCCAGAGCTTCCGCTAATTATATGAAATTGATTCCCAAGTTCTGGGAAGCCAACACCAACAGTGCTTGTGTACCTTACTTTTATGCACAATTTAAGGGCCATAGTATGATGCTTACAGATACATATCAGAGGCTTTATAGCAAATTTCAAGTTTTCCAGATCGCAAAAATATTTATAATCTGCAGAGCAAACTATTGCAAAACACTAAAACACTAAAAACAAGAAAATCTGACAGGCATAAAAGGGTTGTCATAGTGATTTTTTTTTCTTCAATGTCCAGAAGCAACAGAAGGAAGATCTGCACTATACTGATTGATATTTAGTTGGCTGGAGCTTAGCACCAGTAATTTATTGAGCTGCCTCAAACATAATAAAAACTACACTTGATATCTGAATACTATTAGTGCCTGTGTCTTCATCAAAACAATATCTCTCTCCCAGTATTGTATATGCGATGTACATCTGTGGCCAAAAGACAGATCAATAAACCGGGGATTATCTAATTAACATACTCTTGATCAAAGAAGATTAAAAACAGAATGCACAGCAAATTGATTTATGTACAGCTGAACGAATCAGTAAATGCCTGGCATCTGAACTTACGCATAAAAAAATATGGATAGCCCAAGGCTTTTTATGCTCCATGTGACTTTCAGTCTGAAAATTCAGAATATTAAGTAGAACTGGAGTGCTGATTCCCATATCAGTGTATCAGATTAATAAAAAAAGTAAGGGGAAGGTCTGTCCTGGAATAATCATGCACAATTCCCACTGAGTTCAAACTAATCTCCTGATAATGTCCACATTCAGAATTTGTAGCTTTTCATATGTACTTAAGATTTCAACTTTACATAACTCTCATCACTGTTATCTAGTCCAATTTAATCAGGGGACAAAGCATTCCCCATGTGAAATACCCCATTTTTAAAAGATGAAAGAATGTAAAGACGACTTTGCATTCAGTAACGATTTACATAGTTTATACATATGAACTACTACACTGTTGTGAGCAAAAGAGCCAAAGCATTCAACTTTGCCATAAGATCTTACCTTAATAGTTGTGAAAGTTAAGAGATAAGTATATGAATGTACACAGAGTTTTAAACAAGTACACAATGTCAGTTATACAATAATACTGTTCCAGTTTACATTACTAACTGATTCTTAATTTTCTCTAGGTGGGAAGGGTTTGCAAGAAGAGAATACATGGACTGGAAAGAACAATTTACTGAGCGCCAAGGAGAGAGGGATCAGGATCACAAGAGGAAAATGTTTTCTTGGTCTGGGAACAGCAGGATTAACATGTTTTGATATCTCTAATCAAAGTGAACATAACAGTATATATGCTTCCTATAAGCTATTCGTAGGGTACGTAATTGATTTTTTCCTCCAAAGATTAACTCATGCTAAAAACTAAAAAAACGATTACCTTTTAGCAAAGCAGCAGCAATACACACATTGAAGACAGACAGAGCAGGTTAGTTACGCATGTTTTTTCAGCATGACATTATAGGGCTCCCTAGCCCAGACGCAATGCATATCATTCAATGCAACTGAACTTAAAAATTTTGCAGCGTATGAATCGTTTCTAGTTTGCAATTAAGTCAATATGGGGGAATACATACTGGTTTTCAGGAATTTAAATTATATCCTTGCACTGATAAATACCCTTTTTCTTATACTCTGGTCCTACATACTGGCTATTGACCATATCTGAAAACAGGATTCTGGACTAGGTAGAATTTTCATCCAACTTGAGTAGGAGTTTTCCAAGTTCTGTTGACAAAGAAAAAATTATCTGCCTTATTTCAAGTCACTTTGCTCTAAAAAAAAAAAAAAAAAAAAAACCTCAGTTCAGAAAGGAAGAATTCATTTCTTAATGATCAAAATCATCAGGTAAGCACACATCTGTGCAAAGTATATCTATGCCCTATCCAGCAGTCTGCTTCAAAAATACAAGCATGCTTTTTTGTATGCCAACATATATACACAGGCTCCATATTTTTTGATAAAAATCATGCACTCTTCTCACGATCAGACTATTTGAAAGTCTTTTCATGCCACACATGTACATACATTCTATGAAAACGTTCACCTTCTCCCCAGTCCTACTAATAAGCTCTTAAGAAAAACAGCTTATGTAATTGCAATCTTTGTAAAAGGCTCATGAAGTCCTTTCTTTGCTGGAAATGAATTAATAAAGCAGGCCAAAAGCATCTTAGCACAGGTTTATAAAGAAGGGGATGTATGAGAAGGATTCAAAAATTACCAAGAACTGAAGATTTCAGAATCAGAGTTCAGAAATATTTTCTGAATTAAGGCTGTAAGGACATAAAAATCCTGACTTGGTGCTTATGCCAAGCAACAAATATAATCCCCTAACAAATACAGGGAACACTAAGTTCACCCAATGGCAGATTAAACAAACTCTCCACGTTCTTTTTAGGTATTGCAGAGTAGGTTTATAACAGTTATTTGCATAATCAGCATAATAACAAACATTATATGCATAATACACAGGTATCATACATTAATTCACAGCCACACAGTCCAGAAATCAAGCTCAGCATTCAGCCTCTTAAAACTGTGTCCGAGAAAAGCATGATATGCTCAGTGAAAACACAATCTCCAGAAGAAGAAAGCCAACATACATACACACACACACACACACACAGAGGTTACTATTTGACCAGAATCCCATGCACCCATAAAAGACTGGTACAGGTAAGCACAATCAACAACTGACAAAACTACTAAGAGATACGGTAAATAATTCATCACTTGGGAATTTTCCAGCCAAGCATGGATGTCTCACTGAAAAGTATACTTTAATTCAAGCACAAATGGTTGGAATCAAGTCAACAGGCATGCCCTGTTTTATTAGGCAAAAGAGCAACCAGATCATTACAATCTCATACTACTGTGTTTTGGTCTCAGGGAAGGACTTTGAAAAACCTGTATTCAAACTCTTGAACTTACCTGAAGACTGATGAACAGTAAGAAACTTGCTAGATTTCATTTTTACTTACTCAAGGTAAGTATTTGTTACCCTGCTATAATTAAGAAAGAAGGTGCTATTTAGCCTGCCAAAAATTTATCTTTTAATCTTAACTAAAAAAAAAAAATCACAATTGTATCAACCAATTAAATAACCTACATTACATCAGAAAACTATTGGTTTGGGGTCCTTTTGCAGCCCACAAACGGCCACCATTCTTTAAAACTTTTCTCTGTTGTCAAGCTATATACAGATAGTGTGTCTTGAGAAAAAATAAGGTTCATTTGAATTCATGAAAATGAAACTGATTTTACTAGGACAGCTGAGAACGGAAGGCATACCCCAGCCAAGCAAACATAAAAACCAAATCAAAACAAACCCCAAGACTAAAACAGATAGGTATTAGTAAGAATTAAGTAAAGATAATGAAAAGGTAATATGAACACTGATGGGTAAATTAACAATATTTCTACACAACCTATGTGAAGTATTAAGTTTGAAAAGCAATTATAAATAATCTGAGAAATTAATGCTATCCTTTGTAGCAATCTAAATGTACGTGTGTATCACCTATTAACTCTTGGGACCTTAAGAACGAAAAATAAATTTAATGCACGATCAAATAATTCAGTGGATTTCCCCAGAATGCTAATTATTTGCAGATTTTTATATAAACACCGTAAACAAATACTGTAACACTGACAAACTATTTCACCATAATGATAACTTAAAAGAGTAAGATTTTTCCTGTGCTTTCTCGTGTCTCTCCAAATTACTGAATTTGGTAATGCTCAAATCTCTTTAAAGACGACACCAATTCAGCTCAGTGCAGCCTTCCCTGGGACTGGCATTGCTTACTAGAACCATCTGCATGAATTCTGGATACTTTCACTGCGTGTCGGTAAAAGTACTTAACAAAGAAGGGGTTCAGCATATGAAGTTGGCAGTGCAAGTGTATTACAAGGAGTTCTGGGGATTAAAGTGCCTGGCAAAATTGCATTTGTAATATGCAGGGATTAGGAATGAAGTAGGAAATTCATTGGAGGGATGCTACAAACTGTATACATCAAGGGGGCAGGGAAGGCAGAGAGAAGAGTTTCACTTGTAACTTGACAGATCAAGTATTCCTTTTTCCTGTACCAAGTAGGTGCTAAGGTAATAGCCTATCTTGGAAGCCCAAGCTAGTACATTAGCTGACACTGCACTGCACCACATAAAAAATGCTGTCTTGCTCACAGGATATTTAACATGGAGCTGCACTAAACAATTACACCTTCTCAAACATGTTCCACTCCAGGTGCAGTGTGTCTAGAAGACAGCATTGCCACACCTAATCACCACTACATTACCTGCTTCTACTTCTTTTCCAAATCTGGCATTTTGGTTTCAAAATTTATGCCACTACTTAAAGTTACTAAAATGGCATAATGACACCTAATGTAAACGGGAAGCAAGACTATAGCCTAAGAAATACCAATGCTTATACCAAAATGAATTATATTTCAGGAAAGTTGTATATAATTATACCCCCCCAAAAAAGTATGAGAATAAAGGCTGACAATACATTTCAATAATTCAAAAGCAAACAAATTACATCTAAATTATCCCAAACCAACGTTACAAATCAGAGTTCAGAATTGAGCTTACACACAAAGAAACCATTTTGATAACAGTAAACATCTTAAAACAATAAAGTAGTGACACCTAACGTGTTTGTATAAATGCAATATTACTGTGTTTACAATTATCAATTAGAACAAAAACAAATTCAATTATAGGGTGTGTTTATTTCTTTTGGGGGGGGTTGACGTATTTTCTCTGATATTCTGGTTAAAAAAAGTTAAAAAGAGTAAAGCTATGAGAAGCAGAAAGTTAAAATAAAAAGAATAGAGGTTTTATCAGTTAAAAAGTAAATGGAAATATACCACACAACATAAAATTATTTAATACCCTAAATAACAAACAGAAAAGCAAGTAAGCTCAGGTAGTTTCTTTTCTTGGCTGAAGAGGTCAGTAAAAGTTTAAGATCTGTAGTTGCCAAAACAATTATATCCATCCTCTTAAAATCACTGTTAGCTTTCTCCTCTTGCTTCTTCCAAAGAAACTAAGCTTTTATCTTCTTACTTGTGAGAGATTTTATCTCCATTCTCGACTCTATGCCATTGTACCATTTCTTTTCTCCTGCAATTCTTTGCCATCTGGGTGCCAAAAATCACAGGTAGTGAGAACTAACAAAGGCCCACAGACCAGAACCGCTCAGGCTTTTATCGCCTGAGAAGCCAAGGTGAAGGACACTGTGACTGGGAAGAGTCAGCCTGGCACAAATTGTGCCTGATTAATCCACCGGTCTTCTGCAAGAGGACTGGTTGGTGGGCCAGGGACTGCAGTGTTTACCTCAACTTTAGTGAGACCTTCAACAGAACATCCCATAGTGTCATTTAACTATACTGATTACATATGGATTGCTTAAATACCCAGCAAGAAAACTAGCTGGACCATTAGGCTCGAAGGGCTGTAACAAATGGTACCAAGTCCAACCTGGGCATCTAGCTGGTTACCAGTGGCATCCCTCAGGTGTTGATACTGGGGCCCAATACTGTTCCACATCTTCACTAATGACAACGGAATGGAGCACACTTTCAGTAAGTTTGCGGATGATACCAAACTGGGTTTTGTTCACTCTTAAGCGAAGAGTCCAGCAAAGTGGGCAGAAGACCTGCATGGGTGAGCATGGAACTTCTGGCAAAACTCCAACAGAAGAAGGAAGTCTACAGAATGTGGAAAAGGGGACAGGTCACTTGAGAGGAATAAAGGCACATTATCAGAGTATGTAGGGATATGACCCATTTGGAAGACCCATTTGGAATTAAATCTGGCAAGGGATGTCAAGGATAACAAGAAGGGGTTCTTCAAATACATCAACAGCAACAGGAAGACTAGAGAAAACGTGGGCCCGCTGCTGAATGGGGCGGGTGCCCTGGTAATGAAGGATACAGAGAAGGCAGAGTTGCTGAACGCCTTCTTTGCTTCAGTCTTCACTGCTAAGGCCAGTCCTCAGGAATTCCAGACCCTGGGGACAGGAGAGGAAGGCTGGAGAAAGGAAGACTCTCCCTTGGTTGAGGAGGATCAGGTTAGAGATCTTTTGTCCAAACTTGACATCCACTCGAAATCCATAGGCCCCAAAGGGAGTGCTGAGGGAGCTGACGGATGTTATCGCTAGGCCACTCTCCATCATCTCCGAAAGGTCATGGAGATCAGGAGAGGTGCCTGAGGACTGGAAGAAAGCCAATGTCACGCCAGTCTTCAAAAAGGGTAAGAAGGAGGAGCCAGGAAACTACAGGCCTGTCAGCCTCACCTCCATCCTGGGAAAGGTGATGGAACAGCTCATCCTGGAGGTCATCACTAAGCATGTGGAGGACAAGAAGGTGATCAGGAGTAGTCAGCATGGATTCACCAAAGGGAAATCATGCTTCACCTATCTGATTGATAGCCTTCTCTGACGGAATGACTGGCTGGGTAGATGAGGGCAGAGCAGTGGATGTTGTCTACCTGGACTTCAGCAAGGCTTTGGACACTGTCTCCCATCACATCCTCATAGGTAAGCTCAGGAAGTGTGGGCTAGACGAGTGGACAGTGAGGTGGATTGAGAACTGGCTGGATGGCCGAGCGCAGAGGGTTGTGGTGAATGGCGCAGAGTCAAGTTGGAGGCCTGTGGCTAGTGGTGTCCCCCAGGGGTCAGTCCTGGGTCCAGTCTTGTCCAACTTAATCATCAATGACCTGGAGGAAGGCACAGAGCGCACTCTCAGCAAGTTTGCTGAGGATACTAAACCGGGGGGAGAGGCTAACACACCAGAAGAGGCTGCGCTGCCATTCAGAGGGACCTGGACAGGCTGGAGAGTTGGGCGGAGAGGAACCTCCTGAAGTTCAACAAAGGCAAGTGCAGGGTCCTGCCCCTGGGGAGGAATAACCCCACGCAGCAGTACAGGCTGGGGACCGAGCTGCCGGAAAGCAGCTGCCCAGAGAAGGCCCTGGGGGTGCTGGTGGACAACAAGTTAAGCACGAGGCAGCAATGTGCCCTGGTGGCCAAGAAGGCCAACGGGGTCCTGGGCTGCATTAGGCAGAGTGTTGGCAGCAGGTCGAGGGAGGTGATCCTCCCCTTCTACCCATCCCTGGTGAGGGCACATCTGGAGTGCTGTGTCCAGTTCTGGGCTCCCCAGCACAAGAGAGACATGGCACTCCTGGACAGAGTCCAGCGGAGGGCTACTAAGATGATGAAAGGACTGGAGCATCTCTCCTCTGAAGAAAGGCTGAGAGAGCTGGGCCTGTTCAGCCTGGAGAAGAGAAGACTGAGAAGGGATCTCATCAATGTCTATAAATATCTGAAGGGAGGGTGTCAAGAGGATGGGGCCAGACTCTTCTCCGTGGTGCCCAGCAACTGGGCAAGAGGCAACGGGCACAAACTGAAACACAGGAAGTTCCGTCTGAACACGAGGAAAAACTTCTTTCCTGTGAGGGTGACAGAGTACTGGAACAGGTTGCCAGAGAGGCAGTGGAGTCTCCTTCACTGGAGAGATTTAAAACCCGCCTGGACGCGACCCTGTGCAATGTGCTCTAGAGGACTCTGCTTGAGCAGAGGGGTTGGACTCGATGATCTCCAGAGGTCCCTTCCAACCTTGGCCATTCTGTGATTCTGTGAAGACGAGTATGGGGGGGAATCTTACTGTCTTCAGTTACATATTGAAAAGGCATATAAATAAGATAGACCCAGCCTGTTTTTAGAGGAGTGCACTGATAAGGCAAGAAGCAATGGATAGCCAGTTCCAACCAGGAAAAATCACGATTAGGTGTTGGGGAGGGGGGTGGGGGGGGGGGGAATATCACCATGACAGTAATCAAACACGGGAACAGATACCCAAAGAGGCTGTGGAATCTCCATCTCTGGATATGTTCAAAACTCAACTGTACAAGGTCCCAAACAACCTGATCTAAGGCGGTCCTGCCTTCTGTGGGATTTAAGATGGCCCCTTCAAAATTCTTTCATTATTCCACAATGCGAAAATCGTTTTCTAGAGTGCTATTGTGAGAATAGTAGAATACTGCCTTCTCAACATTTCAGTCCTCTTTTACAGCACAAAATCATTAAGAGAAGTTGTGAAAACTACTAAGAATTACTGTATCTGCACATTAGTAAGTTAACAAGCTATTGAGCTAGTTAAAGAATATTTTGCAATGTATTTTCCTTCTCGTTTTTTTTAAAAACAACCTTAACTGCTTTACAAATTCATTAAACTGCATAAAATTTGTTCCAGAATGCATCTGGTAAAGGTCTTAGTAACATGCGACAGTACAGCGCTACAGCATTCATCTGTCACGAGAAGTAGATGCAAGTCATCATGTTGTATTCGTCTGCTGTAGTGCTACATGTACTATGAATTCAGCATGTGTTTTTCTGGATTCTTTGTGAAGTGTGTACCGGGGAACACCTATTGCATTCGATCCTCAAGTTGTGAGCTCATAAAAAAATGTATAATGCTGCTTCTAAGTAATCTTCTCTCTAAATAAAGAATATCAGATGGTAATACTTTGACATTTAGATATCGATATAAGGTAAGTAAAAGAAACTGAGCAGCATTATCATCTCTGCGCTATAGTTGTGGAAGCTGAGGTGTGACAGTTAAATTACTTTCTCAAAGTCAGAGAAGAAGTTGCTGAATCACGCATAGGAAATTCACAAAAATCCTCCAACTTCCAATTTTTGTGTTGGCAGTAGAAAAGGTAACAAAAGCCACATTTGCCAATCAGAAAGAGAATACACATATGCACACAAAAAGTGTTTCTCCTACTGGAGCGTATAAACATATTTCTTTTTTTCACAGCTTCTAGGCTATGATCTAAAATGGCTGAGGGGTGCTGGATGTACTGAGAAAACTAAAATTCCTTCAGAATACCAACCCAAAAGAGTTATTGTTTTACACTTATTGCACTCCCCCTCTATTTGTCACTGTGCTCCTTCTCACCTTTTGTCTCCATTTTTAGGTATATCTCCCAGAAAATGCAAAAAGTTTGCTTGACTGCTCAACGGGAGATGACATGAATGCTTACATCATTTACAGAATACAATTATCAAAACCTATTTGAGTTTTAGCAAGCCTCTTTCTACTTTATCACTTGGGCAATTTAAATTTATACAAAGAAAAACAACCATAAAAGCACACCAAATTTAAACCCCTTGGTTAAGGCTTTAATACAGTTCAGAATTAAAATTGTGCCTCCAAGGACACGATATTTGAAATGCTTTTGTAATATTTAGCCAAACTCAATCATGACTTCTTTACAATTACTGAAGCAAGTTGAGATAATTTTATTTGTAAATGTCTGCAGCCCCAGACTGCAAACTTGACCACTGAGTCACTGTCTCCTTTCTGCGATTTCCCTGGATAGACAAAATTGTCAACATTCTTCCAGCCAGCAGTAAAAACAAACAAACATAAATAAAAATAAATAAAACAACTCTTCTAAGGCGGGAAGTGACTGACTTTATACCACTTTATCAACTGACGCTATAATAAGCAAGCCAGAGTTCTGTGTGAGAATCCTGTCCGTTTCAGTGCGCAAACATGAAGTATCAGAAGGTGACGGAAGCCATTCAGGGAACTACCTGACACATCTCAGCTGTGATCAATCACATCCCTTCACAAGAAAAAGGTTAAGTATTCAACTAGGTGTGCTTCTGACAGGCAATCCGCCTCAGCAGAATACACAGATGACCGACAGTTACTTTCTCTTACCTGATGTGTGTTGCAGGAAGGGACTCATACTGGCGAGAAAGGAACAGCTCCCTGTGCTTCAACTGATGTTTCTGTTTATCAGTCAAGTCAACTTCAATTGTAGTTTCAGATTCTTCTTCAACTTCTTCTGCAGAAAAGCACAGCGTAGGTCGAAATTAACTCTGTTACATAACACAGTTGCAGCCATTTCATTTGACGTTCCCCCTTCCCCTTAGCAACCTCCCTTAGTATTTTAAACAAAAGATGAGTTTAGCAAGTCAGCAGTTTACATAACCTGACAGAATATTAAGCATTTTAAAATCTGTGCATTCTACTTAAACCCTTTAAAAAAAATTATATTCCTTGTCTACTGTACTATGCTTTGACGTTTTTCAAACAACTGCAAGACCAACCCTGAAAAAAATTACTCATTCTTTTCTCATCTTCTTTCATCTCTCTTCTCTGGCTATGTCTGTTGCTAGGTCTAAAACAGGCCTCTGTTCAAAATAGACCACTTTTGTTTTCTGTTGATGGTACTGGTATTACTAAAACTCTATTACAAGTCCTGGGGAAAGGCATACTTTCCAGGGAACTGAAATTTACTAAAAACAACGTGCTGCCAAATCACAGTCTAAAAAAACCGCAAAACTCTACTGCCTTCAAGTATTATAACCTTATTAGATACTGACAATATTTTCAGATAAAACAGGACTTCAAAATATCAAGACATAAGGTAATCTTTTGTTATAACCACCTGAAAACAGCTAACAAGAAACAGACAGTTACAAAGCAATTTACGCACCCAAACACAATGTCTGGGGCCACTTTAGATAGCCTGAAGTATCCAAGATACCTGATTGCAGCTGGTAGGTATGACACAAACCTGTGGGAACATATGCCCTTCTAAAGTGGCAGCAGGGCACCAAGAATCATACTCCAGAGCCTAAAATGCCTCAGGTATCTAAACAGATCCCTTACTGTAAGAGTTAAAATTTTTAATTATATTTATTGTACTAATCTTATGTGACCCAAGAAAGGGTTGATTTAAAAGCGTGAAGCTGAAATTAAAACTCTTATATGCATCCCTTACAACATTCCAAGCCTAAACATATAAAGTTATGTTCCTGTATTTTGTTTCTAGAAACATAACACACACATGTTTTATTCATGACAATCTGACGTAACTATCTGACATAACACTGCTTATTATGTAAGTAGTAAGCAGGACAAATCATGGTCAGACACAGCTCAGTTCCGCTCTTAACACAATGTAATTTATAATTTATTTTTTTCTTCACCATTATAAAGCAAAACTAACAGTAGTATTAGTATGCAGTCATACTAATAAGAGTTTGCCTTAGGAATAACAAAGCTAGATTTAGGAAGCAAGAACCAGAGAGCACAAAGAAGTCAGAAAACCAAATATCTAACCAACCTGCTTCATAGTGATATAAATAATTCTGTATCTGAACAAACCTGTAAACAGCTACTTTTGAACTAGGTGTTTGCACAGGTCAGACCTTAAGACCTATCAGAAGAAGACTGGTGAAGAATTTCCTGTACTTTTAGAGATTCCACCTCTTCACTTTTTTTGCCTCATATTTGCAATGCATATGAAATTTAATTGCCATTATTCCTGTCAAAAGAGTGAAGCAGAAGGTACCTACAGGAAATCACAAAGTACCACTAAGATAAGCACTTTTTCAGTACTTAGTGAAAGAAAGCCATGGCTCACAGTGAATAAATATTTTCATAGAGAAATACAAGGATGACATATGTAGGCCTCATCATTCCGAGATTAGAGAGAAAAATAAAATTCAATTCCAAGTTGTGCAACTTTAAAATACACTGAAAGTTTTATATACAAGTACAAAGACTAATATCATCAGATTTTGAAACTAACACAAGCCCGCAGGCCTTGGGTGAAGTTTAAGATTATACTGCTTTGTAGTACTTTTCCTGGTCTGTAAAAAACATTTCATTATGTAAAAGAAAAATCCTAGAGAGTAAAAGCAGGGAAGTCCTGTGAGCTTTTAAAGCTCTAGATTTATCTATTATACAATGGCTTTCTAATCAACAATTGCAAATATTTACTTTGCTCCTGAGAGCCAGAATGATCTCATGATGTTTCCACTGGCAGTGGTACAGACTTATCCTCTCCCTTCTGCTCTCTGATGCAAAACCCTTGTAAGAGTTAACTGAGTCAAGCAGACAACGGATACTAGGAAGAAACTGCAGTCCTCACTCATTTTATATATGCGTTATGCTATGATAAAACAAAACGGACCACTCAAAAAAAAAAAAAAAAAGTGAATAACTTTGCTCTTTTCCTCTTCCATTTAATTTACAGGACTCAGTTAGAAAATGATGTTCTACTTAATGACCTTGAGAACAAGAGACAGCAACCGTCCACGCCACCTCGTCTTTGTAGGTAGCACTGTTTACAGTTTTGTGGTTACCTAAGCTTGCTTCTAGGAAGAACTGCTCGTTTCTAAAACAGATATCAAAACTAACTGAGCACAAGTCTCTAGAAGCACAATAAATACCTTTTATATCAATGGAAAAGTAACTAAAAAAAAAAAATCCTGAAGAACAATTACAATGGTTTAAATGTGACTCAAACCACTCTATGGTTAAACATCAGCCAGCAACCAAGTTAATCTCCTCCAGTATATTACTTTACCTTATCTAAGTCATAATAACCAACCTTGTGCTCCCCTCATCCACTGTAACAGAAAGCAAGAATTAGTTTAAACACCACAGGCAATCTTAAAAGGAAAGAGGAACGTTCCTTCCTCTACTGCCACTAACTTGCTGACAGAGATATTTTCAGCTACTGTTTGGCCGAACAAATCGCTGGTTGTTGTTTCCACAAAATCAGGAAAACACAGAATAATTCAGATCGGTAGAGACTTCTGGAGGTCTCTCATACAAACTTCTCCTCAAAGCAGGCTCTGCCACCAGGTCAGAACAGGTTGCTCAGGGCTTTATGCAGTTGAGCCTTGAAAATCTCCAAGGACAGAGACTTACTCTTCTGATAACCTACTCATGATGAAAAAGTTCCCCCTTATATTCAGATTAAACCTCTCCTGTTTCAATTTATGCCTGTTGCCTCTTGTCCTCCCACTACAAAACATTCTGCAAAGCCTGGCTCTATTTTCTCAATAACCTCCCCAGAGGCACTAGGAGGCTGCTGGTTGCTCTCATCTGAAGCCATCTCTTCTCTGAGCTGAATAACCCCATTTCCCTCAGCCTTTCCTCGCTGGGCAAGTGCTCAGTTGCACCAGACGTCTTGGTGACCTCCGCTGAAGTTACTCCACTTTATCAACACATTTCTCCTACTGGGGGGCCTAAAACTGAACACAGTACTCCAGATGTGGTCTAGTAAGTGCTGAGTAACAGCGATCACTTTCCTCCCTCTGCTGGCTATGCTCCTGGGCAAAGGCAGGGCAAAGGAGGCCAGCAGCATTCTGGGCTTTGCCACCAGGGCATGCTGCTGGCTGGCATGTCCAGCTTGCTGCCTGCCATCACCCTGGGGACCTTTCCCCAGAGCTGCTCCCCAGTCTGTGTTGCTGCAGGGGGGTTTCCTTCCCAGGTGCAGGACTTCGCCTTTGTCCTTGCTGAATTTCTTCAGGTTCCTGTTGGCCCCGTACCTCCAGCTTTCTAGGTCTCTCTGACTGATGGCCCTGCCCTTGTGTGTGTTAACTGGTATACCCAATGTGGAGTCATCTACAAACTTGATGAGAATGCACTGTGTTGCCTGTTCCAGGTCATTGACTAAGACAGGTCACAGTATAGAGCCCTCCTCCAGGCAGGGACCCACTAATCACTACCCTCTTAGCCAAACCATGCAACCAGTATTTTCTTCACCCAGTTGTCCAGCCCTCCAGATCAATCCCTTGGCCAAACTCCTGGGTGTGTGCCTCCTCCCCCTCCCCCCCCCCCCCAAATACTAGTCCTACCACAAAGGAAAGGACAAAAATAAGAGACTGGAATTCGGAAGGTAAGAGGGGAAAAATCGGACCACTCCTTTCAACAGGAGCAAGGATTGATGCCGAATTAAATCAGCAGTGTAGCCAAAAACTGTGGTGCACTAAATTTCCTACCTCTTAAATTTAATTGCTTCTAATTTTGAAACTGTATCTCAACTCAGCTGCATCTAGATTATGCAAGCTTAGACAGAGAGATTTAAATCACTATCACAATTTGCAGAGTTACATCAGTTTCATTAAGTTTGTTAAAGTACCTTTAACTTTAATTTAAATTAGTACAAACTTCAGTTCAAAGACGACCACTAGGGCTTACTTTCAAAATAGTTTCTAAACATTTTTCCTTTCCTGTATACCTTTTCCTGTATAACATTTTCTTCTATGCTCAGCTCGAAAACGATATGCATCATACGCATTGCCAACTATTTTAAAACCTAGATAAAAAGCTGAGCATGCCAAACAGAAGCAAGATTACCACAGAGATCAAAGGAAACACTGCTGTGCATCAGTCTCTTTTAAACCTAGCTGGTTGTGGCAGAAGCATAGAATATGCATTTTGCAGTTGGATGCTATAGCAGTAAGTATAATAAATACAAATTTGGGGGAAAAGGGAGTAAACCTCTTCACTGCCAAAACGAGTACTGAAGACAAATGTTAAGTCTAACTGTATGAACTATTCTATTCAGACCGAAAATAAAGAGCTCTCTTAGCTGAACAGTTGGCCAATTCGCTTAGCCTACAGGAGGCTTCTTGCCACACAGTGCGTTGTACTAACTTGGTTGTAATATTTAACCTCCTGGTGCTGTAGTAAAGCAGTTTAATCAACTTTATGAGCCAGACTGCACATAGTTATTTTGAGAAAGCGTTCACTTACACCACGTCTGTCAGTACATGATTGACATGTCTGACATTACAGATTGCTGTCAGAACATGTAAAATCAATTTTATATCTGCTGTTACTGTCAGGTAGGATTAGAAATTTAAAGCATAATTTCTATGGTATTACAGGTCATTTAGATAGTATATTACTATGTAATGTGTGTCTGAGCAATTCTGCAGATAAAATAAAAAGGCTCTTTGGTTGTGCTTACAGTGAACAGGCGTACATCTAACTTCTTCTAGGTAGAGTTGATAGACACACAGCCTCTCAGAGGTTATCCATTTTTCTTACAAGGTTATCTGGGTGACCCTCCCACACCACATCATCATCATTGTGGTAAAGAAGGTGACAAAACAAAGGAATAATTACATTTAACAACCATTAGGAACTAAAACACAAAAACAACTCCCCATTAATGTAGGATTATTTTGAAAATCATGCCAAAAAGATCTTTTTTTTTTTTTTTTTTTTTTTAAGAGTACTTCTAAGTAGTATGTTACAATATAATAGTCATTTACTTCCCAGAATGACAGTCAGTTATAACCAACTTGGTAACTATCTCATGTTTATCATAGGCCTGTGGCAAAAACATTTAATGAAAACTACCTCAGTTTTCACTACTAGGAAACTCTCTCCTCCTAAATATGATGGATGGGTTTTGGATAATTAGTCTTGCAGATTTTCGAGAGCAAGTAGCTTGTGGGTACAAGGCAGGCAAGGATTACCTTTAAAAGTAATATGAATCATAACATGCTATAGTAATAAGTATACCTTAATAAATTGCTTCATGAATAAATACAGCAGTAAACACATTAGGTTTCCGTTCCGTTATCACTGCAAACTAGTTTGTGTCACTACTACAAAACAGGAGGATCTTGCAAAAGCATAAAAACAGTGACAGGCTGGGTATAGTGAAACAGAGATGGCAAATCTGTGCCATACGTCTAAGTTTGATTTTTCAGTTTCCGCTGACTCCCCCTTACTTGGTCTCTATCTCAACTATTCAAATGCAAACTCTTCCAGAAGAGAAAATATGCTGTTACAGGACTCAAAGTGTTTGGTCACGTGCATGCCCATACAATAGGTTGCTGCAATTTATAACGTGTGAAGCTCCAGTCCTGTGCAGTGTTTCTTTAAGCAGTTCATTGGTGCAGGTAGCAAAGAGCACGCTCAAGGTTGAGCAATGGACACAGCTGTGTATGTTACAATGAGCATTTTCAATATCCAACTACTAGTATCAAGCTCATCAGCCGAATCAGAAGCCGATTAGTAATTTTTGTAAGTGTATATACATTTAGAGCTGGAGTAGGAAGGAAAGTGAAAAGCTTTACTTCTGCCTTCAAATCCAGCCTGACAGACCACTCTCAGATACTTCAAGTGTGGGATCCAATGCTGCCATAGCAGAAGTTTTGGAACCTGGTGTCTTGCGCAAGAAATTCAAAGGCTATCCGCAACAATGCCAGGTGGATGGGAGACGGAGCATGCTAAAGAAAATTCATTCCTTCAGAGCAGTAAATACATTGTATCGGCCACTTGTTACCAAGGAATTAGGGCGACACATGTCAACTCTTCAGAATTATCAGATCTGGTTTTGAGAAGGAAGGAGAGATCTGTATATTCCATTTTCATAAGACCAGTGCTATTAGCCACTTTGCCCATCACTCGGATTTTCATTATTTTCCTTCAGACTTCCTACTCATAGTATCTTATTTTAGACAGTCTTTCTTTTAGGAAAGACAACAGGTGTGTCTGATCTAAGTAGCTGACAAGTTGCATAGTTGCCACTCCTTAATAAAATGTATTGCAAATATTGAACTATGCATCATTTAAAGAATGAAGACCCTCAAAAATCTCATGTCTTCTGTAAGAACCCAGAGTCCACAGTTAAGATCTAAACTGGCATTTTCTTTCAGTGTGTGATAATGACAATCAGTGTCTCAGAAAAATCTGTATTGCTTTTCTAACACACAATTCACATCCTCAGTAGCAGGTAAACAGCTTTTCAAAAATTCGTTGGCAGATAAGAAAAGGCACAGATTGCACCAAGGCTTTCGTATCCCTACTCAGGATGGCATACGATTCTGCTTATAGAATACAAATTATTTATCTTCTCCAGTAGAATTTTGTCTGATTTGGGGGCGGGGGAAAAGGGGAGGAGAGGAAGAACGGCAAAAAAAGCAAAGAAAAGGTGAGTTTGTTCTGCACATATGAAGGATCTGTATATCCTGTTCTTCAGTAAACTTAAGTAAGACACATTACAGCACTACGTCCAGGATGTTGAAACGAGAAAAAAATTATCCAAGAAAATGTCTACTCAATGCCAGCATGGTAAGAAAGCTTTTTGGTTTATTGACCTGATGAGATGAGCAAAGCAAAAGGCGTTAAGTTATTCTGATGGTCTGTATAAGACTGTATAGTCAATTTCTTTTTCCATCTTCAGCTGGGCTTAGAAGAAATTTACTTCTTTTCCTGATGCGTGTACATTGATCTTAAGATTCCAATTAATGGGAAACACACACGTGCACTGACAAAATTAAAGTGATATGAATAGAGATCACTTAAAATCATTAAAACCTTTTAAATCACTAATTCAGATGCCAGTGAAAAATTAGTACAGGAATAAACATCACATTGCATAAACTAGTGAAACCTTTAAAATATATAGCATATTTGTCTTAATTAAGGTAAGGGTAATAAAGATCAAGTAAACTAAGGATTACAAATTTTTTCCACTTTTAGTATTTTGTACTGTATTTAATATAGTCAAATACCATTTTTGCTATAGTATCAAGTAAAATATCAACAATCACCATTATTCGCTTCTTACATAAAAAATATTCAGTATTCTGATCCTGCTATTTTTTCCTTTTATGAAAAAAATTTAAAAAAAAGAAAAATGATAGGGAAGAGCATTATGAACGTATACGAAGCTAGATACTCTTTGAAGGATAAAATAAATATAAAAGCTGTCATTATATCAAAGACCTTTTTCTTGTACGATACTTGGCAGAGACCTTGGCCTCTTGGACAGAGTAACACTGTCAGGATTTCACTCATGACAACAGCATCGGTAACGGATCTGGCCTAAGAGAACCCTCACACAGGAAAGGGCCGCAGCACTACGTGGCACAAGCATACGGGTCACTCATCCTGTCAACGTTAACAATTTCTACACTGGTTTAAGTCAAAACAAGGCTGCACTTTTATTACAGGGAACCATAACAAGACATTAGCTTCAGTGCTGCGTATCGCTGCCACAGTCTTTCACGCAAACAAAAACAGACAAATGAAAACTTAAGTCCATCACGTGGCATATCAAAATGGAAAGATTGTTAATTTAGTTGTGCTGTTTCTTGACAGATGCTTAACCTATCACATGAGCAGAAAATACATGTGTTCACATAACCTCTGGATGCACGCATAGGTTATGTTCCATGCATAGTCTAATAACTATGCAATCTCATCTCATTCTATGATAAATCTGCAAGCAAGTTTTGGATTCAGACAGCCAGTGACAGTCACAACGAACTACTTCGCTCCCCAAAATCTTTCAGGAATGTGATAATGCAGAACAGAGTTTTACTGGTAAAACTGAACTTTTTTTACTAGTTAAACCTGTTTTGCTCATGGGTGTGATATGTGCTGCGTCAGTAAAAAAAACATCCGCCAGGATCCTCACAGAAGCACTTGTGTAGTACGTGCAGAATCAAACAGCAGGTTTGCACTACAAAGTTTCCCCTGCACAGACAGAGTTACGAATACTAGCTGAGAGGGAAAAAGCAAACAAACAGACAAATTATGTTTCTAAATAGCACAGCCGTACTCTACTACTTTAGGCCAACCACTCTACTACTCCAGGCCAGCCACACTACTACTCCATGCGGACCAGGGCATGTCAAACTGAATACATACGGGAACAAACCACAGTGGTACTTTACATATGAATCTCATCTGCTATTTCTACTTTTCCATAATATCTCACACCACAAATCAGCTTGGGTAGGAAGCGCTGCATCTATTTTCACACAGTGCTTTACCCAAGCTAAAAAGCTCTGCCTCTGTCACACTGTGTGAAGTTATGGGCATGCAGCTGTATTACCGAGGGCAACTATTACCAACCTCATTCCACCCACTGTATGATATAGACATATTCAAGAATTACTGCTTGGAAGCCTTTAAACCATAAGGCCTCACCCATGCTCTGTGCATTTACCTGCCCTGTATAATAGCAAAAGAGTCTATTTTACTAGAGGGTTTATGTCATTCAGACTCCTAAATGATATAAACTATTGATTCAAGTATATCAGAGAACTCTGTAAAGTTCTCCTTAGAGATGCAGTTTATATCTTCAAAGATAGGGAAAACCTAGCAATGCTTTTGTAGACTAAAACTTATGCCTCAGGTGCTTTGGTATGGTGTGGGTGTATTGGGAAGAGGATGGGAAAAATCACTTAAAATTATGAATGAGGGGAAAAAAGAAGTAGAAATATCTGAGATCATGACATCTAAGAGGCATGAAGCATCCCATTTATCTCAGTGAGATACTAACAGTAATATGATCAGTAATATCAATGTCACTAATTTTTTATAGGTCATACAAGAAAAAGAGAAATAGGATCACTGGTCAGCACAACTAGCTGCATTATCGAAACAAACAAAAAAAATAGTATTTGAGAGATGCCAGTTGCATATTTTCTACATATTGAAAGAAAATCTGAACAAGTAATCTGGCAATATTGACAGACATATTTAAAATTGATTAAGGGGGAAAAAGTCCTGAAGAACATAGGGGAATGTAGAGAAAACACAGTGGCTTAGCAATTTTCTGTGAATGCTGTCTGCCTCAAATATGAGGAATTATTTAACTATTCAACAGAGATCAATAGATGAGGCTACTAATTCTGTTCACGCAAAAATTCAGATGTAGTGACACAAACAAGCTGCACAGAATGGACAAAATACTTCCATATGTGCAAAATCCTACATACTTAAATGAAGACCACATGCTCAAGTAAAAAAAAAAAAAAAAAAAAAAGCATCAATGCAAATTTGCCATTACAGCTAAGACCTCCTAAAATTATGACCTTAGCTAGGAACCCATTCACTCCATTAGGAGATGTTCATTAACATTCACAATCTAGCTAGACATTCTGCACCAACGAAGCTGGCTGAACGGCCACAGCAGTTAATTATTCCACAAGACACTTAGAGCTGACAGTAAACTAGTTAATGAGACAATATACACTACTGGTAACTACTAATTATAAAATGTCATTCACAAAATGAAGACTCCGATATTGTCAGAGGCAAAAAGCTTCTCATTACAGTCTCTTTATTGCTGTTATTATTCAGAGAAAAAAAAAAGGGGGGGGGGGGGAAGAAGCAATATGCAGTTCCTGCATAAACTCTAATGAACAAAACATAATTTTTAAGACTACCCAAAGCACCCTCAAAAAGGGTAACTGTGAGCCTTGAGACAAGTTCGTACTTGCTGACAAGGACATGGTTTTGGATAAGGCTTTCTCTATTTCAGCAAGTTCTGGATTCTCCACCCCCCCTCCCCCAAAAAATTTCAACTGAAGTCATTCTCTTGGGTAAAGGAAGGACAAATCATGTTCCTCTGTAAAAAGGGCCTGTCTTCCCCATGAAAAGTAATCTCTCCAGTTTATTTGTCAGTGAAAGTGACAGGTACGCTAATATGAAAATGCCCTAGCATAAAAGCTACTCTGCCATTGATTACACAATGTTATCTATATCATCCTTCACTGGTCTGAAGGTATGTCTTACCCCCATCATAGATTTCAGGATACCCAGAAGCAAGATAATACATATCATAGTTGAATTTGCTAGTGCTTATTTACAGTCAACTAATAGAGATATGTAAACTAAGTAAAATATGTAAAATTCCAGTCTCAAGCAAGAAAAACATTAGAACTCATTCTCCCAAACTCTCCTGGCTTACCAAATTTGTTTTTGCCTTTGCTCTCCACCCCGTCTTCAAAATAAACATAAAAAATCTTCTCATGGTTTGCTCACAAACTTTTGAAAGCCTGGTCTTTTCTTCAAAGAAAGCAGGGTCGAAACGTGAGGTCAAAAATTATTTTATCTTAATTCTTTGGTACTCACAGAGGAAAAACACAGCTAAACTGCAAACCCCAGCCTATGTTTACAGAAGACTTGAAATTAGGAAAATAGCATCTCACTGAACCAGTTACACAATCTGCTTGCCCACTCCTCAGATCCACCTAGCAGCCAAACCTTCCTCTTCCTTATAAACCCTCCAAAAGATTTTCCTATCCTTGATTCCCAGCTCTGCCACCCCACTCCTTAGGTCCTCTCCCTGCTATCTAACATCCAGAAAAGTTGTACACATCATCACAAGGCAACAGACTTCTGTTCTCTTGATATCAAGCAAGAAAGCGGCCTTCTTGGCTAGTGTAATTAAAATACGAGCTGTGTCCTATGCAAGCCTTCTACAGAACACTAAATTCAACGGAAAAGCCACTTGCACATTTCTGTAAAAGAAATGAAATGAGTGAACTCTTTAGCTCTAAGGATTTAATTTTTTGCAAGATGAGGAACTAAGACCCAAATGGTTTTATTTCTATTTTATCTGTATCAAGACCACAGATACAATGATCTTTTTCCTCATTGGAAAGACCACTTGCTGAAAAGGCAGCTCCTCTGGGCTTTAATTCCCTTGAAGGAGCAACTGAATCAGTGTCTCTGAACACCCTTTCCCCTAGAGCGTCAATGTCTGTTTCCATTGCAAAGAAACTGTGCTACTTTATTCTCCAAAAGCTGTACTGAGGATACAACAGTTTCCCAAATAAGCATTTCCCGAATTTAAAAAATGGTATGAATTATTTCAACATTTAAAATTATGAAAATGGATAAAACGGATTATATGCGAAGCAAGAATAAACATTTGTCTCTGATTTTCATTAGACAAACAGCACCTCTAAAGATACATGGTGGAGACAATACATGTTCTCAAGGGCACCAATGGGACAAAAGTCATCAATTTTAAGTTTTCCAATAAAACCTCCTGTCAAAAGAAACTTTTTTAATTATGAGGCATAATGAATTAAGTAACAGGAAAAGTCCCTCACCTTAAAGTGATTTTTTTGAAAAGAGATTTTGATTACAGAAATAAAAAAATATTATTTCCTTTCTGAATAATAGCTTTCTAGTTCGACAGGCAAGAAAGTCTACACTGAAAACGACACAGGACAATAACAAAGAACTTTTGGTTGTGTTATCCTCTGACTGGACAAAAATAATACAGTAATACCAGATTATTAGTGTTTTGAACTACACACTGAAAAACCAAGAATCGTTTTAGGCATTTTACTTTGGAGTCCTTTACTCAACCTCCAAAGTTCCCCTGCAACACACGCTTTTTTCTTATAGTTTGAATATACAAATTGCCTTACTCCTATTTTAGCTCTGTGCACTCAGGAAAAATACTAAAAAAAAATGAAACTTTCCAGGGTATATTTATTGAATTGTTGAAGAAAGCAGAAACAAACATTCTCATGTGTTCTACCTGAAACTGAATATTAAGATAACCACTATGCAACAGCAGTCATATATTCAGAAAGCTGGTGACAAATATGAAAGCAATTTGCATTTCAGTTCTGTAAATTTTTGGGAGTATTAATATAAGCAATTTGTGTTATTATTAGATATGGTAAACAGTATTTCTCAAGTTAAGTTCATTTTCTTGCCATCTGCTATGCTACCTGCCACACTGCTGCACAGCTAAAATAAAATGCTTACAAAAATCTGGTGAAATATTCACAGCTGCATTCTCTTGGATGCACCTGGAACGTGTGGCACTTACCACGAGACTAATCTACAATGTCAACAGGCAAAATAATTTTGGTATTTTTTCCACAAATGTAAAGCATCTTTGCATAAAAGTAAAGAGAGCTCAACAACAGCAAAACTGCTGCATAAGAACAAACCATTTCCAGGACTCCTGTAACGTTCTGGACGTTAATATACAAAAATAAATAATCTTATTTTTTAAGCTATTTATAAAGTGCTTGGATCTTTTGATGGGAATTAGAAAAATAAATAGCTATATTTAATATTTTTCAACAACCTTAGGAAGGTTTCGTAACAGTATTATTTTGCAGTTAGCAACACTAAAGTACAGAGAGAATACTTGATTTGTTTATGAATATGACACATCAGTGTCAGACCCAAGGTCAGAATTGAGTACAGACTCCAGATGTTTGATAGAAATCACTAACAGGACTTCTCTGCTCCTAGAAGCCTCTCCTGTACTTTGCGCAGGGTTTCTGCAGTAGAAAAATCACTTTGCATCGCAAGGAGACACGAAACATGACTGTTCAGGGGCCAAAGGCTAGAAAAATATCTTTAAAAAAAAGTAAAAATACAACTATGAAAAGTAAAGACAGTAAGTGATCTCTACAAAGACAGTATGGAACAATAACAGGAAAATAAAAGCAGATTTTGACTAACACTTTTGTCTTCCAGAAGGTATCAGTTTTACAGTTGATCTCACAGTTACTGTAACTAATATGCCTCAGATAATTTTTCTGATGAACCGAAGTGATGCTTTTTAATGACCTAAGAGTCAGTTTTAAAATAACATAGTATGTGGACTTTGTCATACATAACGTATTCCCAAAAAAATTCTGGGCATTTAGTCAGGAGCACAGCACACCTGAGTCCAGGTGAGCTCTCTCAAGAAATCAGAAGACAAAGACCTCTGATGGCAGAGCTTTGTTTTTAATCTCCTCCCCAGGTGGCTGACTAGACAAAAGCCATTTGAGAAACTGCAGTAGAACAGTAACTTCAGGTGTAGTATTACATAACAGCATATTACTAGATAAAGAATTTGAAGGATATGGAACTGTAGAAAAATGGCCTCATGCTCAGGCCACTCTGGCCAATTTCAGGAAAGTAACAATGCCTAAATCTATTAAAAAAGAAGGAAAAACAGGAATTTAGCCTTTCGCTGTAACCCAAAACCAATGATGGTATGCAGTTACTATAAACCCCTTCCCAGCTATTAAAATCTGCCCCTAAAATGTTTACATCAACCGTGCTTTATCTTAAGGATCTGCCAGATTTTATAGATCCAGCTACATTTGACAATTTCTCTTTCGACTTACCACACTACCACATTTCATTAGAAAACATGTCTATGCCACTCATTTTGGGTGCTTCTCCCATTTTAATGGGCTGTGCCTTTTTTTCCTGTATCTCCCAATTCATTTCTTATGTAGTTCAGTCCTCTGTTGCAGTAACTCATTTGCTGTCTTTTCTCTCCTTCTCATCTCTTTCTCTTCTCTTCTCCATAAAGTAAGCCTTACTCTGCTGCACAAAGAAAGGAGTGAACTCCTCACAGCGAACCCACGACACCTCACGCTGAACCGCGGGTTGTGGTTCAGCCGGTGGGCATTGCACTTCTGCTAGAACTCAGCTACTCTGCTTAGGAAGCTGATTTTGGCCAGTATTTTATTTTGGCTTTTAATTTGGCCTTATCGTACGCTGTTTTATAGTAACAGAAGCCAAAGGGGGAAAAAGTAATGTCTGCAGGAGTCCACAAAACACTCAAAAATCCCACGGATTTCAGCAGCTGCAGTTAGCTAAAATAACTAAAATAATTCTGAGATCTAGACTGACGTGATACATGATGCTGGTAGACAAATAAAAACGCTATGTTAATTAGCCAGAAACCATTCAAATTACCAGAAACATTAGAAAAAAAAACAGAGGAAGTATCACTTCCTTGTAGATTAGTGTCAGATACTGCAAATTAAGGGAATTTCTGTCTGAGTATTTTAGAATGGGCTAAAGAAAAACTTGCTATTTCCCCTTAAGTTTTTAAATATACATATCTTGAACTTGTTTTGCAGACTTCTTCAAAAAAGTAGCAAATGGACATGCTCTACCTATGATAGTATCACAGACCTAGTTTATTCTATTTTTTCCTAAATCTATTTTAAAATTGTTTTGAAATTAATTTCAAGAGTTATTGAAAATTTGTTCTTAAATAAAGTTCCAAAATATTCTTGCATGAAATTTATTTTTATTAAAACAGACCCAGATCTACATCACAAAATGTAAACCTTAGAAACTAAAGAGTCACCAAAAAAACCCAAGAACTGCCCCCTTGCCCATCCTCCCCTAAATTTTGAATAGTACATTAGTCAGGACACTTTCCTCTATAACGAAGAAAATAACATTGCTAGGAACGTAACATTTCATTTAGAACAGCTCAAGTTGAACACTTGGAAGATTTCTCTGAACTTATACACTGGAGTAACCAATGACTGAGTTAGAATTTACACTCTTTAAGAAATTCTTCTCTCTTAGCATTAATTTCATAACAAAACAGGTAGAAATGCTGAAGTATCAACATGTTTAGCTACACAAAACATTCAAATTGTAAACATTCAAATATTTTGTTTATATACATCGTATTTTTAAACAGAACACTGTGGTATTCCAGAATCCAAACATTTAAATTGATTTGACATTTAAATACATCTGCTGTATGAGCTGTACAGAAGATCCAGTACAGCAATCTTTCACTGTGTACTGCCCCCGGTACTGGAACGTGTATCTCTTAAGGCACCTTAACTGTATAGATTCCTCACAGATTGGTCAGAGGGAAAACATTACGTAGAGAGAAGACGCTGTCCACAGAGAAACTTTATCTGCAGCAATGATGGGTCATAAGCCTTATGACCTAACCAGCATAAAGGCATTCTAAGGATGCTTGTTGAACCAACCAGAAATTAAATTCTTACTTTCTCATCAGGAAAAAAAAATTTCAACACAGAAATCACGTGATGGAAAATTCCACGGTGATTCTACTGACACCAAACGGAGTATGCCACAGGGAAAGAGCACTGGACCGTCAACAAGTCTTTTGCATCAAAGGGCTGACAAAAGGACAATCTAAACAAGCTTACATTGGGAATGGAAAAAATCTTACTCAATTTTTTCAGACCAAACTATGCCTACAAACTAAGCCAATCAAAAATGGTAAAAGGATCCATCTTTTAAAAACAAATGTAAACATTTTATTTCCAACAAAATTATTATCCTTTGCATTCCTCCTTTCCCCCCCTCCCCCCCCCATGCCGCCACACGAGAAAAGAAAAATGGGCTGGAAAGTTAGTAAAGCTCCCTAGAACATTTATGTTTCTAGGCATTTCACACGGAAGCACTCACAGAACATAATGGTTGTGGGGGCTGAATACCATCAAACAGGTTGACAAAAAACTTAAAGTATACCTAACTGTATTACAAAAAACTTTAAAAAAAAAAAAATCATCCCCTTAAAGGGCAAACAAGATATATCTGCCATTGAAACACTGCACTGTCAAGTTTAGACAATAGCATAACGAAGAGAATTA
This sequence comes from Struthio camelus, assembly GCF_040807025.1. Classification (NCBI taxonomy): domain Eukaryota; kingdom Metazoa; phylum Chordata; class Aves; order Struthioniformes; family Struthionidae; genus Struthio; species Struthio camelus. Next base: position 111,822,664 of record NC_090944.1, read on the forward strand.
GAAATTACAAAGCTGTCTACATGATATTTTTGCTTGCTTTAAAACCGGATCTAGCACTTCTTCACAGAACTGTCACTTTATATACCACATACTCAAATCAGCTCAGCTTCTCTACAACAATGAAAGAACAGAACAAAAGAAAATCTGGCTGTTTCTCTTCAGTACTTGCACGAGTAGAATATCACAATTTGACCTTAAACAAATTGCAAGATGTTTTCTTAAGAGCATAATTACTCCATCACATATCTGCACACAAAATATGGCATTAGATAATATATTTAAAGGTGTCCATACTGAGATATTACAAAATACTTGGAGACTTAAAATACCTATGTCACAGATTCACATAGTAATTCTGAGAACTGAGGTACCATTTATAACTGAACTACATTATTTAACAATATATGTTAAGAAACTTCAAAAGCGCTGACGTTGTAACTCTTCAATTATTTACAAACACAGGTGCAATATTCACAAATAATTGTTTTCTCAAGTATCTCAAATTCTTTTAGATTCTGGCTTTTGTCTTCAGAATTTGTAATTGTAGAAGAATGGAAAAGTGTGCTATTTCAGTGGTTGACTGAATGGCAGCTACTAGACACAGTAAGTGCGTCATAAGATAGGACCTTCTTTTCCTACTACCACCTCACTGTCGCTTTACTGAAAGACCAGTAAGATGATGCCTACAATTACTGAAGAATATCTACGTGTACCACAAGCGTACACAATAACTATCTTACAAAGAAATCTCCACAGTTTTTCAGTTTCCGGCAATACATTTCAGTTCTTTCAAGACTACTTTTATACGTTTGTTTATGTCTAAGCCAAAAAAGTCAAATCAAATACTAATGAATGCTCTTACACTTAAATCGATTTACACCTAAGATTTACTTTTAATATAAAAAGACATATAGCTGTATCTTGCAGACCAAAAAACATAAATATATTTGAATTGAGACTTTCAATCACTTTACTGCACTTTACCTTAAGTTCTAAAAGTGAACTACTAGGAGCACGGCCAGCATCAGATAACACTAACCATCTAACTGGATATGAATTAATACCTAATACAAAACATATTATTAATGCCAAAGAAAAGCAATTTCAAGTAGCTGCAGAATCTGAACAGGCAGTGATAGAAAGACCAAGAAGTCCTATACAATCTACTTACTAGCATGCTTATCTGCAAGCATTATAAGACTGTTGGAAATATCTCTTCGCCTGTAAAAACACACCACTTTTGCTTCCACATTTCCATTTGCAGTCTAGAAAAGAAAGACAAATTAAGTCAGAATCCATCTTCGTCCAGCTGGGTAGTAAGAATTACGTGTTCTCTACTCTTTTTTTCCTCCTCATGTTCGTATTCAATGTGATTGGTCATGCTGAAACCAACAGAATTCTAAATAGCTAAATAGGAGCTTCTTGGTAAATGCCAACATCAATTTCAGCTCACATAATGGCATTGATTAAAATTACTTATTCATAAGAAAGTATTTATATATTATTCTGTTACTTACAAATGTAAGCATCAATACGATGCTAACGTAAAACTACTTAAGACACATGAGGTGCTTGTGAACGTTTATTTGTAACCCAGTTTTAGACAGAAATGCACATTTCAAACTGCCATGCCAATTTTCGAAATATTTAAAACAGCATTTATTTGAAAATTCATATCAGCTCATAAAATGGAAGTTACTGCACAGCTCTGTTTGCACGACTTACTACAGATTTACTTTTTAAAAATAATAAAATGACAAAAAATCTACTAATATTTTAAAAATTGCACACTTCCTTGTTATAAATATTAGAAAGTTAGCTATATACCTCAAGTTATTTATTATATTTCCAATTCAAGATGTACCATCATAAAGCATCATGTTTTAAATAAGTTTCTTAATAAAAAAGAAAGCATCTTATGTTTGAAGCATTTCATTATGTATTTGCATAACATCTCCTTATTTGCTCAATGCCTTTAACACATGAATAGCACATAACTGACAATGAAGGTATCTGGACTATACCCTGGAAACCTCTCTTAAAAAAAAATCAATATATGGCTCTGCTCAAACCATCCACAAGCAAGATTAAACTACAGCAATGCAGTTTGAAGATAACAAACATTACAGTTAGAACATAATTGGAATCACTTTAATTACTGTAAATAAAACATATTCTCCTCCAATAAAAGTCAAACTGATTTGCCACATACAAACAGTAGATGAATGGATGCTGCATTGGATAGCGCTAACAATGTGGATCATGGCTAGAGTAGTCTTGTATTCCATTGACAAGAAGAAAACTTTTCACAGTCATCAAGTTTGAATTTATTTTCTAACCACAAAAACATCATTATCCTTCACAATATAATAGGTATTTTGACTGTTTACTTTTGATATAATTTATTAGTAAATTGTAATATCACTACATGGAATAGTAAAAAAAAAAAATGCTGCTTTATTTTTTTCAAAAACATTCTTAGCAGCACAAGAACTAGGAAATAATCATGTTTTCCTCAAAGTGACACTCTAAAAAGTACCAACTCAGTCAACAAAAATACATTCAGAATAAAGACAGAGAATGTAGACTATTTCTATTCAAGACCCTGCCCTTCATTCACAGTGCAATTCATTCAATAAGTGCAATAAACAGCAACAGAAGCTTTGTATTCTATTGTTTGACCGCTGCAAATTCTCACTGATATCTACTAGTTTTTTTACATATATTATATATATACACACACACATATACACATACACACACATATAAAAGCAAGCATGTTACATGATCACTGTCATTCCAGATGGATTCACACTGTCATCACCCTATGTCGAATTAAACTCATTACTCTCCTGAGCATTCATAGGATTGTTTATTTGGCCCAGGGATTTTTTACTGCTGACAATCCAGAATGATTAACTAGGTGTTTCCTTAGATAACAAGGTAGGACTACAGTGTATCACATAGCAACAATGTAATAACTGAACATACAGAAGGCACATAACAAATCTTAAGAACGTACAAAACTTTCAAAAATTCTACTGATGGAAACTTTATGAGATGGAAACAGTTCTCAACTTTCGAAAAGTGCACAGACTGTTATCAAAGGTTAAGCAGTGATCTTAAATACGTGTGTACCTTGTTAAGTTCTTCAATTCGCCTGATGAGATATGGATTGCTGGAAGAATTTTCAAAATATACATAATCTACAATTAAAAAAAAAAAAAAGAGAAGGATACTGAATTATTTCAAAATAACGTACCTAGAAGAACATCATTTTTGTTAGGGCAAGGTTTTTCGTAAACCTAGAAGCTGATAAAAAGCTGAGGCATCTCACTCGATGGCAGATAGTGCTCTGAAGCATTCCTACACCGAGATTTTCTCAAAACTTATTTTTACAGGGTCAAAAGTACCTCTCAAATGCTGCTAGTAAAACTTTCGATTTGATGTTTGACTTGCACCACACATCTTGCAAAGCATTGTTTCTTTATTTTCAAAGAATCTGGGCAGGGACATAACAGCATTTAAAACCCTTTGCAGTGCTGTGACACCACGCTACAGCGGAACAACTTGGGGTAGCTCATTCAGCTCTGAAGAAAGCCAACGGGACTGTTCACCGTTGCCTACTAAGCTCACAACGAAAAGGCTGAGAACTGCTGATGCAAGCAGTAAACCCTGCCCAGGCTTCAACAGCGCTGCTCAAGGGAGGATTACTTCCACGAGTAAAGGCGGCGGGGATCACACTCCCCACGTCCCAACGAGGGAGCGTCCAGACGGGCGATTTGCAGATGTATCGGCATACCCTGAAAGAGCGGCAGGAAGGGACTCAAACTGCTGCCGCCCCTTTTCCTTTGCATCTCCCCTCTCACCTCCGAGCACCGTTTGGCAGCAAAGAGGAGGAGACGAGACGCGTTTAACGCCGAGCAGCGCGAAGCGCACCCCGGCGCACCACCTGAGCGCCGCGGCCGGCGCCGCAGCCATGTTCGCTCCGCGGCGGCGGCGGGGGGGAAGTGATGACCGGCGGAGGCCGCGTCCTGTGGTTTTTTTCCCCCATCCGAGCGCCCCCCTTTCTCTCCGCGGCGCAGCCCGGGACCAACGCACTCTCCGGGGCCCAAGGCGGGGGGAAGCGGGCGGGAGCAGCCCGCCCGGCGGCGCAGCGGCCGTTCACTCCAGCAGAGGCCGGCAGGCCCCGCCGAGGGCAGCGCCGCACCGGCCCGCCAGGCCGCGGCGGCGGCCGAGCCGGGAGCCGCCTCAGACCCCCTCCCCTCCCCTCCCCCCGGCCGGGGCCCGGGCCGCCCTGCGCCCCCACCGCCGCGGCCCGGGGGAGGCCGTGCCCGGGCGGCTCCGCAGCGCGGGCGGGGGGAAGGCAGCTGGCGGCGGCGCCGCTCCCCCCCTTCCCCGCGGAGGGCGGCGCTGCCCGGCTCCTCCGCGGCGGTGGGGGCCGGCCTCCCACCCGGCGCGCAGGGCTGCCGGGGGAGGAACCTGCGCCCTCCCCCTCCAGCCCGCCGCGGGCCCGGCTGCCCCGCTCGGGGCCCTGGCCATGGCGGGGGAAGGGAAGCGAAGGGGAAGGGGGCGGCTCTGCTCAGCGCGCCGCGCCGCGCACGGCCCCGGCCCGCTTGGGGCCCCCCGCCGCGCCCCGGTCCCGCTCCGCACCGCGGCGCCGGGCGCGGGCCCCGGCGACGGGCGGGCGGGCGCGGCCCCGGCCCCACATACCTCCTACTCGGTACATGTTGGCCGCCATGTCTGCGCTCCGCGCCCTCCTCCTCCTCCTGCCGCCTCTGCCAGGCCGGGCTGGGCAAGGCGGGAGCGGCTGCTGCGGCTGCGGCTGCCCCTCCACCCCGCGCCGCCACCCCTCCTTCCTTCCCTCCCTGCCTGCCTCCCCGCCCGCGGGCACAGGCCGCGGCGCCGCCCGCCTCACGGGGCCGCCGCCGCCGCCGCTTCGGCCATTTCCGGAGCCGCCCGGCGGCGAAGGGGTTAAACAACCGCCCCCGCCGCTGCGCCCCCTCCCCCGCGCACACCGGCCCCGGCCGGGGGAGGGCTCAAGGGCCGGCCCGGCTCGGCTCGGCGTCGCTGGGGCTCGGGGGGCGCCCCCAGCCCGACCCGACCCCCGGCCCCGCCGCAAGGTGACTTACCTTGGGGCGGTCGCAGCCTCGCCGCGGTCCCCGATGCGCGACATCTTGTAGGCGCCCGCAGCCTGGTCCCGCCGGCTGGCAGATCCGCCGCGTGAGGAGCCCCACGTTGCCTGTAGGATCCCGGCGGATAGTATCGTTATTATTAGTCCTGTTTCTTGTGTTTGCAGGCTCTGCCTCCCCCCTAGTTGAGTCTTTGTTCCTTCCGGGCAAACGCGCTCTCCCCCCTTCCCCAGCCCGGGAAACTGCTTGCAGTGGTCCCGAGAAAGTGTCTGACACGTGTGTTCACTGCTCTGGTTGGCATTGATCTGGCGACCTTTCTGCCCCACATCCCCTTCAAAAGCTAGCGCCCCACTGATCAGAGCACAAGGCTGCGGTTACCCCCATCTTCCCCAATAAACGGGAAGGCGTCTGCCCCAGGGCAAAGGCAGAGGCAGCGGCTAGTCTGAGCATCAGTCGGTGCTGAAGGAATTGCTTACAAATCACCTGATTAGAGGGATGCTCCAGGAACATCAATATTTATGTAGCACAAAGCTTGTCTTGCCATGTTTATGTGAAGTTCCCAGTGTCGCAAACAATGTATGCATGCGATTTATAAACAGCTCGGTCCTGCTTCAGAGTGCTTCCTTTGAAGAGAAATGTTCTTTATCGTTTTCTTGCAAGGAGGGTGATGATGTATCACTTGCTTCACGTTCAGGATTTTAGTGCGTGTTATCTTGAGCGTTTGCCAGCTAACATTTCACTTCGCCCTGAGCTGAAGGAAAACGTAGTGTTATTAAGGGAGAAACATGCTGATTTTTAAGAGGATGAGCTTCACTGGTGTTTCCGATGACCATACGCTCTCTTCCCTTTCCCTTTTTGAGTGAATCTGTGACTATGAGGGTAAGTTTGCTTCTACTTTAAGTAGCGTGCTTTTAATTTCATGGGTTACTACTTTGCGTCAAACAAGCTGCTGACTTTTAGCATGACTAAAACATGTGAAGTTTGTATACAAAGCCCTCAGTGACTTGTACTTCTTCACAAAACTGCAGCAAAATCTGAAATCTTCCTCTGTCTTGTCTCCTGACAAGCAAACCTGTGGGATCTGAAAAGGTCTGCAGAAACTCCTTGAGACGTAGCAGCTCTATGCGATGGCACTGGTTATTTCTAGAAGCACAATAACACTACCTTGGCAGGACCAAACAAAAATAGCCAGAAGTTAAACAGTGTGTTATTTTTACTCTTGTGGTTTATTGTTTGGTAAATAAAACAGAAATTAAACTTTGAAGGCAAGAGAACAGTTAATTCAAACAGTTGGCTCGTTGCAGTCATTGTCAATTAAACACAATGCCTCCAAGCTCTTTTTCTCAGCGTCAGTCTGCACTGCAACACTAGAGGAGTTGCCCACACTTTCGGTCTACCAGTGTACCCTCATCTAGCAAGGAGTGGATTTCAGTAGAAACAAGACTGCACGGTCCCTGCGTGGTCTGAAGACATGGCCTGTGTAAAAGGAAGATTGCTACTGAAGAGAAAGAATTTGCCTTTCAAGAACTTGAGAGAGAACAGCCCAGGAAACCCCACGATTGCAGGCTGCTTCTGCAGCTCCACGCCCTAAAAATAGCACGACAAAGCTTTACTTACAGTTGCCTAAAGAAAGGCATGCGTAGCTTGCCTAATAACTCAGGTAGTTTATGTACCTCAGTACTGAATCACTGAGCCTGGTTATTCACTGTAATGCAGCTTGTATAGGCACAGACTGATATGGGATGGTGTCATGCTGCTCTTACTGTGTCTTTGCATACTTTAAAGGGACTGTACTGCAAGCTGAGGAAAGCAGTGGGCACAGCTGGCTGTGGCTGGGGACTGAGTTGCAGGAATGTCAGTACATCTTAGTCCGGTGTAACGAATAGAAAAGACTGGCTAGAATTTTTCTTCTCTGCTATCTCAGTACAGGGAATGGTAAAAGTCGAAGTTGTGTAAACACCTTCATATTTCTAAATAAAATATAATGCAAAACTTGTTACCTCTTCTTCCAAGCAGATCACTGTTGAGTAAAATTCTGATAAGAGCTTTCTCTTAATCTGATAAATGGTCTTTATAGCTATATACAATAAAATTACTTGTGTTATCTGAAAGAAACCACATTTCTGTGGCAACTGAAGTCAATAATGCAAAAGAGCATACTCCTGCTAGAGAAACGGATTATCAAAGAATCTCATTTGGTAAAAGCTTTTTTTGTTGTGCCATCCTGAGCAGCCCATAATTCCGTCTGAAGTCTGTGCTGCCCTTCAGTTGAAAAAAATCTTCCTACCCATTTATGGAGTCACAAATTGAAACACATCAGAAAAGTGATCTAGGTCAAAAATAATCTAGATTAAGTTTAAAAATAATCCCTATACCTCTTTTTTTTTCTAGACCAATTCCCTGATCCAAGTTCACCAGCTAGCCCCACAATGAGCTAAATCAGAACTGAAGAAGATGGAGCTGAGAGGAGGGCTACCGGGGAACGTTTTGTCAAGTTACCACTATGATGTCCATTGACTTGTCCGGACCTCACCCTCTTTTTTTGACTTTTTCAGTTTATCTTCTTCAGATGCTTTTACATACTAAATACCCATTAAGCTGACTGGTGCAATACTGTATTCTTACTCATTTAAAAATGCAGTGGCGATATACAGATTTTTCATTAAGGCTGATACAAAATGTTTCACTTTTCTTCATAGGCAGCTCTTAAAGGCTTCCTGCTTACATGAGGGATTGGTTGGACTAGGGGAATAGTAAGGGGTCAAATTTTAGCCCTAAATTTTCATTTTTAATTCCATCTAGCTTTTCAGAGACTAAAAACTTGTCAGCCATTGGCAGAACAACGTTCACAGGAGTTCAGAGATTTTTGGACAAGTTCTGAAGAAGTCTTGTACCAGATACAAAACCTCCTCACTACCAATGCTCTTTTTCTACTATTGTAGAGACCAAAATGAAGGCTTCAAAAAGCTGTTAACAACCTTACCCTAGAAAAGTTAAGCATTTTAAAGTGGCAAAATAAGAGAACTTTCCTTGCAGCTGTCATGCAGCATCCGGTTTTGTGGCCAAAGAACTTAAATCCAGAGAGGTCCAGTCCAGTATCTTCTATAGGAAACAAAAGCCTGAATCTTAAAAACAAAAAATCCCACCAACCTTATAAAAGAAATCAGTGCCAGACAAACCTCTTACTAAGTTACTGCCTTGAGGATCAAACTGACAATTCAGAGATATACAGTAAAATACATCCAGAGATGTGTGTTTTAAGAATGACCAACTTCAAGGTAAAATACCGCAGATTTTAAAAATAATGATTTTTGGCACTGTAACTTGCTTTCTGTCAAACCAGTTGAACTACATGCCTACAACATCCTACAACATATCAGCTATGCTTAGAAGTGCTTATCACAAGTAGCTGGAATAATTTTGGATCTTTTAGGTATAAACATCTTATTAAAATCACCAAAAGCATTGAAGGAAAATTACTTGTACCATATAAAACTGGCTCAGTTCCTTACAGTGCTTTTATGGAGACTCATCTCCATGCTGATGCAACAGAAAGGAAAAGGTGTTTAGACTTTCCCATCCTTGGGCCACATTCACACGGCCTAATTCAATCCAAGTACTTAAACCTAGAGTTTATTTCTAGCATGAGCAGTCTGAAAGCATAGGGTCTGAACATTAAACAGAGGGTTTACAAATTCATGCCAAATGAACGGTGGCTCCCTTGTTAGTAAAATTTCACTACAATGAATAAAAGGGCTGTGTGCACATGACCCACACAAAGGATTAAGAAATACAAAGGACTTTGTGTACAGATCATTTCTTATCAGCCTAAACTCTTACTTAAAAGAGAGTAATTCACCACTGCAGAGGACTTAAGTAGCTCACAAACTTGTCCTGTGGCTCAAAAATAACAGGTAGACTTTATAAAGTCACTTTCATCTAGTGTGAATAAACATGCTGGTTAATACAGCTTGCACATTGATTAGATTGGTTTATAGGCAGCTAAAAGTACATACGCTCTTTTACTAATGCAGAGACACACCACAGTTTGTATGATTACATTTACAAAACCCTTAGATAATTTTCATTTTATAAAAGCCATTGTACGAGATTTTTTATTTAATTTACAGGAACATGAAGTTCAATGATTATTACAGTAAGCAACAGAAAATTTTAGCTGCATCTACTGAAACATTTGTTAAATACAATCTGTAATGGATTTTTCAGTATCAACCTCCTTAAATCAGCAAAAAATTTCTCATAGAAGAAAATCTTATTTTCTTGGCACTCAATAATAATGTATTTTATATTGACTCTGTGAATCCAATCTCAAGAGACTCTTAGCTAATTATGTCACTATTTTCATTAAATAACTTTAAGCTATTGTTTAAAGCATATTTGCTGAATTATCAGTAGTCTACAGATTTAGATGTTCACTCTAAATCTTAAAAGTTGTAAAAATGCCATTAAATCAATGTCTATAGAAAAATGATGCTTATGCTGGAAACAAGTTATTACCTGATTGAATCTCTGTGAAAAAGAGAGATTTGGTAATGGTTTTTCAGTAAGTATCATACAATTACATAGATAGATGCTAAAGCCTATCATATAGCACTGCTTTGACTTAACACATAATTCACCATAGATCATATAATTGAATTAAGAAGGAGTTTTTGTGCAAAATAAGTCAGATTGTACCTGTATGTACCTCACTTCTTTAAAAGACTTTAAAGACTAGATGGGCAAGAAATGCATTTCTTCCACTCCACAGGCCTAATTCTTACATAGTGTTTGCTAATGGTCTCAATGACAGCATAAAGATCATGCTTATTTTATGATTTTTTTAAGGACATTTGGCCATCTAGAGTTTTTGTTATACCTGCCGATTTATCTTGCCGTTCACATCCTAATGGAGAAAAAGCATGCAGCTTTAGGAGGTCTTGTAGCCTGTTTTATTTGCTAGTTTTGGAGATGACTTAGGTTCATGCCTTGCTTCTGTTAAAATCAATGTGAGCTTTGTGGTTGACTTCGTTAGGACTAAGGTGAGACCATTATTATATCCATTTGCTTGCTTTGATGCATGTGAGGCTGAGCGTCAGAGCACTTGGGAGCATGCTGGAGTGTTGAGTACACCTGCAGCCCTCCTCAGTGAAGCCATTTTGGGCTTAAACATAATTATACCAGATAGAGATTAAACACAGCACACTGGATTTACTTTTTATCTCCCCCTTTCCCACAACTGATTTATTTTTCATGCTAAACACCTGCTAAAAAGCTGTCAAAGGTGCTTAATGACACATATTTAAGTATAGTACAGTACATTCATCTGAGCAGAATTAATTTAACTCAAGGACTCAGCATCTGTTCGGTTCAGTTTTTCTGGGGATTGAGTGATTGCAGGAAAGTAACACTGAAGTGTAACATATTGATCAACTGTACACTCAATCCCCTAGTGCCTTACCATGCCTCTAAACACTGTTTTGTGTTTCCATTACAGAAACATTTGTCCTAAAATTCTCAAGTGCTGCCTGCTTTTTATTATTCATTGTTATGTTTAGCTTTGAAAAATCAGAATAATTTCTTTATGCACGTAGCAAATCTATAGGTCAGTGAAGTGGCATGAGAACAGCTCATTATTTTGTTTTGATAAGAAACTTCAGTTCTGAAATGGGTGAATTTCAGGGACACATTTATCACTGGTATAATAAACACACACTATCCTCTTAAATCAGCAGAATTGTGACTGCTTACACATAGCAAATTTAACTTTGTTTCCAAGTGACCTTTATTTCTAAAAATAGGCAGTATCACAGAGGAGGTCATTTTGCCTGCCTGGTTAACAAGCTGCTGAGTAGATGACTGCCTGCCAAAAAATCAATATGCATACTGATGAGGAAGAACAGCAGAACTGCAAAGAACTATAATAATACTGTTATTTGGGAAAGCGTTAATGGTCACCATTAAGCAGGTCTGTGATCTACAGACAATCACATACCTGGCTGAAGTCAGTGAAGCGCATGAAATATTCTCTCAGGATGAATGGAAAGAACAAAAAAAATGTTATGTATCCAAATTACTGGAGACAGTTGAAGTTACCGCACCAGACAATAGGTGGTGACACAAGAAACTTTGTAGACTGTAAATGTGAGGCTCTGTAGTTGCAAAGCTGGCTTAAAAAAAAAAATTGTTATTTAAATCAGCTAGGTGTCATGCATGCCAAGAAGAAACAAACGGTTCAAAAGCCCTGTTCCTTACAGCACACAATAAACTGAAGGAGAAAACTTGTATGCTCAGAATTCATCTGCTTTTTTTCTACTGTATGCAAGGAAACAGGAGATTTTATATATGTTATAAACAGGAATATAGCAAGGAGCATAATTTTGCTTGTCATACAAATTCATGCATCCTGCAAGGTCTCAGATAATGGTTAACTGCTTGTGCCACATAGGCAGCAACAGAGTAACTGAACGAGTAACCTCCCTCCAAAACGCCCTTGCTCAGGGCGCAGTTAAGTCTACCTTCTTCATGTCACAGACAGATGCCAACACTAATGTTTGATAGTTCTATCACGTTGAGTCCATCAAGTTTTACTCTTCTCCCTGGAAAGTTTTTTTGGCTCTATAATCTGCAGGTCTATTTATCAGATGAACCTCTACCACTCTTTAACCTCTGCAGTTAGACTCACTTGCAGATTGGGTCTCAATTACTTTTAGGGATAGAAATCCATAACATCCGGATACCTGAGATTAACAGTCTCCAAATGTTTCGGTTTTGGTATTCCACAGTGTTCTCTAGAATACCAAGGAATATTTTATGGGCTTAAAAACAAGTTATTCTTATCATTTGTATTTCAACAGAAACAATAACAAGAAAGCGAGGTACAACAGCCCTTTTCTCCTTATGAAGCTCTACTGGGATCTAGGAGTACAGCATATAGCTTAGACTAACAAACACAGCCCAAAATTGAATGTTTCCATTCCCCTGTCTTCCTCAAAGCTATCCAACCAACTATTCTGAAATAGGGAATTGGCAGTGAGGAAAACTGCTAGGGGAAAACAGAAAATTTTGCTGTTCAGGAAGAATAAGATCAAAGAAGCGCCTTTTACGGTATGCGCTCTGAAATAACCTCGATACCCTGATCCAGTGGATCTGCAATGCAACCCTGAAAATATCAGTATATATTCTTCAGTATAAGGGATTCAGGGATCAGTATAAGTTCTTAGACTAATGTGTATCAACAGCAATGGAAAAAAAAAATTAAAAGACCAGCATTTAAGAGACCTAGGCAATAAGTTATTCAGGCCTATATTCGACTAACCTAGTTCCTGAATTTCACCAGAGTAACAACCAGCAGCCAGGTCCAAGTACAAACATCTGTGCATGTAAAATGCCCAGAAGACATGAGAGAAATGATAAACACAGCTCATACTGGTAAATCACATACATTCTGATAGAAAAACCTGCTCTTGTGTGTTTCTCAGTTCTCCTTCCAGAAGTTCTGGTCTTTTTTCCCAAATGAAGACTCATACCCCTTGGAGGACTGGCTGGGTTTGTGAATAAGCAATGCTCAGTCTCCACAGTCATCACTGCAGGCCTCAGCTCTAGCAGGTGCTGAATGCCTTCTGCTTTCATGAGATTCAACTGCAAGATACCTAATATAAAATAGTGTTAGAAGGCCCTCCAACCTTGCAGTGCTAGAGGGTACTGCATAATTTTAGATCAAATCTTGCAATTATTATTCATAACATCAGTTACCTACAGACTTCTCCGAGAAAACAGGCTGAAATAGTACACCATGATAGGGAGGGGGTGATTACAACAGAAATACCATAGCCACAGTGGCAGTCAAGCATTTCAGAATATGACATTTTTTAATGAATATTTTAAGAAGGTTCCTCATTTTGGCATGAGGAAGGTTATTTACTGTTATTTGATGAATATTTTATTCTGAACATGTGTCATCTTATGTTTAGCTATCAACCTTTTCTGTTTAGAAAATAAAATAACAAGCAACTGAAATATAGTGATCTCTTGAGATGGGAGAAGCAAGAAGAGAATATGTTTGTGCATGTGTGTAGTGTTGCTTTCAGTAGGATGGAATCAGGGTACCACAGAGTTCACACTGCTACAGCTAACTTGAGATTGTACCGTAGCTCTTTTAGCAAGCTTACTAAAAATCTGTAAAGCAAGAATACAGAAGTTTATTTTAGTTCTTTATGTAAATCTTAAAGAAGTATATTGCTTAATAACAACTGTGACTTAAAGGTGACCAGTCATTTTTAAAAGCTTTTTACCTCTGCATTTTTCCTCATACATCAAAATGTCAAAAAGCAAGCAAGCAAATCTATCAACTTGTAGTTTCAGCCTCTTTTTATGGGACAAACTGCTGCTGAGCAGCTTCCTTGTTAACCTTCACATTTCCATAATGGAAGCATTGTAAGGACTGAAAGCAATATTTGCAGCTGTATTAGTTCTTAACACATCTCCACTTCTGAACGTAGGGCAGAGTTCTGCAACTTCACTGTTCAGGGATGAGCTGTTTCCTACAAATACTGGCTAACTAGGGAACTCTTTTACACCGTTACCGAAATTATGCCCCCGGCAGAGAGAGGATGGAAGTAACAACAGTTCTTCATGATCTTTCTGGAATGGCGTATTAAATCCAAGTATTCACTTTCTCTTGAAATCTGCTGTTCTGAACAGCAAAAGAGAATGTTGCTATTTCAGTCTTGCAATCCCCTTTGCGTGTAAAACTTCTGGGCATAGAGAATCTATCATGTTACCATTCATAACTCCAAAACTGTCTCCATCACTAGTGCCATTACCAGCCTCTATTCCAAGGTTTTAGAACCTGCCAGTAAAAGCTCATGCTAGGCTGAAATCTGTCCTGTGAGGTTGAAGGAACTCAAGAGCTATTTTCTTTCTTTTTTTTTTTTTTCTTTCTTTCTTTTTTTTTTTTTTTTTACTACAAAGTTATTTCTCTAGTACTGCAAGGCTGAGAAGATTGTTTTTGTGTCAACAAAATGCTCAAAGAATCTAATGTCTGCAACAAACAGTTGTACCAAGCAATTTATCAATGAGAAATAATTCATTTGTTACTTGAAATATCCGTCTCTTGAGCCAGTTGACCTAAACAGTCACAATTTCTGCAATACAGGTTCCTTTCAATCAAATTTATTACATACATGCTAAAAAACTACTTAAATACACTGGACTGCTAGACAGACCATCATTATTATTGGTGACAATGTATTATTTTATTAACCTACCGAGGTTCAGAAATACTGGCTCATCTCTCTCAGTCGCCCTGCTGTAAACATTAATAACACTGAGTTAAGTCAGATCAATCCCAGTCTTGAGGGAAGTGAGGGAACTTGGTTACATGATTTCAAAGTTCAGTGTTAGACTGAACTTTTAAGGCACAACCCCATGAAAGTTAAGACTGCACATCTATCTTTCCACGCCAAGTATATGACAGGAAACAGTATGCCTCAGGTTGGTAAGAAGCCTGCCAGAAGTCCCCAGTGCGCTGGGAGGAGGAATACTGTTCCACGTCAGCAGGTTCCCTCCCACAAAGTTGCCAAGAAGTTTGGGGTTAGGAATCATGGCTACACATGCTTATCTCCCTCTCTCCTTTCAAGGGTTGCTCATCCAGGAACAGCCGAAACATAAGAGACTCCAAGAGCAAACATATGAATAAGGAATTTGATTACTTATTTGGCAGTGGCTGAATATTTTACATGTTCTGTTAAGCTGATGAGATGCTGAACTTAAGAGACAAGGAGACTGTAAAGAGTATTTTGCAAATATTCTATGGAAGTAACAATAAGAGAGGAAGCACCATGTTCCGGCACATCCCTAGTTTCTGCTGGGAACTAGACCACAGGAACTTTACATGGCTTTGGATGAAGAAAGCTCTCCGCAGGGACAGACCGTGAAGGAGCTGCGTCTTGGAAAGGTGCAAGTCTCTGTCAGCATGACAGCAAACGTTCTGAGAAGCAGAAAGCCTGGGCAATGGCAGCTCTTCAAAATACTTTCCAGGCTGAGTGAGGAACTCCTCACAGCCCTCTTTTTAAAAGAAGTACAAAATGCATGGGGCAGGAGAGGGAGAAGATGAACCTTTATGACTTTTTGAGTAGAACACTCAAAAGGGGTTCTTACAAAAGAGGAGCATCAGATTTCAATCCTATGTTTCAATCAGTACTTACTGTTTAAAAGATAACCTTTTGTTCTTCTTTCCTATTCTCTTTTGAAAAACAAATTGTTTTTACAACGTGAATTACAGAAAAAGTTAGAAAACACAGAATACCAATCATGTACATTAGCAAATTAAGGACAGATCTCAGAATTAAAGATATAGCTGTAGGAGGAAAGAAATCAAACAAACAAGGCACTGCAAACTAGGATATCTGTTCCCAGTTTGAAGTCTGTTTAGCAGCACAAATGTTTTAACAGATGAAATTGCTAAAAAAGAGAAAAAGAAAGAAAAAGAGAATCACGCTTAAATCTGTTGAGGGGAAAACAAATGTATTGATCATCTGATAGCAATACTCTTCAGATAATTAAGGAAGTAACATAATCTTAAGGTCATGTGTTGTGGTCTTGAGCATGAGACCACAATACAAAATTTAAAAAAAGCCCAACCCTGCCCCAAACAGGAAGAAGCTCTGCCAGCTTCTGTGGTGTACCGGAAGAATGCTGCAGTCAATGGGCAAAGACTTTCTGCTCAGGATACAAGCCTTCTGGAACAAGCTTCTGTGGAATTACTACAGTTTCCCGCCCTTTTTTTTTTTCTTTTTTTTTTTTTTTAAAAACAGGGCAATATTATATTCATTGAAGTGCAACGCAAGTGCAGTATGCATCATTAAATAATATTAAGCTTTTCCAGGAAGACATGTACAAATTTCCTCTTACTGCATTTTCAAGACTATTGATGTCGCCTGCCTTATTTGTGCAATAGCTCAAGAAAAACAAACCCAACAACAAAATAACAAGTTCCTGTGAATCAAAGGAAAACATAATTGAGAATCTGAAGCGAGTAGTCTGCTTTATTTTCACTCCTGCAATTGAAATGCATATCTGCAAACCAGCCTGGACAGCTTAGCATGCAAAAACAAACAAGCAAAAGAACTGTCATAGTAAAATTTAGCAAAGATTTTTATCAGTATAAATTTGCGTAGACTACATTAATAACTTGTTTATTAGCCATCAGAAAGCTGGAACTGTCTAACCTGGTGAAGAGAAGACTAAAGAGGGATCTTATCAACGTGCATAAATATCTGAAGGGAGGGTATAAAGAGGATGGGGCCAGACTCTGCTCAGTGCTGCCCGGCGACAGGACGAGAGGCAACGAGCACAAACTGAAACACAGGAAGTCTCATCTGAACATAAGGAAAAACCTCTTTACCTTGCGGGTGACGGAGCACTGGAACAGGTTGCCCAGAGAGGTTGTGGAGTCTCCATCCTTGCAGATACTCAGAAGCCGTCTGGACACAGTCCTGGACAACCTGCTCTAGATGATCCTGCTTGAGCAGGAGGGTTGGACTAGATGATCTCTAAAGGTCCCTTCCAACTTCAACCATTCTGTGATTCTGTGATCATTTCCAGGAAAGATCTTTTTTCTCATCAAGATTGTGAAACTTTGGTTTTCTGCTGTATGCAGGCTGGAATCAGTCCTAACCTGATGGCAAAGTTGTGGCAAAGTCACTCCAGCCTCAGCAATTAGACTCCACAGTTTGTTGCAACGGGTAGCAGGGAAGTTAAGGGATGCCTAAATTGCTAATGTTGGTTGATTACCGTTACATCCTGCAGGTACATTGGTAGAAGAGTCCAGAGAGGTAGTGGCCAGTGGCCATCACAGCAATACAGGTGGCCCACTTGTGGTGCTCAGAACAGTTGTGTCATGCTGAAATGCAACCTCCAAAGTCCACCAGCAGCACTTTGTCACACAGCCTGTGGTGGCAAAGGAACACATCTTATTCAATTGCAATTTCACCGTGGATTTGGTGCACTCGTGTGTAACAGAGGAGTACCACTGGAAAAACATTCATCCTACGCATCCCACCCTTCCCTCCCCGAGGGGAGGGGGGGCCACACGATGTTGCAGCTTTCTAAGAAGTGACTCAGGAACTGTGATTAGGTGACACTTTGCTTAAAACGTGGGGATAGGTCTACAGGTAGGTAGAGTCTGCAGTTGCTGGCAGGTAAACAGGTTTATCGAACTAGGCAAAAATGTGTTCAACAATAAATACATATATTAACAATTATTTTTCAAATCAGTAATTGCACAGAATGAAGCAATGGTGAATTATACCAGAGGACAACACAGCATAAAAACTGCACACAAGTAAATATTTCTACAGTGCAAAAGAAAAAAAAAATTATTCCTGCAGTTGTTTTAATCTCAAGAACTAGATTCTCAGATATTTTGATCACCTCTTAGAAGAGAGTTAGCAATCTACTGTATTGTTCTGGTGGATTTTCTTGCGAGTACTTGTATCTGAACCAGGATATCAGTTGTTACACTATCACCTTGAAGTCAAATCTAGTGGAAAATACTGTCATGCAGAAAACTGTACTTTCACAGAAGAGAGAAAGGGAGGGAGAGAGAGAGAGAGAGAGAGAAAGAGAGAGAGAGAGAGAGAGAAGAGAGAGAGAGAGAGACTGAAACTCATTCTGACTATTGAGAGACATTTCTAGCTGTGCAGTGGAGCTAATGAGATGATCATTTACACTTCCAGGACATAATCTGGTCTCTTGTGTGATTTAGGAAGGAATCTGTTCTTGTACAGGTGAGAAATTACCATTCCCGGAAGCCCATACTAATGCCAGTAGTACAGCAGTGGACTCAGGGAACATGTAATTTGCTTAGCTGTTGACAGTGGTTATGCAAGCATCCGTGGAAGCCTTTAAACAATTGCTTACACGCAAGCTGGGATAATATAACTCTTTTGTTAGGAGCAAGAATACTGTCCAATATATTGCAGTTAAGTCAGATAATGTACAGAAAGTACTGAAGGATCTTTAGCTGCATCCTATGCAGTAAACTCAGGCGAGAGTGGCTTTATAGGCTTCACTGTAACTGTAATGGAGCTCTGCTCCAGTTGTTCCTGAAGGAACATTCCTACAATGCAAAGGTTTTAACACCTCATTGCACTGCAGCACCAGGTCTGCCTATGTCCTGAGGAAGGATATGAGCATACAGAATTCTCCAGTAGAGCGGCAGGCTCAGGAAATGAAGACTTTTACAAAGAGGTCAGAGCTCATTTCCACCAAGAACCAAGTGATTGCTTTGTGAACAGAATACAGCAGACTATGGTTTTATTTATTTTAGCTGGAGAGTATCTGTTTTCAATTTTAGTATTTTACAGACTTGAGCATCATCTTTAAGTTTACATAGTTATGCAAATGTTTATCCATGTAACCTAGCTTGACCATTTTAATGAACCAGTATTTGGGAAGAATTTCTGGGACTTGAGGAAAACATGTAATATTTGATTAGAACAATAATAATTCTTTCTACAAATGAAAATATGTATCACGGAAATAAAGTTTTGTATACTCAACTATTACATAAAACATAATTTTGCATTTTTTGTTGTAGGTTAGTATAATCAAGTGGTCAGTTCTTAACAAACCAGTATTTGAGAAAAGCAGTATTAAAGAGTGTAATAATAAGCCTCTTCGCCAGGAGGCTAGTGACAGGGTTTAAAAAAATGTCTCATCTAACTTCATTTCCGCTGAAGTGTAAAGCTAGGAGCACAGTAATAGCAAGAGATTTTTCTCATTCCCCAAGAGCCTAGATACATACAATGGAAAATACACTATTTCCCACTAAGGGGGAGAAGAAAAGAAGAAAAAGAGAGAGAGAGAGAGAGAGAGAGAGAGAGAGAGAGAGAGAGAGAGAGAGAGAGAGAGAGAGAGAAGTTAACCAGTATTTCTAAAAATTTCTCTTTGCAGCTTCCCTTCCCCCCACAAGTCCAGTAAAACTCTACCAGCTGGACACTCTCTAACTGCCTGTGGTCGAGTCCCACAAAATTAGACCTCAGTGCTTAGCACTCCCTCTAGATGGGCTGGCAGAGGTACCCATGCTTGCTTTGTTGGCTGTAGCGTAAGTTCTCTGTATCCCTTTAGCACAAATGGGATTTCAGAGCCCGAGCTGTCTGAATTCCCTTCCCAAAGGTCACCAGTGACTCACCAGTCACTTAGGCATGCATCTTCCTGAGTCCCAACCAACAGATGATTTAAGTTTCCAATCCTGTTCTTCAGCGATGCATAACAGATTCATAGGGCTCAATTTAGTTACCTAAATGCAGACATTCATGGTCATCTATAGGGCATCCAGGACATCCCCTGGGCTGGCAGATATGACACAGATGGCTCACACAGTACTCCAGCAGCAGGTGGAGACCAGGGGAAACTAGGGCATCTCAAACAGCACTCACTCATGTACATTTAGGCAACCGAACTGCACTTACAGTCTTTGCTGAAGATTCAAGAAAAAGAAGAACAAAACAAAAACGAAACTCTTTATGTTAGCTTATGCAAAAAAAAAAAAGTAAGATTGTGACAAAATAGTATTTATATGTATTTATCTGGCCCAGTTTCTTCCCCATCGCAGAGCATTCTTTGGGTTCACCCACACACATGGCTTCCCTAAACCACAGCACTTCTCTCCATCTTCTCCGCAGCCAGCTTTCCTTCCCCTTGGTTGGCATTTAGAAAGGGATCTCACTGGTATGAAAGTATTTTCCTAAGTTCGCCTCTTCTGTGAGAATCTGTTCATGCCTTTGAATTTCCCATTAGCAAGTCTCCTTCTAATCACCTTCCTCAGGCAAGCAATGTCCTTCTCTCTATGCTTTGTATCTTCCTGCCTGGAGTTCAGGCTAAACAAACTGGTTTCTCCCAGCTATTAGCCTTCTCTGTCCAAGGGAAATTTAACAGCCTTCAATGATTAGCCCAGCATCAGGTCCAAGAATCTTTACTGGGCTTTGTCTCAATGAAGGTGAAAGACGGGGAAGGCAGCTGTGCCTCACATTAAAAAAGCTTGCCGTCTGACCCACAGATACGTCGAGACCCCGATATCAAATCGGATTCAGGATTCATACACAGCCAAATTCCCCAAATTGTTAATGTTTCATGAAATAAGCTAGTCTAATTATAAATGTCAACTACAGATTGTATTCTGTGCACATGTGAATACCCAACTCCCTACTAAATGTCATTCAACCACTTTTAGAAACATTCATATTCAAAATTATTCAGATCTTTATAAGTGCCTCAGTGACAAGGGAACTTGTACTCTTATGTCAGGTGCCACTGACAATCCAAACTACATCTATCATTACACTGTTTATTGTGTAATTACATGTGGTAATAGGCCAATTTCCTGGAAAGTCTTCTATGTGGCCCACAAATCACATTGAAGTTAGTGGGGCTCTGGTGCACAGAGAAGTCTCATAAAAGAAAAAACATCTAGTAGGAACCATTTTCCCCAAGATCTAAAATTCTAAAATTAAGATAACTGTAAACTATAGTCCATCTGTGCATACTGAACCTTTCGAAGCATTTGTTCTGTTCTTTATTGCCTCTTTAAGTAATTAAGATAGATATTGCCAAACACAATATGTTTAGCACAAAAAAAAAAAAAAAATACACCTCGCTCTCATTTTGACATCTTACAGCCTGCACTCTCCCTGGGCAGGCAAATCTTTCTGATCTGTACGTACAAGTCTATCATTATGGTGTCCCGCTCCATAACTGAGTTTCCTAGGTGTTGGGGTCATACAAATAAACAAGAATCCTGACAGAAGACAGCCCACCAAGAGCCAGTTTTTCCTGCATTTAGCAGGCACAATACTCAGTGGTGACTCAGTAGTGACTTCGTAGGAACAGGCTCTGATCTGGGGTTATGAAAAACGCCTACCACCAAAATAAACCAGTTTGATCACATAAAAGATTCAAGCAATCTCTTTTTTAAGCTAACATAGTGCTGCACCCAGAACACAGAGCACTGCCCTCAGCATGGGGCCAGAAAGATCTGGAAACTATAGAAAATATTTCAAGTTCATTAAATACTCCTAGGATATAATAGCACAGCACAAACAATGAGAATAGATGTTGACATACAGAAAGTCTTTGTACATAATGGCTCTTAAATGTGAGGCTCCTTCTGGGCAATAAATGATACATCTGCATAACACCAGGAAAAGAGAGTAATTCCATTGATTCAACATCCCAATGAGTATCTCCAGAAGTAAAAACAAACAAACAAACAAGCAAACAACCCCACAAAAGCTGGCAAACTCAACTGACTATTTGAAAGAGATCTTTATTATATTTTAGATTACTAGCCAGCTTAGTTAGTCTAAAGATTTGTTTTAAACCTCAAACTCTACCATCAGCATAAGGGTTGAATACTATTTAGTAATTTTTACGTTGACCTGTTTACATGATATTTATTGGCTCACTTGTTTTACTCATCTAGTTTCATCCTTCAAAACAGCACAGTTGGAACTTCAAAACACACTTCAAAAAAAAAAAAAAGGGTCTTAAAACGTCTTCTTCCTCTTATACTACAAAATGTTCCGTTTAGAGTCACACCAAGTCTTTTTAAAAGTGTCCTGTCTCTTTCAGGATCACAACCCTGTTCTTCAAATTTTTAAGACCTTCACTCATGAAATTCAACAAAAAAAGCTTGTACTTGCTGAAATTTCCAGGAAAATAGCACAGATTTAAGACAACCACTGAACTGACAGTTGTAAATTCTGAGTAATTCCCATGAAACAATCTGAATTACTACAAATTTACGATAAAACATCTATTTCATAACTACAATGGTATGACTGATCTCAAAATGCCAAAAAGCAGAACACTTACTGGAAAATTACAAATCCTGTCTAAAAATCTGAGTTTTTGTTCCTGCTAAACTACTGCCCCTGGTGAGAGAATGCATTGTTTACAGCCATTGACACCAGCTAGCTAGCATAAATCACCTCTATTGAAAGTCAGTAATTATAACTAAAATAACTAAACTGGAACATGCCAGACCACAGAGAAAAAAACATTGCTGTTGCCAGGTTAGCTTTGCTTACCAGTGTGTGACAACATTATTCTAAAGAAGGAAATCACTCTTTTATTTTTTTTATGAAAACACAAACAGAATTACATATTAAACCAACCTATAATGCTTCATAAACTGATTCACTTTAAAGTCTGACTCCTGTATGCGCAACACTTTACCTGTTCTTCCATACAGCTTCACCATGCAGCACATAAAGCTTTTCTTCTCTTGAAACTATTTCTAGAATGAACAGTCCAACCCATTTTTTTACGTTTCTGTAGTTCAATTACTAAATTCACATCTTAAGACCACGTTATTTGTATTCTCATCTCTTCCTCTACAAACTCACAATGAAGTATGACGGGAGCTAAAATGTATATGGAGCAGGAACACGACAAATTACAAAGCTAGAAGCACCTGGATTACTCATTATCACTGCGAGAGTTCTAGCTACTTTTTTGCTATTTAAAAGATATTTTTAACTAGAAGATCCTGAAAGAATGAAATACGGAAGCATACACGTCCAAGAAAGGTGAAGCGGTTTAGAACAGTGATTGTTGCTTATAAAATTAACTGGCAGCCAAGAAATATTAACTAAATGCAGCTGCTGGTAGCAAAAATCATTCCAGCTATATGAAAACAGACATCAAAATGACTAAACAGAGACGAAAAATGACCATACTGTGCAACAACACATTGACGTGCATACTTTACTACATTTTATAATGGGAGTTTGGGTGGTGGGGTTTTTTTTCCTCCTTAGTAAATTAACAGAGAAAAATGACTGATGGTGACCTCTAGTGGACATACTATACATACTATAATCAAGCACAAAAGGTCTTGCAGAATTCTTTCTGTGCAGTGATAATGTGGACGTTTATTCTTATACCTCTCTCTAGGTATTTTAGAGAAGGATGACAAGTACGGAAGGATGACAAGATAATAGTATTTATTCAAATACTCCTTTAAAACAACCGTTCTTGTTAGACAATTCGATGATTACCCATTTCTTGAATACACCTAAACTGCCTTACAAGCCTCAGCTGAGAAAGTAACATGGCAGCAGCAAAAAAGATAAACTGTAAAAACAAATACTTTTGTTTAGAATAGCACGAAATGAGGATGGTAAAACACTGTTTTAACCTGGATGCCCCTTTTTGAGATATAGTGCTCTGGTGACAAATCTTTGGCTTTAGTTCTGAAAAGATGTACTCACCTGCCCTTTCTCCTAGACAGCTGGAGCCACATTCACAAGTGGAAGCATGTCGCTGAAAGGGAAGGCTATATCGTGGGCGATTTTATCCCACGGTGCTCCAGATGCTAAAAAGCCTGGAAAATACAACTGTCATGCACACGGTAAGAGAAAAAAGGCAGCAGTGGAAATGAAGAACTCCTTGTACCTAGTGCTAAGCCCCCAAAATCAAAGACTGGGGTCACATCAGGTGTACGCTGATGTTGTGTGGAAGCGTAAGGAACAACACGGGCAGATAAAAGAGCACAGACATGAGACTGAGGTGGCTCGAAACACGGAAGAAGGCGCTGCCGCTTCCAACCATCCGTGGTCTCCGTACAAGAGAACAGGGCGAAGAGGAAGGTAACCTCCCCACCCCGCGCAGCGCAGGGACGCGCCTTCAAGCAATACCCCTCTCGGCGGAGAAGCCGCGCTCCGCCGCCCGGCGGCCCGGGCCGGGGCAGCCGCTGCCCGCGCACCGGCGGCGGGGGCGAAAGGCGTCGGCAGCGGCTGCGTCAAGCAGGGAGCGAGCCGCGTGGGGACCAAACACTGAAGTTTCACCTTGCGGGGGGGAGAGGCGGGAGGACAAAACTTTTGTCCCCCCCCCCCCCCCTTTGGTGGGCAACTTCGCCCAAGTCTGCGTACGCGGGCGAGCGCCCGGCAGGTCGAGCCGCCAGCCCGCTGCAGCGGAGCCTTTTGCCGGCAGAGGCCGGAGGGGCCCCAGGGGGAGCGGGCCGAGGACGCGCGGGCGGCGGGTTCCGCGGGGGCGGGGGACATCGGCGGCGGCCGCCGCGGCAGCACCGCTCCGCTCCGCCATGTGCGCGGGCGGGGGAGGAGGCGTGTCCCCCGCCCGCCGCCGCGCCGCCTCCTGCTCGCCTCCGAGCCGGCACGGGCGGAGCGGCGCGCAGCCGAGCGGAGCAGGGCGCGGAGCCCCCCGGCCGCGCCATGCCCGCCGTCGCGCCCCGGCGGCGGCGGCCCGCGGAGCCGCCCGTCCGCCGCCGCTGAGCCCGCGGCCGCAGCCGCACTTGCGGGCGGGCGGGCGGGCGGCGCCGCGGGGGCGCGCAGCCTCCGCCGCGCCCCGCGCGGCAGCCGGGGCGCCCGCAGCGGCGCCTCCCCGCCCGCCCCGTCGCCGAGCGGCAGCCGCCAGCGGCGAGGGGCGAAGCGGCGGGAGCAGAGCCGGGGGCAGCCTGCGCCGCCCGCGCTGCCCCCCGCGGAGCCGCCCGGCCCGGCCCTTCCTCCGTCCCGCCCAAGCCATGAACTTTGGCAGGGGCCCCTCGGTGGTGTTGAACGTCGGGGGCACCCGGTACTCCTTCTCCCGGGAGGTGCTGAAGGATTTCCCGCTGCGGCGGGTGAGCCGCCTGCACGGCTGCCTCTCGGAGCAGGACGTGCTGGAGGTGTGCGACGACTACGACCGGGAGCGCAACGAGTACTTCTTCGACCGGCACTCGGAGGCCTTCGGCTTCATCATGCTGTACGTGCGGCACGGCCACCTGCGCTTCGTGCCGCACATGTGCGAGCTCTCCTTCTACAACGAGATGATCTACTGGGGGCTGGAGGGCTCCCACCTCGACTACTGCTGCCAGCGCCGGCTCGACGACCGCATGTCCGAGACGTGCACCTACTACTCGGCGGGGGAGCCGCCGGGCGAGGCGGCCGCCGGCGGCGGCCCCGTGGCCCCCGAGGGCAAGGGCCGGCGGGCGCCGGGGTCCGAGGGCAGGAAGTGGCTGGAGAGGATGAGGCGGACTTTCGAGGAGCCCACGTCTTCCGTGGCCGCTCAGGTCCTGGCCACCGTGTCCATCCTCTTCGTCATCGTGTCCATGGTGGTGCTGTGCGCCAGCACCCTGCCCGAGTGGCGGGCGCCGGAGAACCGCAGCGTGGAGGAGCAGAGCAGGTACACAGCAGAGTCAGTGAGGGAGCCCTCAGGGTAGGAGGATCCTTTATTTTCCCGCTGTCCGCTCCCCGTGTGTCCCGTCCAGTGTGTCCTGCCGCTCGTCGTGCTGGTCCGTAGCTGCTGCCGCCCCGCCGCGGCCAGGCGAGGCGAGGCGCCCCGGTGGCCGTCTCTGGCGCCGGTCGGGGCCGCGCCGCTCCTCGGCCGGCCGAAATCGGCTGAACGCCCTTAAAACTCTCGCCCGACAATTGAGGAGCCGGGGGCGGGGGGGGGGGGGGACAAGCGCTGCCGTGACACTCCGGAGCCCGGGTCCCCGCTGACTGAGCGCTGCCCTCAGGCAGGGCAGCAGCGAGTTACCCATCCCATGGCTCTGAACTGAGAGGGCAGGCGTCCGGGTGCAAGCCCTGCGGTGGTGCTGGGCGGGGGGCTCCGGCTCCGGGAAGCACGGAGAGCCCTGCCACAGCCAGCCTTTAGCCCCAGAAGGCAGGCAGGCTCACGGTACAGCAGGTGTGGTGAGAATATGGCTCCTTTCTCCTTTGTAAGGGTGCTCATCTGTTAAGGATCTTGGAGCGCTTATGCTCTTTTCCTTTTAAAAGCCGTGGGGCTGCTTACCCATGTATTGATGTTCATGCACTTGGGAAATCATAGTTTGGCCTTGCAAGGGTGAAAAAAGGCAGACTAAAACCCTGAAAGAAAAAAATGCAATTCCCTCCTCTCTTATTTTGCGAAAAGCACAATCCAATATGTACTCTATGTGTATTCATACAGGTCCTTCTCCTAGAGCAGATACAGTACATGTTACAGTTGTGATCTCGTAAAATCTTATATATGGCAGTAGCCTTACCCCCAGTCCTCAGATTCTCCATGTGGGGCCCCAGGAGATGATCAAATTGAGGATTAAGCTCTTGCAAATGGATTATATTGTGCCCCAGTATATGAATGTAACAGATGTTTATGTTTGCTTTAGATGAAACATGTTTAAGAACACTGAATGATGTGAAACACTCCTGCAGAAACCAGGCTGTGGGTTTATAAAGCTCAATCTCAAGTCTTAATAGTATGAGCAAACCCTTCTTCATCTTCCTTGTGATCTCTGCTTAGAGATCACACTGTAACTCCACTGACTTCAGTATCATTACTCTCTATTTTCTATCCTCTAGAGGACAAAATCAAGACCACTTAAGTGGGACTTCCCTCATAAATAAGGCTGACATTTATAAAAAAAAAAAAAGTAAATGTTTCTTACTTCTAGCAAGAAGAGCTTCTAGCTTCTCCCTTCTTTTAAGCAAGTACAATAGTCAACAAAGTTTCCAGCTTCTATTTATTAAAGAGACCCTACAGTGAAATCACAATCCTGTCATTACGAAATCACCATCTTCTTCCACCACAGATTTAATTGGAACGTGATATATTATAGCTTAGCAGCCAAATTAATTCCTTGTAAAGTATTTTCATTAACTTAATGGAAAACTGCACCTGTAATTCTGACTGTAGCTGAGCCAAAGAATTAGCTGTATGAACAAAAAGAAAGCAGATACAGATTGTGAAGCGGTTGATTCTTGGTTAGATTCACGTGTGTCAAAAGTTGCTTTTACAGGTTCTTCCAGTTAAAAAGCCTTATTTAAGCTTTGCATAGTTCCTCTTGTGTTGCAGTTACTTCAAAGACTGGATGCTCTGGGTGATCTTTTTGTAAGAGAGCAAATTTCTTAGATGCTGCCCATAGATCTGGGAGAATGTAAGCAGCAGTACCGTTCATGACTTTTGTTCGTATCTTTGTTCACATCTGCATGATGTGGAAGTTAAATTCTTTCCATAAGCGAAAAGGTAACTTGCAGGTGAACAAGGCAAATGATATGCAATTTTTTTTTCATAGCGCCTTTGTCTTCAGGAATGTGTGTGTATACACAAACACATAATCTTATGCCTCTGCATAATTGTGTATTAATACCAAGTGCTTGACGATTAAGGTCCTAAATACTTACGAGATACAGGGTAGCCGAACACTTTATAGGGCAGTGAGGGCTGCTTTTATAAATAAGCAAAAGGACTGCTGTCAATGATGGGCTCAGTTTCTTCAGTACTGATTGTAGTACTCTATGGAATTACAACAAAAAAGAGTGATAACTTACTATAAAAGTTGCAGTTCAGCAGTTCTTACCATGTTCTTGCAGAAGTCTCTTACGTAACAGTAATACAGAATGGTTCATTTCAGGTATGACAACCCATGTGCTATTACCGCACATGAATTGATAGTGATTTCAAGGTGAACACCTTGAAAACAGTTCCTTTCTGTCCACAGCTTGTCACCCTCTGAGGTGGTCTCCTTCTCTGACAGGAGCAAATCCTTTCTTTATCTTATATGATGTAACATGACTAAAAAGCCCATTGTATCTGGAAAAAAGAAGCCACAATTACTACTGAGTATACAGTTAAGTTACAACCGCTTAAGCTTGCCGTAGGATTTGACCGCACGTCCAGTTCTCATTTGACTTTATTCCCTTTTATTTGTGTATTTTTTTTCTTTGCTTTTGCTTGTATTTATTTAAATTAAAATTACTTAGGCTTATCTGAAAGTGTGGCCATAGGAATCACCCAGGATTGCCTGTAATTGAGCACTTTGGCAAAATCATCCATCTTAAGTGGGAATGCTTTTAAAAATCTGGCCGCTAGTTTCTGATATGTTCAACAGTTTGAAGCCAAATTATGCCTTTTTTTTAGCGGTGTTCCTCACTGAAATCAAGAAATTTTATCTAGCATAACAGTACAATAATATAAAATTTTTGCCATGAGAAATTGTGACATTAATGCTATATATTAGTGAGTTTTGACATATGGCACGGTAATTAGAATTACAGAGACTTTACATTATTCTAAAAATGTATTTTGAAAACTTTCAGAAGTGAAAATTATGGGCTTATCTAGAACTCCTCAGAACGTAGATTTTGGATGTAATTGACTTTGCAGATCAAAATGAGAGATACCGATAAGATATGAGAATTGTTTCAAGAAATTCAGTAACTTTGAAACCTGCTCTGATATTTTTAGTCTCTCATGTTCACTGATAAAAACAACTGCCCTTTCCTCGATATTATGTTATGTTACTTATGGCTTGGAGAGATGCCACACTGATAGTTTTTGTGGCTGAAATGTGGTGACTATCCACAGAACCAGTGTGGGCAGCTGCAGTGAAAGCAGCTCTACCAGTGTGTCTCCACCTTGGCAAAGAATCTTCTCTAGAAGTGAGAGAGTAACTATAACTTACTACATCAGTCTCTTTATGAGGTTAGAAATAAGGGTCACTACCGCTACCAACTAGTATTGGCTGCGTTTATTTTTCTTATGTGAACACCCCTTCACTAGAAAAGGAACAGACTGCATCAAATTTTTCCTGATCTTTCTGAGAAACCACTATGTTGTTAAGACTCTTCACTGTGACCAAACAGTTAAAGGGTGAACAGTCAATAAGACTATTTCTGATCCTTTGGAGTAACACCCTTTAGAGGACTCCAAGAGTAAGACTTTTTAAGGGGAGAGGGATGGAGAATCTGAATTTCACAGATACTAGAGACACTGACAGAGCAGAGCAGGAATCCCTGATTTGCGGAGGGAGGGGGTTCCCCAGAACCAGTCTCGGAATGAGTGATGCAAATGACAAAATGACATTTTAATGCATTATTAAAAAGATTTTTTTTTTTTTTCATTTTAAGATTTTGCTCTCTTCCCTGCCTTGGCATGTTTCACTTCTCAGAGCTAAAGATTTGCATCAGATTAGCACAGTTTAGGAGCAGACAGCAGGGACACCTGTCTCCCCTTCTGTTGCTTTTGGCAATTCCAAGTCATCTTTGCTCTCTCCTGAACTGTGCCAACAGATGCATCCTGAGAGTCTCTGATCAGGGACGCGTCTATAAACTCATCATAAGCATAATCTTTTGGGGAGTTTCTTAAGCCCTGCAACAGCAAGTCATCTGAAGCCACTTCACTTAAAGCCAGCACAATGTTATATTTCTGTAAACTGTTTTTCTAATGCTAAATACAAATAGCTTGTTACCACAAGGAATAGACTATTGTCCCTTTTCCACTTACTGAATCGTGATTAAAATTGTATTGAAATAATCCCTCAGTTATCAAACGTATTACTGCTGTGTTCTTAAACAAAAGCATACAAACACAGTGACTTTTCCAAAAAGCATCTCTTAAACAGCTACCAAGGGGATTTTTGTCATCTCTGCAAAACATCAGTTTAAAAAGTTACATTTCAGTTTCAGAGGAACAAAAGTGATACTTTTAACTTTGTGGAACTTTAGAAAACCCAAATATTCATGGCCAGCATCTGTTCAGAAAACCAAAAACTTACTCCTTCCTTGGATAAGATCTAACCTGAACACTGCATATAACGCTAAGTTCTGAAAGAACGAAGATGAAGACACCCAATTTAAAAACAAGGGTGTGGACTCTTCTGATGAATTTGAGAGAGGTTCAAAATTGTGGTACAGTTGTTCCAAAATAGAGATAACACAAAAAGGACATGTATCACTTCCCAGCCACAGGAGAACCTTGAAGAGCTTGTCAGGGTTAGGCGCTACACACATGTTCAAAGAAGGTGGAAAAGATGCTGAGGACCCCAGGGCTGGGATGTTTATGTCCACGCATCCCATGACAGCTGTGAAAGACATCTGGCTCTTCCTCCAGGGGTTCTAGGACAGATTTCATTATGTCCTCCTACATGAAGACAGGCACCCGTTTCATGCATCAAGGCATATTATTGCTACCAAGACAAGGACAGAATGGAAAAATGCCAGCAAAGTTTTCCATGCAGTGAAACTAGCCGTTGTATGGCCCTTATTCTCCAGTTTGTAGCCAGACAGAAATTCTCTTGATTTCAAAAGGACTGAAAAACGTTATTTGCTGAAATGACTAGTAGTCTTCCTAGGCAGGATGGCTGTTGCATGGACGTTGTTCTGTTTTAATGTGGTTTACACGGAAATAGATTTGAGCAGCTATTTAACAAAGCAGTGTTGGCAGAGTTTAATCTTTAGTCCTGTCATATTGTGTCTTTAATCGTATTATCCATTTTCCTCATGTCCTGTAGATGTGTATGTTTTATTTACAAGCTTAATTGCTAATAGGGCCACTAATGAGTATTTTGGGCAGATTTCAACCAACTCACCAGAAGATATTAAAAGCATAAAAATTGGCACTTTGGGGTGAAGAATAATACTAAGTTGAAATGCAGTTTAAGACATTCACAAGATGATCTTTTTAGTATAACAAACAAGTCTTGTTAGTGATTGAAAAAAATTCTGAAAAAGTTTAACTCAGTGTATGTAAAATAGCTTATTCTGAAAGGAGGTTATCAGATGGAAGAGAAAATTAAACAGTGTGGATTGGATTACAGAAGAAACGAAGCTCACAAAGGCTTAACTTTCAGTTTATGGACAAAGAAACTCATTAAAGCAATCTTGAAAAGCTGTTAATTACCAAGAGGCTTAACATTTTAAGAAAAAAAAACCCTCTTTCCCTTGTCCCTAGACCCCTTTTCGGTCTAGGACAAGGAAGATCTTGCAAACAGTAAGTTTACACAGAAATAGCTATTTTAAAACTAAACTGATGGGGAAAAAAAGCAACCAAAACTGTGATGGAAGTTTATAAAATAGGCACTACATTGTACCAAGTAAAGCTTATGATTTAATTATATAGCTACAGATTTTAAAATTGCATATTATTTCAGGAGTAGACAATAACAGCCAGTCTGTCATGTGAATATGCAGCAAATATTTTAAGAACTGATTACAGAAGATACAGTAACCTTAGTCTTCCAAGTGAATGCATTTTAGCTGGCTTTAACTTAATATTAAATTAAGTTCTCTTAAGGACTACCTGTTAATTTTGGTCTCCTCATTAGACGTTATTTATCCATTAACAAGTGTGTAAGTTAGTTATAAAGATAAATCAGTTTAAGAAAGAGAGAGGCTTGATCTGAAAGTGGAAACTTAGTATGTAGCTAATTTTCACAAGAGGCTAGAGGTTTTCAGTTCTGCTTGGAGAAGCATTTACTCGCTTTGATGTGATTGATCAGGACTGCTGAAATCCATCTATAAAGGTAAAGAGGAGTAAAAAGAGAGGAGGAATCAAACTCTTCGCCCTGGTGGCTAAGAAGTAGGGAGAAGGAAGAAGAGAAGTAAGAGAGACCCTTTTTCATCATCTTCTCCCTAGCCAGGACGTGTGTAATGGATGGGAAAGATGGCTAGATATTATACGGAGAAATGGAAGCGCAAAATATAATGGAGTGGCAATAACGCATTTCACACTACCTTGATCTTCTTTGTCATTTTTGCATCAGTGATGTTCTCTAGGTCTCTTGAAATCTGTTCTACCACAAATGGATCTGCAGTCCTAGTGCAGCGCAATTGATTTAAGAGTATCTCTTCAGCTAAAAACTGCCAACAGAACTCCAGAGTAAAACAATGCATTGATCACATTTCATCTAACATCAATTTTTAGTGGCACAACTATTCCCCAAAGTTATACCAGACCACTGAATCTACACTGATTCGTAAATAAGATTTCTACTGAATGACAAAGATCTGGACTTGACTTGACTTCCTTACAGCTTGACTCAGGGATAACCTGCTTAATTTATGGTAATGGAGTAATAATATCTTCAATGTCCTCTTCCATCAGGAGGAAATACTAAGTGAAACATCTTTAATTTGTAAAATTAAGAATAGCTTTTTCATTTCATAGGTCACAGGCAGAACTACCACATGAATTTCGTAAAATGTGATGGAATAGAGTCTGTTGGAATTGTAGAATGTTCCTAGCTGCAACTTTATATCCAGTTACAATTTTCTTTCAAGTATTATGAGAGATCCCTATTAGGCAATAACCTATAAGTACATTCAGGCTTTATCAGTGTGTCCATTAGCATGATCTTGCTGCTTGGCTGCTTTTTAGTAGAGGAAGTCGTACGTATTTAATTAAAAAAATATTTCTTCATCGTGTTTAATAAGAATGAGAGATAAAAGCCTACATTTTAAAGATAACTTATCAAAATTTTTTCTTGATTTTTCAACACAACGGAATAATAAATTCAGAAAAGATGTTATCCACATTTATACAAAAACTTTCATATAACAAAGTACATGAGCATTTTGTTTTGAGGACATTATGAGCCAAACATCATCTTAAGAAATCAAATCAGCACCTGAGGTATCACTTATTGTCATTATTAAAGGAAGCACTAGTATTTTCAAAAGCCTAATTTTTAAGAGAAACCATAATTCCTAAGAGAGAAATATTTGGATATTCATAGCTCTTTGCATCAAAAGTTGCTAACATAGGTATTTTATAAGCTCTTTATGAAGAAAGGCTACTTGCTTACAGAACTTTCCTTGCTATCCATGCAACAAGAATAGCAGTATCTGATTTTAGGTGAATAGTTATCTCTAAGTAGTTTATTTATGTTCATTTAAATTTGCTGTGGTTGGAATTAAAGTGTAAATTATGACATTATGTCAACTGACAGTTACTATTTCCTCCATTTTTAGCATAAAACTAAAGAATACGATAGGAACAAAAAATTGTTACATTTTAATGTATGAAACGCCTATAAAAGTTAGTTTATAAAGTTTATTAGTATTAGTTACAATGTTACAGAAGACTACTGTCTTCCTAACAGACCATTGCCTCAGTAATATCAGCAGATTTCAGAACTGGTAAAAATATATGCAGACGTGTTAGGGAAAAAAAACCTTTTAGTTTCTAAATGACAATTGGATGATTTACTTTCGAATTAATTATTGTTACTACAGATAGGATCTTGTTAGGGTCTCTTGCAGTAGGAAGAAAGGTCTGGTTTCATGTAGTGTTTTCAAATCTCGAATCTCACGTCAGCTGCAGACCTGTTGGTGTATGACAGCACTAGTGATTGGCTTTTACCTTGCTGAAAACGTTTGTGAAATGAGATAAGCCAACAAAGGAAAGAGGCTCCCACAGGAATACCTCCCATTCCCTCCTTTATTAAACTAGTGAGCACAGTCTGAATTCTTAAGAAAAGGGTTATTTTCAGGTCCCATGCTGAGATACTTGGTACACAACAGTTACTGAACAATTCTAGAGCAGCATTGTCATTCAATCAAGTCAGAATGTTCTCAAACCTCGTTCACTGCACTAGGACTTTGAAATATCCAAGAATGTACTGAATTCACCTTCTTAGACAGCAATACTTTCTTTTATCAAGACCATTGATAAATGGTACTTGGCAAGAAGACAATCTTGCCTACTGCTTTGGTTACCTTGACGTTTTTGCTACAACACAGTTTAGGTGGGATTGCATTTAGAACAAAAGAAGAATTTCAGCTAATGCAGAGGCAGAGTGTAGTGTGTACCCACTGGTGAAGAATGTAATACTGGCTGTATTTATTGGCTATACCTACAAAGTTCTGAAAATAGGCTCTAGGTGAGCCCGTTTGGGATGCAAATAAGATGGACTGATTTATGTTAGATCACAAAGACTCAATCTGCATGGGTGGTCTAACAAAAGCTGATTTCCACCTACGCTGTCTTCACTTTTATTTTAGTTTAGCAGTTTAGTTCAGTACACTGCTGTTAGTAATTAGGCAGTTCACTGATCTGCAGTCCTTCGCCTTCCTAGAGTGCATCAGGCCTCCCAGTTAAAAAAGAAAAAAAAAGAAAAAGGAAAAAAAAACTGTTCTAGATTATGTTAGACTTTGACATCACTGTTTATTTCCTGTAGCATTCCAGATTTCTTAGGAATATTTGCACAGTATTAGGACCAGCAGCAATTTATAATTCTATGAAAACGATCCGTAAGTGAGTTCTTAGCAGACATGGGTTTAAAATTCTCAGTAGATCCGCAGGTTAATTGCTGAAACTTGGTGCTACATGCTCAGAATATGAATAGTGTGGCTTTCTGTTTGTTGTCTGTGAAGGTCTGAATGTCAATTTGGTAATGTCCGTGGACAAACCAAGCATCCACTACAGCATTTTCACAGAACATAAATACTGTACTTTGTTTCTTTTGACAGGATAATTGAAGCTATCTGCATAGGCTGGTTCACTGCAGAGTGCATTGTGAGGTTCATCGTCTCCAAAAACAAGTGTGAGTTTGTCAGAAGACCTCTCAACATCATTGATTTACTGGCAATTACGCCCTACTACATCTCTGTTCTAATGACAGTTTTTACCGGGGAAAATTCGCAGCTTCAGAGGGCTGGAGTCACCTTGAGGGTCTTAAGAATGATGAGGATTTTTTGGGTGATTAAACTTGCTCGTCATTTCATTGGCCTTCAAACACTTGGTCTGACTCTAAAGCGTTGTTACAGAGAGATGGTGATGCTACTTGTCTTTATCTGTGTTGCTATGGCAATTTTCAGTGCACTTTCCCAGCTTCTTGAAAACGGGCTGGACTTGGGAACAAAGAATAAGGATTATGCCAGCATCCCTGCTGCTTGTTGGTGGGTGATCATCTCTATGACCACGGTTGGTTATGGTGACATGTGTCCCATCACTGTACCGGGAAGGATTCTTGGAGGAATTTGTGTGGTTAGTGGCATTGTTTTATTGGCCTTGCCAATTACTTTCATTTATCATAGTTTTGTGCAATGTTATCATGAGCTCAAATTCCGATCTGCTAGGTACAGTAGAAGCCTGTCTGCTGAATTCTTAAATTGACCAAATTTGCGTTCTGTTGTAGTTACTTGCTAAGCTTTGTCTGAGAAGAGAACGGTGGAAAGTCCCTTCATGTGTCCTCCTTTACTGGATGGTCCTATGGAACAACATTCTCGCCAGCCTGGAGAAAGCCCATCACCATTCAGACAGGAAGGATGGCCATCTGGCTTGGACACCTTGTAGGGAGAGGGAGTGATGTCTAAAATTTGAGAGAATGAAATAACAACAGAGGACTCAAAAGTCCTCAGCCAGGCCAGTGCGGTCTTCAGTTTGCCTTTCCACACAAAAGCAGAACAAAAAATGGGCTTAATACTGAGATTCATCACTCCCATAAATATATCTCATATCATGCTAAGCAATGTGTAGCAGAAATTTTTCAAAGATTTTAAAATCTAAATGCCCCTTAGAGGCATTGAGGCCTTCTTGACCAAAGTATCTCCGCTTTTCATGCGGATAAGCAAATCAAATATTGAAGAAGACTCGCTGCTTCTTTTGAGCCTCAAGACAGATTAGATCTGGTTCTGCCACGTAAACAAGATGAAGAACATGGGTCTGCAGGGCAAAAAAAATCTTAGGACCTGATTCTGATCTTTGATGAAGCACACAAATCTTTAGTAAAACCAGTGAAGTCAGTGGCATTGCTCTGAATTTGCAATGGAAAACCAAGATGAGTATGTGCATCTCTGAATGCTGTAGCACGCACTTTCTTGATCACAATTACTTTTTCCTCTGGAACAAGCTCTTTAGTTGAAGCAAGCATCGTACTTTACAAAGATCAGCATGAAAATATATTTATTAATGCTTGACTCTTTTGGTAGCTTAGTGGGGGAGCTATCCAAATTTTACTTACATTTTCAGTTGAACTTCATCCACCTGAAGATATATATATATCAATAAGCATAGATTTTTTTTTTCCATTTAATTAACCACATATATTGTAGCATAGTGAAAGTTCTCTAAGAGAAATTATACAATTCCATCACTTGAAACAGTCTGGAGAAAGCACTATAAAACAAGAATAGCTGCTCCCTGTCAGATGATACTCTTCATCATCTTTAAATTCTGTGATCCTTATTGAAGGATACGCTTTAACTTAATGGAAGTTTTAAAAACAACTGTAAAAAGCCCAAAGGATAATTGAAGAAAGCAAAATACAAAGTGGGAGCTGCGCTTGGCAAAACAGTATATTCTCCAATGTAACTAGAAAATTAAAATGAATCAAGTTAGGTTCTGAAATATTGTACACTACATTTCTTGTGTAGTACTGCTTCAGTAGCATTGTTCATTATAATTCTGAAAGGCTGTCCTGTAGAACTGTGCAGTTAAACATTAAAACACATTTAGGTACCAGTAAACATCAGCAGGGAGCTTTCCTATTAACATTGAAGTTAACAGTCATCAGCATAGTTGAATGTGTGCTTGCCTGAAAATAGCGCAAAGTATTTACTATTACTGTACTGCAGAAGCATCTTTTATATACATATTTGTTAACAGCTTTAGAAATAAAATGACTATCACCTAGAAAACACAACTCTTGAATTGCTCGCTCAAATTAAAGTACGAGATTGGTGAGTAACCAGTACATTGAAGCCTCTACCATGGAAGAGCACTTGATGTGAAAAAATTCATTAGCATTTTAAGTAGTCTTAGTCTTCAGCAGTCTTAAAGAAAAAGAATTATATTGCAAATGGTTTCTGAAGACCTGAAAATGATTTCAATAGCCTTCCCACTGACAAGCTTGACTTTTCCTTCTGTAGTTTTTAAAGAACACAGTTTTAAGTAACATTACAGACATACCACTGTTTCTTGTCACTGACACGTACAGATGCTTAGAAGGTCAGCTCTGTACTGCCCTAGACTTCTATATGTATGGCTTTTACATCAGCATTATGTAGTTCAGAAACCTGCTTTTGCATTCCACAGAGTGGGGAATATCAGTTAAGCAAAAATTTCTTAGGTCAGATTCACACCTGATGTTTGTTAGACAAGTATTGACTTCAGAGACACTTAGATGATTTATGCCAGCTGAGATGCTGGCTCGGTATTCCTGCACATGGAGCTATATATATCCTTCTTATATTACAGTCAGTTGAAATGTTTTTACCTCCTCACAAAAAAAATCCTCCTTGACAAAATTTAAATTTCAGACTTTAATCCAAACACAGCTGTTGAAGAAAATAACATTTTTGTCTTCTAATGAAAATTTATTTTAACAGTATCAAAAAATACCCAAATTTCAAGGAGGAAATGCCTACTTTGTGTATCCCTCCTCTATTTTTTTCCATTAAAAATGGACACACACACACACACACGCACGCACGCACACACAAAAAGCTTACCAGGTTTTCATATGCTGTTTTCAAGCTTGGGAAAAATACTGGTTTCCATACAACCCTTAAAACTTAACTTGTCTTTTCTCCATGGTATTTAACCAAACCAATACGTTGAGGTGCAACCTTCCCCCGACAAAATGCCGAAACTACCATCATAATGACTATAGTTTGAAATGCATAAGGAATGTGTATATACTTCAAAGTATGTTGCAGTCCTGATTTCAAGACAAAATAATATGCGTTTTAGCACTACTTATAAAGCTAATTTTTAGCTGTCAGTACAAAAGGAAAAATACAAATTAATGCACATAACTTGTGAATACCAATTTACATCATGAATCGTTTTGTATAAGCAATTAAGGAGAGGAAGTTTTCAAAGATGAGCAGATCCAGATTCTCTCTGCTTTAAGAACAAAATGTTTGATGCTTTATAAAGCATTTGCCAGTTACAGAATCCTTTATCCTGTCTGAAAAGATGACCTACTGAGAATAATTGTGTAAAGGTCTGTGGAGTCTTAAGTCATTTTAAATAGCTAACGTTCAGTTTTTGTATGGCATAACGTGGGCAAAATGACCTTATGTATTTTTAATTTGAGGTATAATAAAATATTATTTTGAAACTTGCTCTCCATATAAGCCCGCTATGGAGAGATACTCACTTTTTTTGTTGTTTCTATTTTTTGTAGTATGGTTATCAATGTGTTGACTTTAGGTTTCCGTAGAAACCAAGTTGAAGATTCAAGTCTGATCTCAAAGGTAGCCTTAAAACAGAGCGCTTTATAGTACGTAAATAGGCTTCCTGACTTGTAGTAATATTTGTCATCTTACTTTCAATGGATTGCTGACTTTTTAGTGAAACTTTAAAAATACTGAATTACGCATGAGGACAAAAATAAGCATATCTTTAAACAGATGAAACTGTTTTACTGAAGTGTACCACAGACTGTATTTTATGCAGACATGGGGTAGAGCGCAGTCTGTGCCTGAATACAGCATTTTGAAAGCCAAATGAAGACAAGCTGGCTCATTTCTGATAACTGCCAATCTGAACCCTATACAATAAAATACTTAATGGAAAGTACCTCTTTCAATACATGAAGCATCTGCAGTTGAAAGAGAGGGAATGTAGCAAAATCGGCGATACATGAGGACAGTATACGTAATTGTGACCCAGCTTTTCTGGTCATCTAAAATGAAAGCAATACCAATGAATTTTAAAATACAATTGCACATCTTGATGATAACAAAGGTTAATCATATATTAGTATATAATATATAATTTCAATCCTTAGGACTGACCTATTATAGTATATAACTATATAATGGCTGCAGTCCTTCAAGGTATTGACTGCCACTTGAAAACATTTGATCTTCACCGAAATCATTGGAATTGAGAGGTGTCTACAATACATTTTCCTTCTGCAGTTCCACATGAGGCCAGTAGATGCACCAAAACTAAAAATTACAAAGTATGGAAGGTTATCATCTCTTTTGATATAAGGTTATGATGGCTGTAATAAAAGCAAGGCTATCATGTTTATGAACACCTCCAAAAAATTCAAGTAATTTGGTCAATTGGTGATTTTAAACAGTTTTAACAGCCTGGGGGCCAGCCATTAACATGGGATACTAACTCTTACTGTACAATCTTTACTGATCTTTGTGTACATATTAACAAGTCTGATGAGGATAAAAATCCTGCTAATGTGAGATTCATATCTTGATACCCTTGTATTTAACGGAAAATGGTAACGTGTTTTCATACTGTGTAGGAAATTCGTGCCTACAAAGGAATCAGTCTTCAGCTTTTGTAGCATTTAACCCTGATGTTTCCAAAATAAAACTGAAGTCCTTATTGGTAGAAAAGACTTGTCTCTTCTCCTCTAAGTAATAACCACAAAAAATCTTACAAGACCTGAATGTCTGCCTGGAAGCAATCACATGTGCACACTGGCCAACTAAAGTTCATTAGTCATACCAGTGAGTTTCCTGTGAACTGGTCACGAACAAAATGAGCACGGTCTGCCAGGCTCAAAATTTTTTCCCACAGAAAACGCAATTTTGGTCATTTGAAGTACCTTGACAATGTTAGTATTATCCCTTCAAATGCACTTTTGTGGAGAAGTTTGCAGGAAAATTACCTAAGCTGTGCACAGCAAAATAGATTACGTTGCTTTGAAAGGATTTTTTTCATGATGATTTTAAAAAAGAAAGTTGATTCATATTTTCTGTTTACTCATTTGTAAAAGCAAACATAGGTATGGATTTATATATTAGTTCTTGCTCCATAAAACAAATCGCTGTTTATAATAAGGAGGCTTGGTAGGTAAGATAGGTCTTCAGCTTTGCTGGAGCTTTAAC
This sequence comes from Struthio camelus, assembly GCF_040807025.1. Lineage (NCBI taxonomy): Eukaryota > Metazoa > Chordata > Aves > Struthioniformes > Struthionidae > Struthio > Struthio camelus. Next base: position 111,862,361 of record NC_090944.1, read on the forward strand.
AGTTCACACGAGCAGATCTGCCCAGTACTCGAACAACAAAATGCTGGTTTTATAGTTGAAAACTAACATAACGTACGGCCTGTGAAATGTAACACAGTGTAGGGAATATCTTTTGCAGCTGACATAATAGTTTAACCATCAAGAAGACTGCGCAATGAGCAACCAACTGACAATCTGTTTTGACAAGGAATTTTAGTAATAATAATATAAATCTTTGGTCAGATTAATAAAATGTGAATGTTTGCATCTACAGCTTTTTAGACTCCTTTGTTCTTTATAAACTCAAAGGTTTATAATTTTATAGAATGTTAATTTTATATATTGTTTGCATATCTGTGGAGAAATGTGTATGATATAATTTGGAAAAGTAATAAATGCATTCTCTTGATGTGAATACAGTGGTAGATGTATAAAATCATGAAATAAAATGTCCTGGCCTTGTTGGTGTATTTCACAGAGCAGGGGTCAAAACAAAGAGGTCCAGCCCTAACAAACGCATTCCTTTTTTAACAAAGGAATTCTGTGGCCGTTCATAGTGGTATTGTATCTTGGCAAAAACTTTTCTCCTTTAACAATTTTTTGCTACCGAAAAGGAGCGTTTGCCATTTAGAACCCAGGAGGATTATACAGCAGAAAATTTGAATACTTGATCTAGAAGTTAGTGTGACACAGCAAATAAAGATAACCCTATACTACTATTTTTACGGGGTTATTCTTCTCAGCAACAGCAATTGAGTATCTATCTATTACAATTATGGACAACAGAACTGTCAAAACAAAATAGAAAGGCAGACTTATAGCACGTACATTATTCCTTGGAAATTATTTATAAGAACAAATCCAGAAAAATTGACTGAATCTGACTTCCAGCTCCGTGAAATTTATTTACATTTAGAAGAAAAATATGAGGGAGTTCGTCCTGGAATTTCACTAGTGCAATGCTTACGTTATTAGCCCTTCTACAAGCTAAAGGGATAGGATGAACGCATTTAAGACACACTTGGGTGATTCTTCAAATGAAGCCATTTCAAACATATCTCCAAAAATTAACACAAGTGATGTTCTTCTAAAAAAATTGTGTGAATAATGTAGCAGATCAGCGGATTATGAACTATTCTAGCATCAGCCCATTGCGTTATTATGAAAATTAACAGAATTTTAGGTTAGAAATCATGGGTGTTTTTACTTCTCATATTTTATTAGCTTTAAAAGTTTTAATGTAAGATTAATTGCTGAAGAAATGAAGCAGCTGTCCAAATAGTCCTATGAGAACATTATATAAGTGTTTTTCTAAAAGAACTTCTAAAATGTTTTGGAAGCAGAAGTAGCAGCAAGAGTAATACTTGAATGCATCTTTAATGTTTTAATGCTGTTATTATTTTCCAGATACGCTCAGCACTATTAGTTTGAGTCACAACTTTGGATACGTCGAACATCAAAAAATAAAAAAGATTATTGATGTCACAGAGCATTTTATACGTTGTCATAAGAATTTTAAAAAGAACAGCAAATAGATTCATTAAATTTTAAAAATCAGAAAGTTAAAAATCAGAATTCCTTCCCGTGTATCCCAGGAATCTCTGACTTCAATTTTTATTTCTATCTTTCTTTTGATTGCTATTTTACCTATACTGGAGTAGCAACCAGGAATTATAATAGACGCCTCTATTATACTTTGGCTCTACAGCCATAGATCAAAATGACAATGCTGCTCCAAAACCCAGATAACCTAAGACTGAAAATCAAAAGATGTATACAGACCAAAAAAAAAGAAGCAGGCAAGGAAACACATGGCTTTTTTCTGTAGCGTGAGTGCAGCTAACTTACTCAGTCTGAGACAAGTTTTTAAAATACTAAGTATTTACATATAAGCTGTTTCTAGTGTCTTTGTTTTGTTTTGTTTTACTTTTAGAGCTTCTCACACAGAGTGCAGTACTTAGATGATAATCCCTTCTACATTGCTAAAGGCCTTGTCATATGTACTGGCTGTGCCAAGATAGCACGGGCTCTAACCATGACTTCTGTTGTTAGGGTTTAATTGGTATTTGAAGTTGAAGTCAGTTGAGCCATCTGATGGGAAACTATGTGAAATTGGGGCCATATATTAGAATAGCATTCTTGCATCCCTAATCACAGACCCACACTAGATGCTATATGAGCGTAAAAGAGAAAAACATTCTCAACAAAGTTCATTCTCTAAGTATACAGCCATCCAGAGGATCACTGAAAAGCATGAGTAATAACAAAATAACTTGAATTAAAAAAAAAATCAAATCTAAAAGCCCTTTGGTAATATAAAATTGCCCACTGTTACGCGTATCTTTCCTGAAAGCACATTTTGTTTCTCAGCAGTCAAAAGCAGAATGAAGCTTCCTGTTAACCTTCAAAAGAGTATTAGCTACAGCAGAAAACAAAGACAAATTCTACATGAAACTCTTTTCAAAAAGGGGCTAGGTACACTAAAAACAAACTTACAAATACTAAAAATGCAGTGCAGCGCACAGCTCAGAACGAGTCACATGACTGCTTATTTGAGGATGCCAGAATTTTGTTGTATCCTTGGAAAGCGAAGAATATTTGTCATTGGAATACAGTGAACAGAACCAGAAATCCTTCACCCAGAGCTTTACCCATTGTTCTCTCAGTTGCATAGGTCCTCCCCTGCAAGGGTCCTCTCCTCCAATATGCATGTACAACCCTTATCTAACAGCTGTGCTCTCTGTATTTCCCATTCGTTTACAGATCTATTTTTCTGAGATACCTGAATGGTACTTCCTCTTTCTCCTCTCATTCTGTCAAGTGAAGAAAACCAGTTGGTGTGCTCTCCAATTTTTAAGGGGTTTGCCACAAAAATCACTTTTGTTCATTTTATCCTATTGTTCATTTTACATATTGTATCTGGAGTAACTTTGAGATGGACAAATGTATTTAGGTACCTAACATAACATGTTTGATACGCAGCCTTTCCAGTTATCTTGGATTCCTGCCAAAGATTCTTGTTTATAACACCCAAATCTATATGGACTCCTAGAGTATCCCAGCCTTTGGTGTGGCCTATTTTGGATGTATGGTGGGTTGATTCAAACTGAGCTAAACGGTCACAGCGGCTTTTTGATCTCCATTGCCTCGAGAGGCTTAAAAATCACGTATGTCTGAAGACAGAATCTTCTTCAAAGGAGTCAGGCAACCAGCAGTGAACTAAAACTAGCTTTGCTAGGTTGCTTTGTTTTGGAAAATCTATTTGCCATCTGGGTTATGGAAGACAGACTCGGAGAGGTAAATGCGAGGTTACCCTCAGCAAGACCAGGCTCCATGAAGCTCATCCGCTTCCCTCTTTATAGCGGACTCCATTTCTAGCGCCTCTGTCCTGTTAGTTTTCTTAGACTTCTCTCTTTCACATTTCCACTGATCCTCACCCAAGGAGCATTAAGGTTAAACATTAAAATCTAGTGTTTCTGAGGCTGCTGTTACCTTTGCCTTCTCCTCACATAGACTGTCCCATGCACTTCTGAAGTGCGGTTCAACTCCAGATTGAGAACTGAGAACTCCAGAACTGAGAGCAAATATCCAAACATTTCTCTCTGTGTCAGTGTAGAATAAAAGCTTTCTCCTCCCCTACAATAAGTGTCACACACAATGGGAGGAAACAGTCGCTCAAAGCAAAGCTTTTACAAAGCAATACAAAATAGTCTAAACCATCCTCATCTAACTCTACATTTACAATCTTAACCTACCACCCCCACATCCAGCAGCCAATTCAAACCCACTAAAAACTCTGCAGTAAAGATCACCTGCCTGCGTTTGGCCACCTACTCGTATGCCAGCATTAGTAGTCACTCAGCACAAATACCTGACAGCTGAACAGGTACTGCCAAAGGGATGTTAGAGTTATAGATTCATAGTTACCCCTTTACATTTTGGTGGATTACCAAAATTAAATTGTTGCTTCTACCAAGCATCTGTAGAGCACACTGGCCAAGCTGGGACAGTACACTTCCATTGGCTGGTCCATTTCCAACAGTGTATGACAGAGTAACGCTACCAGCAGCTCAGCAGCCTCAGAAACAGGTAGTCTTTCGCCCTCATATTAAAGATCCCAGTTTAAGACCCTCAAGAAGAATCCATTACTTTTATGTTCCCTCCATTGTGGACTTATCACTACTTACAGTCCAGGATTGTCATGTGAACTGGAAGAACATTGCAGATAGCAGATGGAAGACTGGTGAATGAAAAAAGGAGATGGAGTGAAGGGTTAGGGAGAGGTTAAAAATTTTAAATCTAACAATGCAAAGGGCCATTTCACATATTGGTTAGTCACCTATTTGTGACAGGCTCTGAGACAGTAATGAAGTCCTGTCTAACAGCGACTCCCCAAAAGTTAAGAACATAAAATGCACATTAACTGTCAGACCCTAAACACAATAGGACTTCATGGTGCTTTTTTCAGCCATTTTCCTTATCACTGCTACTGTCCTGCCATACCCTCCCTGAAAACACATCTCTGCTTTCTTCCTTTGCCAGACTTTTTCCATCCAACTCCATTTCTCTTCAGTTACCTGTTACCCCAGTTCCTCTGTCCCCAGCTGCCCCATTTTCTGTCACTAACCACACTAGCAGGCTTCTGTGCCTGCACAGAGTACCTCCAAAATGGCACTGCCACGCCACCTCAGTGGCCCTGCAGGCTGAGCGTCTGCTTTCCTATCCTGCTCATTCGGTTCTGTTCCACTGTTACCTTTGTATGTACCGACATATATAAACTGTGTCCCGCCGCTTGAGGAATCATGCTGAAAAGCAGTTCCCCAGTCTGCTCATCACTAGTAAATACAACCCAACTGGTATTTTGCTAAAAATAAGCACTTTCACCAATTTCCTGGGGTTATACACTGTAACAGTAACTTGTATTGCCAATATTTGTGATTTACTATTTCTTTCTAAATGTCTTCTGAATATGTCACTGGCAGAAGGAGTCTTTCACATCAGGAGAATAAAAAGAGAATCTTGCACCGTCTTATCCCATTCAGCAGTTGTTTTCCTTTCCATTCAGCACTCATCACCATCAAAAGGCATGAAGCATCCACTATAAGGGGATCCAGGGATCCTACAGGCTGCAACTCAGCAGAATACACACACAAGCAAATAGATTTTTGACTTAAAAAACAAAAAGGTCACATCTTTTCCACTCTGCGATAAGCATCAGAAAATTCGATTGAAATGTGTCATCTCAGCATGGAGAGTCCCTAGTCCCTACCTGACCCTTTAACCACAACAGCTGATAAACTAAACACAGCTTTTGCTGGTTACACAGGCCAAAGTTGTGGTCAGCACCATGTCAGCCAACTCACATGCTAGGCTTGTGATAACATTTGCAGCAAACGCTGCTGTGTTTAGCTTTGCACTCTCTAATGTGGGCTCCTACGCAACATCTTTATCCTACTAGTTTTCTCCTACTGTTTTAAAGGAGGCTATACTAAAAACAAGACCTACTACTCTGATGTTAAAAAGAGAACGAAACAAAAGTTCAGCTAAAGTACCATGAATTGTCTTGGAGACTAAAGCAAGAAGATAAGCACTACAGGACTTGACTAGGCTTTTATTTCACTGTTCAAGTGAGAGACATCCTGAAGCAAACAAAAGATGTTCAGCTTGCATGTTAAGAGTTCAGAGGAAACACAGGATAAGTCCATTGTAGAAAAATGCAGTTATTTACCTGTAGTCATAAATAATCCATAAACTCTCTGCTTGGTCTTGTAGTTCCTTCTCATGCATCAAACATGCAAATCGTAACTCATCAATTACTTTTTTCTGTAACCAGCTTTAAGAAAGTTTTTAAGCTTTAGGCCTGTAATCACCCAAAAAGGAACGCAAAAGGGGCACATACGGGTATTGTTCCAAAGTTCAAATTCATTTGTGTGGGAATCAAAGTCAGCTCTCAGACTGCACTGAACATACCTGGGATCTTAAATAAAATGTTTTTAACAGCATTAGGAAAAATGGTTCCCTTGTCTCTATCCTTAAAACCTTTCTGAAAGGCAGGCATGTAGATCTCACTCCTAATTCATTTCTGCCTGAAACACTACAAACATGATGCTATAATTTAATAACCTAGTGAAAGTATAGAAAGAAATTAGAATAACTTGGTGCCCATCATTTTCATGTAATCTCTACATTATATGGCAAGTGTTTAGCCATAGCGTATAATAAGCTTGAGGTTCAAACGATAGCAGTCTGATATTGTCTGTTTGGTGGCAACTGGATCTGGAACAAGCAATTTAATGAGGTTCAAAGCAGTGCCTCCAGCAATTCTGAGGATCCATTGAAGCAAGCTTCCATTCTGCCTTTGGACAGTGAATGACACATACTGTTTTCTAAAAGAGACACGGAATCCCTCAGGAAACCGTATCACCTCCTAATTGCAAAATCTAAAGAGAGCTATACTGGAGGAAGGGAAACAATCAATAGTATACACAGCAAAAAGCAAGTAAAATCATGGCGCCCAATTCAGTTTCCGTACCTCCTCACCACCACTGCTCACCTTCCTGAAGCTGCAGAATATGACATAGCACTCTTACTAGAACACCCCTGTGCTACCAATGGTCCTGCAAGCTCCACTGTCCTCTGGGAAAACAGAACTTGTACTTTCCTGTTACAAAAGCTCAGGCTCCTATATACTGAGCCAAATGAAACTCTCCGTTAGCAATTGGCATCACAGAAACTACACAAGACAGTGGAGCCAGAGATGGTTCAGCAATATTTATTGTGAAAAATTCTTAGGAGGGAGAAGAGTGTCAAAATACAGGTTTTCAGCAGAAATTTTCGGTGAGATGTTAAATGTGGTCAGCACCTGAATCACACCGCTTCCATTCATATCCACACACCTGCACTTACACAGGTGATCTCTTGCTTGTGAAAAAACAAAGAGATGAGAAGAGCAGTACTAAGAAGCCTAATCTCATCAGAGCTCTTTAAGGCTGTGTATACTCAGCTGAAGCAAAGTTCCTGCACAATGCAGATGCAGATGCTGCAGGCAGCATTTATTGGGTGGCCTCCCTGTTTCTGCAGCTGTCCAGTCCTTCAACACATGCAGGGACTGGGCTCAGAAACAGTTCCTTTCTGCTTTCCCTGCTTTTATCCTACTCACTACAACAGCCTCTAGGCCTCTTTTTCCAGAGCTGCAACAAGTTCCTTCTTCGCCTCACTTTGGACTTTCTCTACGTTCTCCCCAATTCTTTCTCTCCCATACTCCTACCTGATCTTCTCAACTTCTTTCTCCTATGGAGGGAAGCGCTATGAGAAGGGAAAGTACTGGGTGTACTGCTTGGACTCCCAGTTCTACAGCACCCCTGTTCTGATGACAGTAGAAAGCACGGGTAGGTATGCAAAACTAACAGTGAGAATATTTAAATTAGAAAAAATATAACTTAAAATAAAGCAAGAAAGAAAAAAGGGAAGAACTTCAAGAAACCTGCATGAGGTTGCAAGACCTCCTGAAACAGATCCGAGTTATATTATGCTATGAGGAGACCAAACTGGACTAATTATATGCTAACGGAATGTCAGTGAGGCTACAGTATGCTGCAAAGAAGATAATTAGAAGAGACTGTCAGTCGTAAAATGCTTTATCACAGGATAATGGTTCCTGCTGCTAGAAGAATACAATCCTCAAAAATAAATGTAGTCAAAACTATGCATTTATTTTCAGTGCAGGAAACATTGATCTCATGGCAGCAATCTAATTTTATGATGTTACCTCTGATATACTAAATGATTCATAAACCAAGAATATTTTCTATGAGTAAGATTTCTCTAGTAACCAGATAGTTAACATTAGTATTACTAAATTTAAGTATGCCCCCTTTTTAATTAGCCAAACAGAAACCCCTTAGGTTACAGCCCTGTTGACAAATAATCTGGGCAAAGCTGGCCTTCTGAGTCAGTATAGGGAGAGTTCAGCCAGCTCTGAGATGTTTTATCCCACGGCAATACCAAGAAGAGCACCTTAGAGGTAATAGCTGCGAATGCGACTCCAGGCAGGCATCAGGATCTAGAAAATCCACCCTCATGTTCAATTTTCCATAATTTTCCAGGCTATTCCTCTGTAGAAAGTAGTGCAGACAACAGATACAATGCGTAAAATGGAGCAGTTGATGCTGATAACCTGACATCCACACGTGCCCTTTTCAGGGGGGGATTACTTCAGAGTAGTTCTAATCTGGTCCTATTGACTGAATAGTGGCTGGGGCACATGAGGTGTGCCACTGAAGTGCATCTTACAGTCTAGCAGGAAGTCCTGCTTCATCTAAAAATGAATCCATTTGTGAGCTCCAAAACTGCTCAGTGATGCAAATCAAAGGACAGTTAGCAGGAAGAAATGGGTGATTCACTTCAAAAGCACATTCCTGATCTAAAGCTTCCCAGCTGAGTGTATCTGGAGGAAGGTTCCCTTTTTGTTCCTTACATTTCAGTTTCTCCTCTTCAATAAAGATCTGCCGTTTTCACCTCTTGTGGATTCAGGGAAATTTAAGCAACTCACTGGAGTTGCAGATCCCAGTTTAGTAAATTAGAACCTGCTACCAAAAGATTTGCTTTTCTTAGGCTGCCTCTTGGCTGAGCAGTCACGGCACACAGCGTGGTCCTGATTTCCTATTCAGTCTGGAGACTCAGCCCAAGCCTGCGGTAGTTTCCTTCCTATGGAAAACTGGCTTCAGGAGCAGACTAGGAGATGACTCTTTGGCTCTGCATTCTGGACGTAGCCTTAGCTGAAACACAGATTTTACAACACACGTCTACTGTCCTGACATGGATTCTTGAATATTCAGATCAACCAAAAACAAAGTACTACTACTTGATGGCACTAACCTAAAAATTACTAGCAGTGATCCTCTGTTTGGAAGAATTACTGTTATTCTTGTTTCTTTGTCCCCTGAACAGCATGGGTTCAATGCATTCTATCAAACAGAATTGCTTCAGCATATACTAATAGGTCAGTTTCCATTTTGTTGAGGGTGGAGGTCTAACAGTTTATACTTTCATTAGGAAGTAACAACCCAGAATTTGTGAACTTTTGAAATTTTATCAACTGTGATAGCTGCTACAAGAACTCAAAAGGTTGTGTGAAATTCCGCTTTCATCCATTCACGCTCCTTACATCTTGAGGCTTGAGAGAGAAGTGGGAAAACCTGATCACATACTAAGAAGTGAACAAACTGACAAATTTTTAAAGCCAAGCTCATGATTTTTGAACAGTTGGTTTTGACAATCCTGCCCCTTTAGGGATTATTATCTTCTCCAGGGAACTGTTAAGAGAGGATACAGGGCAGTGTCACTGGCGGGAGAGGGTAAATTAAGCCCAAGCATAGCTGTATGAAGTGTTCCGAAATGTGACTGATAATAACTGAGATCACAAATACAAGTGACTAACGAGTGGGCGCTGGACCAAGTAAGCAAAAGACTTTGATACTCAAGTTAAGCCACCTGGTGTGACTTGCCCTGTGTGTTTCCCAGACAATTATATTTTACTTGTTCATACCGTGCTTTCCTTTGTTTCCTCTGAGAAACAGCGCATAGGCGCTTTTCTCAGCCTGGCTCTACATTACTCTCTACCATACTATATAAAATGCAGAAAGCATTTGCAGAAGGGCTTTTTTTGTTTGTTTGTTTCATCCTCCTCTTTCTTTCTCCTTTTGGTCTATAGAACTTGCCATATTCAGGGAAGTTTGCTAAGACAGTAAGGATGTCGTTGTCTCTGGAATCCAGTCTGTGGATTTACATACAAAAAGACTGGCAAGAAGAAACGAAATATGAGGACAGTGCATTACAGTCCCACTGCCTACAAAAAATCTGAGAAAAATAAACTTTTGCTGGGGACTGCTGAACGTTTGGGAGGTAAACACTTACAGCCTAGGGAGGAGATGGAAGAGATGAAGGAAGATTCTGGCAGCAGTGTAAAAACATAAAACCTAGGAGACACATTTTACCTTTAGATGTCCAGAGATACTGCTCACTTTATTTGCAAATATATTCCACTACCTGTAGAATGTTGAAAGGAAAAATCTCAGGAAGAATAAGGCACTGCCATCTTGAGATTTCCCTTGTGGTTGCAGAGGACAAAGGATGTCATGGCAGAAAACCTGTACACAGGAACTTCAACCTACAGTCGTCCCTATCAAAATCAAAGGGGCAAAGGATCCATCCTTCTAGTACAGCATTTCAAAAGTGATAATGGTTATAAGACATATAAATAGGGCCTAGGGATTTCAAATTATTTTCTTAAAAGTAGAATACAGAGAGCTTCCAGGTATTATGAAATAAATATTTTCAGTATCTCTAAGTCTGTTGAAGAGAAATCTCTTAGTTGACAATGACAGTTTAAGTCTTTATTGCCCTTGTGTACTGAATATAGTACGGATACACTTTGAGATAAAGTGCCAGTAAATTCTCAGGTACACTTTTTAGAAGCAACCACTGCCTTTGATTATTCTGTGCACAGACTTAATTTATTTCTTTCACTTGAAAAAATGTTTCAAATATAATATATTTACAATATCAGTCTCTTACATTAATAGAGCTTATGCTTTGTGATCATCTTCTAGTTTGGGGGTTTATATATATATGTATATATTTATACACACAGACACATGAAACAAACATTAAGCAAATCCAATTTCTCCCGATTAAAAGTGAGTACTGCATAAACAAAACATGAGTGCACACAGCAATTTCATGTTCTAAATCCACCCACACAGTTGTTCTCAGTAATTCAAGAACAGAGCTGCATGGGCAGATTCTCAGAGTCTGAGTTACAGACATCTGTGCTGAAATAATGATCAGCATATGAAGGTTTTGTTCATTCAGCAACAGGATAAGGTCTTGTTTTTTGTTTCATCCTCCAAAAGAAAATAAATACACAAAAATTGAAGCAAAAAAAAAAAAAAAACCCTCAAGGTGCTCTGCTTCTTTCATTCAGTCCCAGAAATCTACTCATCTTGAAGGATAATCTTGATGCTATTTCAGAAGCAAGCCATGATAAATACAAACTTGCAAGTATTAAATCAGGTACCTTTAAAATACGGAAAAAATGGAATACATTAGACTACAGTGTGGGTCTTAGGGCAGTATTGTCTCTAGCTGCTGCCAATACCGCTCTGCAGACAAAGGTATGAAAGATTTATCAGACAGACAGAATGGGATTAGAATAATCTAATCCCATTATATTGCCCCCAATTGACCTAATGTCTAAAAGTCAGAGCTTAGCTTAAAGTTTTTCCTCCTAGGACATTTTGTTTATATTAACTGTACATAGTTTTATGGTCCACAAGGATGCCCAATCCTTCTTTGAAGTCTGCCAGAGTTAGTGGCCTTATTTCACCTCAGTGACTTCCAATGGTAGTAAGTTTCACAGTCTAATTACTCAATATATCAGAAAGTCTGATAAGCAAAGGAGTCTTTGGCAAAAGTCTAGAAACTAAAGCAAAAGCCAGAGCAAGAGCCTAAAGCAAAAGAAAGTTTCTTCCTTTAAAGGAAAGACTTTACATAATTCTGAATGTTTTACTTTCCTTTTCATAGACTGTCCCCATGCTCTTGTGTTATGTGAACAAGAGCATTCATTTGTTACTTTAATTTTAATCGCATCATCCTCTTATGCATCCCTTTTGCAAGGTAAACAATTACTAATCCTTTTAATTTTCTGAGCTGAAACAACAGAGAGACAGAGACTAGACTTCATTTCAACAGTTTACAGCAGCCAAGTGTAACTTGCTCAAAAATTTACTTTTAAGCATAATGATCTAGATTAATTAAGTGAAAAGGGGGATAAATTGGTAAATGTTTTTCATAAGCCTCCTTAGTGCTCTCCGGGATAAGAACCTTTCCTTTCTCCGGCTCTCAGTGAATATTGGTGACATTTCAAGAACTTGATTCAAGAGCACCCATGGATGAAGAACTAGTTACACAAAGGCATTATCTCCCTGTATAACCTGCCCAGAAATCTGTGCTCCTGTGGGATTGTAAAATGTATTAATCTTGGAATAAAACATAGAAGAGCAATGTATAAGATAACCTTTGTAAAAGCTTGCCAGGCACAACTATTTCATCTAGTAAAAGCTGAAATAGCTGCATGCTGGGAGCTATAGTGCATCTGTAGACAGATTATGGCCAAGGAAGATTTCAGAGTAGCTATAATTTGAGCCAGCTCCCAAGGATTTTAGTAGACTTCAATAGCACTGCAACTGTCCAAATATAGCCTAGACACACAGTGTTCCACTCTAAAATATGTATTCCTTATCTTTAGGGTCTTCTGCTCCATCACAGGCACATTTGCAATCAAACATATATTCGAGTTTAGTTTTATTTGAAATAAGCAGAATCCTGAATGGCAGCCTCCTTTCTACCATAAATTATGCAACAGATATTCTAGTTCATTTAGTATTTCCTAGTCTTGAAAGTTTCAAGGATTTCACAATTACTGCCGCAACTTTCACAAAATATTTTCATAAATTTCTTACTTACTGTGCAGATAATCTATCATCTCAGGTTATTATTCCTAATACAGAGTGAGAAACCTCTACTTAGGGTATCAGGTATGGAATACGCATCTGGTTCTTTTGTTGAGAGGAAAGCAGAGACAGAGTTTGTGGAACTGAAGTCTAAAAGAAAAAACTTCCCTAGCTTCCAGTGCAACAGGCACAGATAAGAAAAGTAGTACCAAGGACCTACACTTTCTTCTGATTCGTATTCCTGTTCTTACGAGTAAAGGGAAGTACAGGGCTCACGGGGGCATTCCTTGTTACTCAACAACTGCTATTCTGCATAAGACATGTCTATTCAGAAAGAAATAAATCCAGGAAGATTCCACACTGCACTCACTTGCCACTAAATTCTATAAATTCTATTCTATAGATTCTATTCTATAAATTCTATTCTATAAATTCCATAAAACAAAGTAGGTGTTACAGGTTTAGGTACAGGAATCATATCATATGCACTTTTATATAGGTATTTTACTTTCTAAAACATCTTCTACACATAGATGTACACCCAGTTTATACACAAAGTATATTTTAAGTTTTCACTCAGTGCCTGACTGCAGCAATTTTTATAGCAAGCATATCTGCAAAACTGCATGTAGGACTCCTAACAGACGATATTCTAACACTGGCCCAGGGCACTAATGATGAAACGTTATCAATAAATCGCCCTTTCTTGATAAGGCCTCAGTACGCTTAATCTTAACCAGCAGTATGCAATTTACAGTGTGAATTCCTGTTAAGAATTTGCACTGTCATACTCAGATAACAGCAGTATGCTTTGGCTCACTAACAAGGAAATATCTATTGGCAACAATCTATGGCCCCAAAGCTCGCACAGAAGCCAAATTACCACTAAACATCTGTGGTTTCAAGGCCTCTTCGGACCTCGAATGCCCCACAGCTTGGCAAAACCTCTACATTATGCTCTCAGTGTTAGGGCTGCTGGACTTTTCAGAAGGATTACACTCAAAACAGAAGAAGCATCTTATCACTTTCTTTCACATACTGATGCTACATGGTGCTGACTTTATTTTAATGGAAGTCTCAAAACAAATAACATTATAGATTTCAGATGCATTAGAAAGGTTGTTGGGAGTGAATAAAACCGCTTAATAGAGAAACAGACATAAAGTTGCAGAAAATACAGTTGCTTTTATTCTTAGTTTCTATAAAAAAGCAAACATTTCAAAACAAACTGTCAGGTTTTTCCTCAAAATCTTAATAACCTGAATTAAGCAGTGAAACGCTAACATGTCAGATCTCCATAATTACCCCACAATACTTTTGGCAAGGCAACAACAGTCTAAGTGCCAGAACTGAGAGTGCTCACAGGGGGAAACTACAACTGCGTCAGAGCAGAGGAAGCAAAACGTGGAGAAGAACAAGAATTACATAGCTGAACCCTATTTTACCCAAGCGGACTCGCAAAGGCACCAGTGATAGCGCAGACCCAGCAGAAAGCTTTGCGGGAGCTCGCACAAGCACCACCACTCAGCTCCTACACAAGAACTTCCTTCCCTCGCACCGCCTTCCCGGGATCTGGTGTTTGAGGGTCACGACACCCCCCTTGGGCCCAAGGGGACCCCCACAGAGCAGCCGCCGAGCCCCACCCCTAACCGCCGCCCCGGCCGTGGCCGTTGGCAGGAGGCGGGGCTTCACCCCCCGCGCTGATTGGTTGACCACACCCTCCCGTCACCACTTACCGCAGGCCGATAGCCCGCTACCGGTGCACCAGCAGTGAGGCGCAGGCGCATTATATCTTGGTCTGCTAGGCGTCCCGCATGGTGCCTGGTCAAAAACGTCCGTCAGCGTTACTTTGCGATCAGCACCTGCACACAAACCGCCCTCCCTATAGGTTTAGTAAAAATCTGTGCTGTTTTCGCGCTTTTTCTTTTTATCCCGCTCCCTTTGGCGGCTTACCGATTTCACTTCTTTCAGGCATTCGTGGTGGGACTATGAGCCTTCGGGCCCTTGCACGCTACGGCGGCGCAAGAAGCCGAGTGGGGTCCTTCCGCGTGAGGCGTCGCAGCCGGGTGCCGGTGTGCCGTTAGGTGCGCGCGTGCCGGCGGCGGCCACCATGTATTACAAGTTCAACGGCTTCACGCAGAGGCTGGTCGGGGCGACGGCGTCCGCCGCCTACAACCCCCAGGTAACGAGGGCGCCGTCGGAGCCGCCTTGGGCGCCATCGCCACGGTGACCTTCGCTGTCCTCTTCCGTTTGGGGCACGACTCGCTGCCCGGAATCGTGGGGAGAAGCAGGCCCGTCGTTCTTCCGCCGAGAGCGGCTCTGGCCGCGGCGGGGGAAGGGGCAGCGGGACGTGGCGGAGGAGGCACGGCTGCGCTCCGGGCCTCGCGCGGTTCTGGCGGGAGGAAAGGGCCGCGGCGCGGGCGGACGGTTGGTTGCTGTTCTGGTGACTCTCGTAGGACTCCCCGATAGGGGCTTCGAGACTTGGTATTTCCTCCCCTCCCGGAGAACAATCTTTCCCCGCTCCCCGTGCGGATCGGGGTGAATTCGGTAAACAGCAACGCTTAGCGTCCCCAGCTTCGGAGGGCAGCCTGTATCTTCCCGGCGCCGGGCTCCCGGCAGCCGCGGACTCCGGTGGTGCTCTTGGCCTATTGCGTGACCTTGGGCCAGATGAGACACTTTGCTCTCCTGTGCGCTTTGTGGGGCAGTTTTGAGATGCGTTGGGTGTTACAGTTAGAAAATACCATGCTTTCATCAAGTAGTTTTGTTTTGCCTCTGAGCTACAACAGCAGCTGTTGTTGCTTGTAAAATAGAAACCGTGACAAACTAGAACACTGCTGCACCTGGTTCCAAGGCACTTTGTGTAGGCAGGAAAACTAACTTCTGGAAGTATAGCGTAGACTCGTATTACTGAGAGCACTTATATGTAGAAGCTTTTTTAAAGCAAAATAAAAAACTAGCCTTTCCCATTTAGAATGCTTACTTGCTTACTAAACATGTACAAATTAAAGGTTATATTCAATAGGCTTATACTTTCTATATGTTATAATTGCAAGTTCTGAGGGAGAACAGATCCTGATTACATCAGCCTCTTTAAAAGATTTAAAAATTGCATATTGGTAAAAGAAAATCACAGATGCGTGTGTGTGTGTGCATCAACATGGATTCCTAAGTCATCCAGGGAGTCTTGTTATGTGAGTCTGTCAAGAGACGAATGCAGCCTGGTTGTTATAGTGTTAAGTTTTGACTAAACTTTGGCAAAAAAAATTAAGTTCTTGCAGTAATAACAAAATAAGGCATTCTGTTCTGCAGGTTAAGGATGGGGAAAATGATATAAAAAGAAGGAAGCTTCCAAAGAACTACCTACAATGAAGGCATTTCATCCTTTCTTAGCCTAATTCTGCTTTCTTGGATCTCCCTGGCTGGGGAAGTTTTACTTGCAACATCCAATCACCTTCTGCAAGCAAGAATATTGCATTCAGCTTTTTTAAAACCTTGAGTTATTTCAAGGGGCCAGAGCAACCCAGAACTTTTCATTTTATTTTATTTTTAAGTTAGGATGCATAGATAACTAAGTAGGTTAAAAAAATCAATGGATGATCAGAGTCAGAGGGAAGTGGTTAATGGGTCATACCCTGCCTGGGTGCTGGTTAAAAAGTAGAGTACTGCAAGGTGTCATGGGTTTGAGTTACCTGGAGCAGCAGGCAGTAGAGTGAATTCTTATAAAGATTATAGATGACAATCAAATGAGGAGTGGGGGGAAGCTTCAGTCAAAATGCTGGAAGTAAGGCTGCCATTCAGATGGAACTAGGCAGGACCTGGGGCTGCTGGCAGACAGCAAGCTGGACGTGCCAGCCAGCAGCGTGCCCTGGCAGCCAAGTAGGCCAGCAGTGTCCTGGGTTGTGTCAACAGGAGCATAACCATCTGATCAAAGAAAGTCTAAAAGTCTGTTCGTTAAGAGTATATTTTAACAGGCAGCTGTGCCCACAAAATATTCTTGCCACTATTGCAGGGTTTTGAGCACTTTTTGTCTGTCCCACACAAAGTTAGATCACAAGAGAAATTGTTAACTGCCAGTTCATTTGTGCAGAGGAAGGCCAAGGGTAGAGTTACTACTGTTCTGCAGCACAGGGAGGGGGAGCTTCAAGCTCAAGCAATAAATTACTTCTTTTCTGGAGGGGCATAGTCTAGAACAGTATGTATTAGTTTTGTGATTGTTGTGATTAATTTTCTGCAAATAATGCATCCTTTTTAGGATCCTAAGAGAAAAGCCCCAGAATGGGACCACAGAAAGCTCTGATAACTTGGAGTAAAATTGCAGTCTTGGCCTCTGAAGTGTAAGCTGCGTAGTATTGCTACCCTTCTGCTCAAAAGGCTTCATTAGATTAGTGTAACAAAATCATCCCATTTTAGGCTCAGCTTTATTTTTTAGGGATTAAAAGGACAAGATAAAAGGGGAATACAAAATTCTGTTATCCCACTTTCTGTTCTATTACTATGAATTAAATATGCATGGGTATCGTTGCATTAGAGTCAGCAGGACCTAGTAAATTCTGAATTCTTGACCTCTTCTAGATTAAAATACTGTAGTGTATCTCAGTATTGGTTAGAAAAGAGTCTCTGCAAAACTAGCTTCACACAGATAACAATGCAGATGGAAAAAAAATCTGCAGTATAAGAAGGACAATGTCTAAGGAACAGGAAAATTTTTTTTCCTCCCAAACATTGTAGTGATTTCTTTCTGTGTTATGATAGGGCATTAGATTTCACCTCGAGCTCGTCACTGAAATATTAAAACCTAGCTCTTGAAAGAGTGTAGTTGAGAATGAGATGGTATCCAAGCAGGAGTATTTCACATAAGTCTTACAAATATAGTCTCTCTTTCTAAACGTGCTTTTTGCATATTGATGAAAGAAACACTGTTTTTTGTTTGGCTTATCATTCACACAACTTAGTCTTCAGTTCTGTGCTATGCAACAGAATAGCTGCATTGAAAAAAATGCCTTCAGTCTCTCTTTACAATGTTAGTAATCCTTCTACCTTTTTGGTGGGACTTTTTTTTAGTTTGTGTCACCTGAGCATAGAGTCAAATTCATTCAGAAACATCAGTAAGAACAATTTGCAATAAATAGAGATTAAAATATGCAAAGAATCATGGGAGTAAGTAAATGCTAAGTTCAAACTTGGAAGTAAAGTTTTTCCTATTGATTTCCTTGCTGTATTTAATAAACAAAATCATAGCCCAGTGTTTAAAAGAGTTTGCTTTTTATGCTACTGTGTATGTTAATGTTTCTAGGAAAAAATGAAGATGCTTTCTGCAGTTCAAATACTGCTTGGTCAAATATATAATATAATCATTCACTCTGTTCCATACTGTCACATTCTGATGGTTCCCAATGGAGTATTGTTCTGATGCAGATTTAAGCTTATTGTGGGCTTGCAAAATATCAGTGAAAATGCATTTCAAATTCTTTTACAGACAGTGATGTTACTAACAGTGCATACTAACACAAAAATCTTGATTTGAAGCCTTTATTGTTTTTTCCTTCTTGGTGTTCTTAAAAGACTTAATTTTGCATTTTACAAAATTATGTGAAGTAGCATGAACAACTTAGCCCGTATGAATAAATGGGAACTTCCTCAAGTGAGGAGGTAAGGAGTCAAATAAATTAAAAATTACTACTCATATTTAGGAGGGCAATGACTGCCATAGCCCTTACAAATACAATGAAAACTCTTTATTCACTCAAAGAATTGGCTTATGTTTAAAGCACAAATAGTGAGACCAGTTCCAAGTACCATCAGATGAGGTGGATTGTACAAACGTTTTTCCCTGGTTCTTCAAGGCTGACCACAATCCTAGCAGAAGTTTAGTCATACTATGGAAACTTCACTTGATTTCACTTGTAGCTAGTAAAAAAACCCATAAATCACAGATCTTCTGCTTTGGATTTTTAGCTGGTGTGAATTGCTTAGAGTTTGATGGGAGGCTGTAGTGATTAACCTTTCATAATGTAGGTTATACTTCAAATACACAAAGCCATTTTTTACTTGCATGTGTCATCCCAGTGCAAACAAAGCATCTAAGTGATTCCATGTAAAAGCATTATGTTAGTGATGACAAATATATTTAACCTCATACAGTGATTTGTGTTCTGCTGTGAAGGACCTGCTGTTTAGGTGATAAGTGCTTAGGTTCACTATGTCCCTGAAGGTTACTTCAATTCATGTTCTGTCTGAAGTAATAGTTCAGCTTCCTTTCCTTTTCCCCCTTTTCAGTCCTTGCCTCGCTTTGCTTCGCTTTCTCTATCTCTAGTTCAGTTTGAGCAATTCCCTTAACATTTGCAAGCTAAAGCATGGTGCTATCTGGCTATCTATCTCCATTAAATTATCCTCCAGATCTTTAACTGCTTTGTGCTGTCAGGAAAATGTGAATGTAGCTTGGGAGTGCATATTAGCAAGACATATTTGTTCTAACTTTGAACATTTTGGCCAAAAAAAGGATTGACTGTGTCCTAAGACCTTCAGGCCTCTGCGAGGAAAAAAAACAACATACTTTACAGAGGGGTAGACAGAAAGTTAAATAAAACGTTAGTGATGCTTTGAGTGTTTTGCTTGTTCTCGTGGATTGGCTCCATGTCCTGATCTTTCATTAAGGATTTCAGCATTTGAGAAAGTCATTGCTGTGGCATGTGATGAAATCAGCCAATCGTGACTGTTCTGCATGGCTAGATCTACTATATTTTGTCCAAGAATTGGAACAAATTCTTATTAAATGATTAGGAAAAAAAGATTAACACCTTTTTATCAGTAGAGGAATTATCAACGTGAAACATTTTGTCCTGTAGCGTAATTCAAAGCTGTAGAGGCATAGAAGAGAGGAAGCTGAGCCTAGAGAGACGCTGATGTTATTAAACAAACCTGCAGTTTTAGTGGAGTTAAAATCAAGTGTAAAAAGCGAAAATAATTGTTGCTTAAGCTGTCTTAATTATATACTTTAAAATGATCTGTACTGCAGTTCTTATTTGTAATATTGAGGATTTCTCTTCAGCCACACTAAGTTTGGCAAGCAGCAGGGTGTGGGATAAAGGCCTTAGCTACTTTCTCTCACTCCACGTACTCAGGTACTCAATTGGAGTAACTATGTAGTTACTCTAATTTAGCTGAGCTTGGTTGAAGTTGACCATAAGATTCACGGACAAGATCAAAGTAGAATTTTATGCTGGGGTGAGAGATCTTGATTAAAGCAGTGTCTGCATTAGGAAACTGAACTTTCTTCTCCAGCTTGTATTTTATTATATTCTTTTTTCTGAAGCTAATGATGCAATATCAGTGACTTTTTTTTTGTTTGCTCTATGATGTTCTTAACTGGTTCTGTGCTGTTTTGCAAGGCAATTTATAATGGTACACAGATAATTATGAGAGTTTTCTGAACGGGTTCCATTTAATTCCATGATTAAGTTAGTCACTTAAGTCACATTTGAATCTCCTGTCCCTTTTCTTGAAACAACAGAAGGGAAACCTGAAAGATGTTCTTGTTCAGGTACTTTCTAAAGCCTTAAAAGGTATACCGTAACTTGGCTGATTCTACTATTCTAACGATAATCCATAGAGTGCATTAGAGTTGGAGTGCACTGCCTCCAACTATAGAAGCAGGAGTCTTTGAGACAATAACAAATGGGTAGGGGTTGCCTCAATCACACCTTAATTCTCCCCCCCCCCCACTCCCCACCCCGCCCCGAGTTTAAGACAGATGGTGGGTATCATGGAATTTTTTGTAGTGGTTTGCAGCCTACCTCAATTCTCCATGTTTCAAGTTCTTATACAATAGCAGTAGTGCCTGAAATAAAGTAGACATGATAAATAGTCACAGTAAGTAGTAACTAGAATGATCTACTGAATGTTAAAGTGATCTGAAAGACAGCTCCTGTAAAAGTTAGGCCCTCAGGAACATGAAAGTGAGACTCAAAAATGGAAACTTACCCAAAGATGGCAGGTGCAAATGGCTGAGGTACTGACACTCGAGGGCAGGAAAGGTTTTGAGGAGGAAAAAAAAAATCACAAACATATTTAGTGCGAGTGTCTATTCTGTAGTTCTTCCTATCTAACCACCAGCCTTTTAAAGACAAACCTAATAAAGTACTTTTAAGTTCTCATTAATAAAAATGCCAAAGTCCAAAATTGCTGTCTTAGAACATTTTTGAACCAGCCGCTACTTATCCTTGCATATATAGGCACTAACTACTCCTCACTTAGCAGTAGCTTCATAGATGCTTTATTCTTACTGTTTGTGACTAGAACTGCTTAGTCTTAAATAGCTCACTACTTGCCTTCTGTCCAAGCCTGTTCAGTAGGATGGCGCTAGTTATATTTTTGCCTGAGAAGTCCCGTTCAGGAACACTTGGATTCGCTGTGTCTCAGAATGCACTTTTGGCCACTGTCTTTCAAAACATAACCAAGAAGGTCACAAGAGATTATAATATTAATTTGGGCACTAGAAAAGTGAGAAATTGGACCCATGACTTCAGGAGGGAGTGCTGATGACCATCCCCTAGGCTACTGTGGGATGCAAAAAAACCTAATCCTTCTGTTGAAGATAGCCCTCATAGCAAAGAACTTGTCGAGGTACGGAGAAAACAGGCCTGAATCTATGGCAGGCACAAGAAGAACGAAAGACTGGAAGTCCGGTTCCCGCTCTAAATATTGTTCAGGGAATTCTCTTAAGTACAAAATGCATTAACGAGTCCTTTAAGAGGAAGCTAGAATTTTAGTGCAGCCCTAATTTGATCCATGCAGACCAACTGCTACTTTTGTTTGAAATGAAAAATTGTTGCTTTAACTTACTTGAATGTTGCTTTTCATTTCTATGGCAAGTTAGAAAAAAAAATCATAGTGTTTCAAGAGCCATAACTTAAAATATCTGCTGTGTGCCAAGACGTAACTGTTAACTCTAGCTATAATAATAAATGCAAGGAGGCCACCTCATGGTGGCTGAAGGAAGTTGTAACTTTGTTCATTTAAAATCTTTTCCGTGAAATTGGATTAATTTTGACAAAAGTAGAGAATAACCATCTGAACTACAAGGAAATTGAATGCTGCTCACAGGAAGTACATGAGGAGTGGAAAGTTGCAGCAGCATGTGAGTTACAGGGTGTAGTTGCACGTGCATAAATAGCCTTCAGGGCTTCTGGAGTGTCCTTGATCACTGCATACTACTTTGTTATGAAATAGCATATAGTCCTAGCCGTTTTTTCCCTCAACCCATACCTCCCAACTGTTTAAGGCATGGGTCACTGCTCACAGCGTTCAGGAGTAAAAGTTAAAGTCTCTTTACCGTTTGACTTAAGCATCAAGAATTCCCTGCTCCTAATACCACTGCTTAGATAGGGCCTAGGTACAACCATGTGAAAAAACAAGCAGCAGTTTGGACCAAGGACCAGCACAGGGAAAAAATCGTAATTCTTACAGGTATGATGGCTAGAAGCTTATGTCATGAAGAAAACAAAAAGGAAGCTTCTAAACTTCTTTTCTCCTCAAAACTTTTCCTTGACCCTAAGAAATGAGTTGATTTTTTTTTTTTTTTTTTTTTAACCACAGGTCTTCATGCCAGAGGAATATCCTATGTAATGTATCATTGTAATGACTGGCAGCATGTCTGCCTAATGTGACAACTGGTAGTTTTGCAAGTGTTATATACCTTGATATTTTAATCTTTATTTATGCAGGGACTCAAACCAATAGTATCCACTGAATCCCCAGCTTTGATTTTTGGGACAACAACTAAACTTGCTTCAGACTTACCAGCAGCTGGTTCTTTCTTGGGTAAAAACAAGGTGCCAGACCTACAGAAACTTTTTCAGGTAACAACAACTTTGAGAGTAATTTAAAGAAAACTGGAGACAGTGGGCCGTATCTTGCCCTATTTTAATGTGGTTAACTAATTTGTCATTCTACAATAGCTACAGTTTTTAAAGTCTACTTAAGAAAGTGCAATCAGTATAATCTAGATCAGTCTCGGGTGAGCTTGTACTGGGTATAAATATAGAAAGTAAGTGAGTCTTTTTTTTTTTTTTTTTTTTTTTGCACTGACTTCAAAAGATGCCTATTGTATCATTTGAGTATTGGAAGCACTTTTCCTGAGAATCCAAGCATATGACTTAAAGACGATCTGGAGGAGCAAAGCAGAGATTACTACTGCTTTATGTTTTGTAGTTGAAACATTACTGAAGCTGTGTATGATGTAGTGGAAGAGGAATACAGTAAGGTCTTCAAAGCCGGTTTGTTAGCTGTACAGTTTACAAGTGTACTGGAACTTCTCAAAACAAGTCAGTTAAGCTCTTTTTTTAAATATCAGGAATGTGCTCTATATAATGTACCCTTTTCTCTCTTACATGCCACTTGCATTTGGAATGTGTCAGTCTGAATTGGTGAATAACCTTTTATACCTATCTTCTCACATTCTTTTGTTGGTGACATTTTTCCAGTCCAGGTCCTCTTTAAAAATTATATTTCAAGATGTATTCTTTGTGCCTGCACATAACAGCTTTTGCTAATAAAATTAACTAGCCTTTGCATTTGTCTTACTAAATGAAAAACAGTTAATACACTAGACTGCAGATAGCCCATTAGTCAGCAGATTTCCCTCTTGAAATTCTCTTAATTTTAGTTGAGGTAGCTTGTTCATGGTGGTATCTGTATGTGTATTCATTTTTTTTGTTTTTAAACTCTTCCCACAGAAAGCAGATGGACTGCCAGTACACCTGAAAGGGGGAGTTCCAGATAAGCTGCTTTATCGGACCACTATGGCTCTAACAATAGGCGGGACTATCTACTGTCTAGTAGCACTGTACATGGCCTCACAGCCAAGAAACCAAAAGTGAATGAACAGTAACTAATGGGACTAACGGCGTTTCTCTGAAGGACCTCCTGCTTATATCTCTCTTCACTTGCTTTTTAATCCTGTGATCATATAGAGTGTGTTATTCAGATCAAATGCGTTTGAGAAAGTATTTTTAAATTGGTTGCCTTATGTATTCTGGAAATCATATAAACAAAGATTTAAAGCCACCCTTTTGATGTACGGTTGTAGCCTTGCATTTGTTGTTGTGCAGGAGTGTATGAACCGTTGGAGAAAGTTTACTTTTCTTCTTTCTCTTCCTCCATATGCTGTTAGAGATAGGACAGGAGAAATACTTTTGGAGCAATATTCCATGCCCCTCAGTGGGAAGATGCTATCAGTTTCAAAAACAGTAAAGCAAATCATTTAATTACTGCTAGACACCAAGAATCTGTTCCTGTCATAGACAACTCATTTTACATAAGCAGGTGGTAATGGAACTTTTCCAAATGCTGGTATATCTTTAGGCGTTTGTACCTTTAAGGCCTTTGTCCTACTGATCGTTATCTCCTTGAAACATTCAAACAGGGTTTGTTCCATAATGTAAACACCAATGTATGCAGCAGAATGCAGCAGTACTGTAGCATTAGTTATACCAGTTTTTGGACTATCACTTGTCAAATTCTCATGTATTGTGCAATAAAAATAACTACATGAATAATTAAAGTGGCAAGTCTTGAAAGTCTCATACTGTTTCAGCTGGCCCAGTGGTAAAGTATAGTAGTTTAAGTTCAACTTGTAGATCTCAAACTAGACGATTGAACTGCCTTATTGTAATCTTTCTGAGATGGTAATCTGCTTGAAACCTTATCTCAGAACTCATGGGATGCCTAACTATAATTTTTTTTGTGAAACAGGTCACTACGTTTCGTAGCTCATCTGGTGGGGAAACGGTTGGAAGTTAATAAAACCCTTCAATTAATTCTTTCCTCTGTAGAATCGGAACCTTGGACTACAGCTAGTCTTGCACACAAGCCTTCATACAAGCATCTCCTAATTTAATAGGTATTCCTCTAGTTTATGAACAGAGTATTCACTCCTGGTCACTCAGACACTAAATCTGGGCAAGAGTGGTTTCACTGGCCTCTGTCAACACCTGTCTCTTCCAGAGCTGTGAAGAAATCACCTTCCTCTTAAATAAGCAAAATAGTTGATAAAGAACCTAAAATTTATATTTGTTCGTTCTCTTACTAAAAACATTCTAATTTGTTTTGCAATTAAGTTGTACTAAAGCCTTATTACTGTTCCATAGAAAAGGAAATAGCTGCTTGTACTTTGATCTCAGGTTTCAGGCAGTGTTGCTATTTCAGGAATGGAGAGATTAAGTCACTGGATAAGAAATTTGTAAGGACAGCAAGGCTCAAAGAACAGCAAAGGATTAATGAACTTCTCCAGCAGCTGACAGCTACATAGTCTATAGTCTCTGCTGATAAAAATATATTAACCTCAGTAGCTCATGCTTCCACGGATCAAAGATTCATGTGCTGTAGGCTGCAGTATCTTTAAAAAAAAAAAAAAAAAAACACTGACCATGTCTTCCCTGCATTATCATATATTAAGCAGCACCTACAAGAATCTTCTAATAAAGGATACTTTGCTTTGCACACAAACTTGACAGGTAACTCTTCATGAGGATAAGTTTTGCTCAGAGAATTTATGTTCTGAGCTTTTTAAAAAAATATTTTTAGAGTTCACATAGAGAATAACAACTTTCTGATTGTTGCTAGGGCAGATGTGGATGAAGTAACTAGACTGTTATCCCATAGCTTATTAAGAATTGGAAATGGTCTGCAGCCATGGGGATAGGCTCCAGCCTTGAGAGGAAAAGGAAATTGTGCATTTCTCTATCCCCACAGCGAAGTGCTCTGAAGAACAGGAAAACTTGCAAGCTGCAGCCTGAGGTGTTAGGATGTGGAAGCAAAATCTTGCCCCTTTTCGCAATTATTTTACGATCATAATAAAGAAGTTACAGCATGGTTAAAGCCTTTTTCTTCCTAGAAAAAAAGGCTCTGTTTGTTAGTCTGTTTTAAAACATTTGTGATGCCAGAGAGCTCTAGAACACGTAAAGAGAATTTAAGTAAGTGTTTTGAATTATTGTCTGTCATAGAGAAAAATGAAACCTCTTGTTCCTAAGCCCTCAAGAACGCTCATACCTTTAAAACAAATAGCCTGTCCCTGCCCTGATGTTAAATTAAGTCTTAAGCAAGGAAAACAAGGAGTGAACTGCACCATCAGGAAGGCTACTTCCTTATTTTGAGTCCTCATCCTCACAAGTAAGAATCTCTGACTTGGATACTACAGCTTTATTTTATATGGGGTATGTTTTGTTTTTGAAAGAGCCTCAGTTTTATCTTGGAACTTATACAACTTGCCACCGTTAAGAACCAAGAAAACAAGATACATTGTATAAGTGATAGCTTATACTCTAATGTTTTGGCTTGAATGCACAGCAGAGAATAAAATATAATAAGTAAGTTCTCATACCCTAAGGTGCTGGGGTTGGGAGGGAGAGCAGCTAAAATTTACAATACTCAGGAAAAAAAAATTAGCTTATGATAATCATCCATCCCCATGGTATTATCTTATTGTTAAGAGACTTTAAACTAAAGAACATTAAATGGTCGTTTTCCTTCTTAAATGATCTCTCTGACAACCTGAATTCAATAGTTTTATTTTTGTAACTGTTTTGAAATAAGATCTCTCTCTACTTTTTATGTGGGAGTACTGGAATAAATGCACTTGAGAAGATGTTGATAGTATGTAATATGTCTTTGAGCTGCTTTAAAAATACAGACATGGGTAAGATCAGATTTCTCTGCAATATTACAGTATGACCATACAGTCCAACAGACTTCTCCTTTTCCCTCAATGTTTTAAAGTGTCAGTAAACTGATTATTACAATAAGAAGACGTTAATTGTTTAATCTTGCCTTAAAGCAAAACTTTTCCAATTACAAGGCCATGGAAGGAATAAAAGTAAGAGAAACATGGAAAATAGAAACCTGAGCTTCCTACAAATTAATCTTGCAGACTTCAGAAAGCTGTCCAGAGGTTTTAAGGGCCATTTCTCACACATGCACTAAAGACATTGTATCCACTCCCCCTTCACCATCCTTTCTCTGAATTCAGACCTTCTTCTAAGAGGCTTCTGAAGAGTCTCAGGTCAGTTTTTTCTCTCCTGTCACTAATCGTTACCTCTGCAAATTTTAAAATTTTAAACATCGGAAGGCTTTTGCCCAGAGGAAAAAAAATGTGTGTTTAATCACATAAATTACATGGAAAAATCATACTAAACTGTTCTCAAAAATCAGTTACAAAATTACCTGCATTATATGGCATAGTATACTACCCCTCCACCCCAACTGTTAGCCTAATGAAAAGCCTCACAGGAATCCAAACTCTGATCACTGTTTAAACTGGAAAATAGGAGGAACTTCCCTGTAACCTAAGCGTTAGTTATAGCAATAGGCATGAAAAACAACCTTTTGAGTATTAGTTCACTGAAGATTATTAATTAATAGGAATCCATTCCATTTGGCTGCACTGCAAGTGATACAAAGGTTGCTAAAATATGCTTTGAAGGGAAGCGCAAGGAGGTTACAAACGTAACTTTGTTAACGGTGTGCCCACGGATCAGGAAATAAGGTATACACCATCAAATATCATTATAGAATCTCACAAGTATGAGATGTTATTTTCAGTGAACTGTCCTGGTACTTCTTACTATGCCATGAAAGGAACAAAATTGTTGGTGGTTCAAGAGTCTCTCTGGAATATGAATATCAAAAGAAATACATTTGTCACATGCCATTATTCTGAAAATTGGTAAACTTTTGGTAAAAACAGTCCTTTTGTCATCCAGGTCTATCACATAAATCTATATCACACTTCCCCAGTGACACAAATACAGTTCTGATTGTCACCTCTGCAGAGGCAATATAACCTGCATTATCCGGGATGGATAATGCTGCTGTAACACAAAACACCACTACTCTTTAGTAAATGAATCTCAAACGATTGTTCAACAGCTCCCAGGCAATACTCATTTGCACAAGTACCAATATGAAGACAAGACAAATGGGCAGTTGTCAGTGAATCTGCTATGTCCAAACAGCGCTTTTATTAAGTGTTCTGGCGCAATCAAGGTAAACAAAGGGGAGTTCTGAGACTGGGAATTAGCAAAGCTATCTTTGTACTTTTAAAGGTCACCTGATTTTGCACTGAGTACCAAGTGATTTATAAACCTAAAATGCTGATTTGACTTTTTTCTCCTCTCTGGACAAACTTGCTTTGCTGATCCAGGTGTTTCAGCTTATTTCTCATGTCTTTGCTCTTTCACATTTGACTTTTCTTTCTTTCTTTCTTTCTTT
This sequence comes from Struthio camelus, assembly GCF_040807025.1. Classification (NCBI taxonomy): domain Eukaryota; kingdom Metazoa; phylum Chordata; class Aves; order Struthioniformes; family Struthionidae; genus Struthio; species Struthio camelus. The sequence goes on from NC_090944.1 coordinate 111,890,116, forward strand.
CTTTTTTTTTTTTTTTTTGCATTTCAGCAAAAATAAAGAATATAAGAGTAATATGAAAATCTATCATTGCTTAAGAGGGGAAGTGTGCAGCAGAAGCAAGAACTAGTCTGGTACAATTTAGATTGAAAGTTCCTTACAGCTATTTAATAATATATATTTTTTATAGATACAAAACCCCTAGAAGCTTTGCATGACAGTTTGGATATAATATAATTTACATTTTTATATCCTTCTCATTTATCAACAGCACTGATTACAGTACACCCAACTGAGTCACTGAAGCCAAATATTATCGTCTATGCCAGTTTAGGCTGGAGTGTCACCTGAGTGATATGTGAAAGAGGGACACAGAATCTGATACACATGTAATTGTATATTTGCAGTATTTTTTTGCAATAAAGGACAATTCCTGATCAGATGCATTGGGATAAATCTGAATAATATTAACTGTCTTAGATTTACTCTGTATCCACCTGAATGTCACACGACAGCATTAAGGTCAGTTATCTGTTATAAGTTACAGATTACAGAACTTTTTAAGAAAGTTGGTAATAACAATTATAAGCAAATTCACAGTTTTGCCTGGGACAAGTAGCTGGGTTCTGTGAGCCAGAGGAAACCATCAGATCTGACAGCCTGAATGGTCATGGAATTTCATCTTATCGTTATCAATTTTGCTTTCATAGAATTTAGGACAAGCTCCCATATTAATTGTAATAAATAACTCAATTTTTAGAGTAGGCAGAAATGCAAAATGATCCTCTATTTCTACCTATTTCTATCTTCCTGATTACAAATCAAATGTGATTTACTCTATTAATAATTTTTCATTAATAGTTTTGTTAGGAACTAACTGTGCAGGATATTCACTTCACTGCAGTAATAAAAGGCTTGAAATGTATTTCACATCATCGTGCACAAAAGTGAGAATTAGGCCTCTGTGTCTTCTCATTTTATCTGCTGTAATTGTTATAGCTGTTCAAAGCAAACTTAGGATAGTAACATTTTAATTCAGTAGCCAACTAGGTATAAGAACAAAATTGGGCCATTTCTATTTGAAATTAATCGTAAAACCAGTACATTCAACTTGGAAACAAAAACTGCTTTCAAATAATCTAACCTAAAAAAAAAGTTAACTTTAAAATAAAAGAATGAAAGTAAACATTCTTTCTGAAGCTTTACATGTCAAAAGAAACACTAGAATTTATAGAATAAAAACTAGAAAAACCTCTCACACAGAAACACATGCAATAGTCCTTATTGTTTCTTCCTCTCTGTGTAGCTGAAACTATTAATTGAATTTAAACCAAATCTGAGAATTATTTAGATTTCATTGAAACTGACTCACTTAACAGAAGTAATTAAGTAAAACGGAATGCAATTCATTTAGCTCTGGTGTAAACGGCTTCAATAGAAGTGCATTTACTCTTTGCAGGACGAAATACTTAGAGAACACTAGAATAGAGAATACTAAAACATAGGGGGATCAGCACAATGACTATTTTAGGGCTAATCTGGCATAATGAAGACTGAAAGAAAAAATATGACAGAAAAAATTGAGTGAGGTATTACAGTGAAGCAAATAAAATAATAATAATAAATAAAACTAGATGTATACTAATACATGAGCTGAAACCCGGACTTTGCTTCCTAATAAAGGCAAGACTGAAAGTGATATCCAAAGAACAGAGAGGATGCAAAATACAGCACTGTGAATTTTCCTCCATTGTTTCCCTTGAATGCCCAAACCTTCATCCGAAGCCATTATCCAAATAGTTTCACTTCTTGCTGTTCTATTAGGGATAACACAAATACTTACACTTAACGATGGAGACATTGGCCTTTGAGCGGATGGTGGAAAACAGACCTTCCATTATAGACCATTAAGGGTTTTGTGTGAGCAGAAGTTTATTTTTCTTTGGAAGGCAAAGAGGGTGTTTGGACATCTCAGTGAAGAGGGTAATGTTTATCAGCATTTCTCGAACAACCATACACTAGAATACCATTGAGCCATTTATGCTATAGCTGGATAAATTTTATTCTGTTTTATGTAAGCATATGAGGTCTATGTAAACCATATGCTTTAAAGTGAAGAGCTACGTGAATGAACCCTTTAAAGTCGGTTTGATTGCTACTGAATTGTAGTGGAACCTTGATGGTGCAGAACGCTCAGAGTTCACTAATGCAACATAAAGCACTGTTTTCTCTCCAGTGCTTAAGACTCAGTTATTAATTCACTGAAGTCACTATACTGCTTCTTCTAAATAGAAATATTTTGAAATAATCTCTGATTGAGTGGCCTCCGTGTTTTATCCTACCTACTGAATTTTCATGTTGTAGTGCTTCATCTAAATACGTTTTTCTCTCCCTTTTGAAGACCTGTACTTCTCTGTTCAAAATATATAGGATTATCTCAAATTTTAAGTATCTCTGAAAAATTTTCGTTTGAATTTGACCAATTTCCAGTATTAATGCCACATAAGACTATCTGGAGACTGACAGCCCCTTTGAAAGAAACATATGCCTTAAAAACATTTCTGAACACTACCCATAGGGGACATAAGATATCAAGAATTAACAGAAACAAAAACCTGTTTTATAAATAGGGCTGCATGAAAAGGAAACATGGAGGGTTGATAAGGTGAATTGTTCTCTCCGGCTTTGTTCCATTCAAACCTTCTCATTGTTGCAGATTTTTAGCAAAGCTCCCATTGCAGTGTTTTACTATGAGCCCCACCAATTTCCCTACTCAGCTCTAACTTAGTCCTTATGGTATTAAAACCCTTGGCCTAGGGCCACTGTAGATAGATAAACTACGGAGCACTTGCAGTTCAGTATCACAAAGTGAACCAGAAGCATTCAGCACCTGACAGGATCAGAGCTCAGGCAAGATGGCTATCATGAGTAGTTTGCCAGAGACTGTCCTTGGGGATTTATCTTGTCTGAAATAACTCTGTGCTTCATAGGAACATATACTGCACTTGTTCATTACCCAGCAGATTTGGCAAATCAGGAGCAGGAAGACGTACACTCAAGAAGTTTGATTCAGATCATAGAGAAGGCAAGGAAGTAACTTTTGTTATACAATTGAAAACGGTAATATCAAAGGTATTGCAGGGAAGACATGCTTTGCATCTAAAATGTAAAATCGCTCTATGGAAGCTCAAAAAACTCGCGCGTGCTGGGGATATTTAAAGGTGACAGTCGCTCTAGGACAGAGGTATAACCAAATATTTTGGGGCTGAATTATTTCCCCCATTTAGAACCTAAGTTATACGTAGAGCTTCTGTGTGGATGTTCAGCTCCCAAGTAAATGTTATCCAAACAGCTAACCTACTTGACTGCAGGAAAAGCAAAGTGTTTTGAAACAAAATGTGATAAACACACATGGAAAAAAAAGCTCAATACCTGGTTTGAGCAGCCAGAACACAGAAGATTGGCATCGTTTGTGGAATACGGAGAGTGATGAGCAACAAGGTTTTGATCCTCAAACTGTTGGAATTCATTTGATGGTTGCCAATTCACCGGCATCACCAGACGATGCCAATCTGCTTTACAATCTCACTGTGCCCTGCCTTTTGTTTTTCAGGGGTTCTTCTGGTGTCAAAACCAAATCCATATTAGGTATTTGAATAAAGAGGTATCACCTAACACTTACGAAAGGATACTTTCAGGCAAATATGAAAGGGCACTTCACATATGTGAGATAGTGTGGAAGGAGGCAGGGAAGATATATTACAAGCTGTTCTGTGAGCAGAAGAATGAGTAAAGTCTGTTCTTTTATAGCAGTCATTCTTTGTCCCTCAAACTTCTTCCTTCCCCTTCAAAGTAACACTCATCCTACAACCCCTTTAATATCTCTGTCAGGAAAGAGACAACATGGAGATAGCCTGGAGCTACCCCCAGGCTAACAGACCAGATTACCACTGCCAAGTTATGCTCAGCAAATCGCAAATAGCATTGCACTTCTGCCTGCCTTTGATGCTACTAGGAGAACTAATCCCAGTCTTTCTCCTCTGTCAAGGTACCAATTTTTAAGAAGTTGACAGGAATTTAGCTTTCTTGAATTTGAATAAGATCACCAAACAGGTTTAAAACGCTGCCCGTGGGGGAGATTGATAGATAGACAATGGAACAATCACATATTGGGACACAGTGAATCAATTGTGCATTAAACCTTATTTCTTGGTTAAGTAAGACAGAACTGCAAATGAGCCCTTTGGCCGAGGCAGAGAGGAGAGATGGAAGTGTGTACAGACACTAATAAGCTGTAGGAGCGAGAGTGCTAGCTAATATAACTTACTATGTTCCATAGGACCCAGACGATGTTGCCAGGTTAGTTTGTGAGCAGGACTAGCCTGTATGAGGTGGTCAGCCTGCATCTGGTAAAAAGGTATTGCATCACCATTTTCATCCATCAGAGTACTCTAATTCAGCTGTATCTCCTGTCATGCATATCTTATATCTTTGCTCCAAGGCCTACATCTTTTTTTTTTTCCTCTAATGAGGCGGTGTAGTTATTCTGCAATTCCACACCACAATGTAAGTGTGCATTTTTTTTTTCTTTCTAGAGTTGTTGATATTATTTGCTTTATGATAATATACAGATGCCCAAGGTATACAGGGGAACTCCCTATATTAAGCATCCCAAAAAAGGGAGCATGCAATGCGCTTTGCCCTGAAACACTTGCTTGTTTTCCCAGACAAAGGTGTACAGAGATATGATTTGTCTGGGCATGTGGTGGTTTAGTGGCAGGCAACAGCCATTAAGCACAGGAGAACCCTACTCATTGGTGTCTGCTGCATCTAATACCATGCTAGAGTACTGTAATAATATCAGCAGCAGCTGATACTATTAAAAATATCCATGCTGCAGTAAAAATGCTGTTTAACTAATCAATCAGGACAAGCAATGTCAACACAGCACTGCAAACTGCATCTAACTTTGTGGGTCATTAAACTGTATATGTGGTTCAATAAAATAATCAAAAGATTTAGTGAGTGCCATCATGCCTTAGGCATATGCTTTCCACAGAGCATTTACTACGTATCATGCAGCATCATTCCCTAGCAACACTAAGCATTATTATTAGCGTCTAAAGTCCCAAGGTTATTAGTAAGCTATGAACTCCTAATACTCAGAAGATAAAAACCTCTAAAAATTTTATTGCTCTCATTTGCCAGGCGGTGTTTTAATCATAATACATTGTCTCATTAAAAGAAATCATTACATTAATATTCTATAGTATTAGAATCAGCAGAGCCTGTTGCATATTGCCTTAGAAAAGTTATTAGGCTTTCTATATTCTCTCAGAGTGTGCTGAGGTTTAAGTTAAAGCCTTTTCTGAGCAAAGAGTAATATGCAATAGCCTCTACACTAGGTTTTCCTCCTAAGGTAGAAACAATGCCTCTGACAAGGTTTAAGCAATTAAGATTGGCTGTGTGGCACAACCAGTTTTGTTAATTTGTAGGTGGAAGGTAAGCAGACTGCCTAACCTTTGGCATTCACCATCAGGCCCTGACCTCTTTAACCTAGAGAAGTGTTTTTCCCCATTTCCCCAGAACAGTGGTTACTCAATCTTCTTCTCAGGAATGTTTTTCAGTAGGCTGATATTGGCTACAGGGGATTCACGCCCCCACTATAAAAATTTTTAATACAGTTTGTGAACTTCTAAAAAAGTAAAATTATTGCTTTAGAATAAAATTCTCCACTCCCTAGAAACACAATTTAAGACTGTACCCATCTGCTCTACAGATGAATGAAGGTCAGGAAAAGCTTTGAGAGGCATTCTGCCCCACGTTTTGCTGGGTCAGCCACAAGCCAGCTCCCCTAATAACTTTTGTTTCATCTCGTTTTATTCTTCATGCTCCTTATTAGCATGCTTCTGCTCTTATCAGAGCAGCTTTGTAATCAGATAAAGGAGGTCAGGTTTGGGTAGAACTAATTTTGCCGAGATATCGCCTTTCCTATCCTTCAAGATTTCCTTTTAGTCAGAACACTACTCTTGATGGATGTGGCTGTGTCACACAACATGGAATGAAGACTGCAAGGAGGCCTCCTTTCTTGGATTTGGGATATTCAGACACACAGGATGTCCTTTTTTTGTCCTTTCGAGCTGTTAAGAAAGCCATGGCTTTACCGATGCAGCTTTGCCCTCAACCATAGTGCCAATCACCTGTTCTTTTCCCCCACCGTAGAGCTGCTAACTCACACCCCAACAGGGAACGCCAAACAAAAAAGAAGTGAAACAAGTCAGTACAAAGGAGGTTTCCTGACAGTGAAGAAACTGATGTTCAGAAGCTATGCAGTTAGCAGTTCTCTTTAATACATAAGACAACTGCTATTAAATAGAGCCCGGACTATTTTCAAAGGAGCACTCGATATGAAGGGGAGGGAAAGCTTGCAGCCTAAACTTCTCTTAAATCCTCTTACAGACAATCCACAACTCCTAGTATATTCCATCTAATGGCAGGAATGTGGGTCCTACTGACCACTTCTCTCTTTCAATGAATTTGGAAGGATGGGAATAGAGACTACTCCCTCACTCTTCTGTTAGTCAGCCTTCAAAAAGAAACGCCTTGGCTTCCTCCTGAAACTCCAGAAAGGGCTGTGAGGCAAAAAAGGGTGGCTCTAGGTCTCAAGGCAAACTGGCAAAGGAAGTAATCTTGACTCACCCCATTTGGGAGCCATTTTGCCTTGAAAGATCAACCAGTGCGCAAAGAATCTTAGTCCCATCTTCACCTGGGCATGCTCCTGTCCCAGTGGCAAGGTGTGGCAGGAGCAGGGCCTCAATTGCTGGCGGGCTGGATTAAGGCTAGGCCTGTAAATCTGTGCAAACTCCCACTTGCTGGTATAAATCAAGTAATTGAAACATTACATTATAGTACTGCCAGATCCACTCCTGCCAAGAGAACCTCAATAAGTGGTGCAGATAGTATTTGTTTGCATGTATAGACTTTCTGAATCTCAAAAGCCTACACCATAGCAGACAGCGTAGAACATCGTAGAACAAACAGTCCCTGGAGGATTGCGTTCATAAACTGCCTGGCAGAAGGAAAATAGCTGTCCTCTGTGAGCAGGGGAGTTCTTTGGGACAGGGCACGTTGAACAGCACGCTATTCCACAGGTGGTTTCAGTACAATTCATCAGGAATAAAGCATAAAAATTCTGCTCTTTCTTTTTAGTCCTACAGATACCCACACACATGTAATGGATGGCAGCGTCATGGGATTTTGTATTCTATCAGGGATATTGCCATTGTGAGGAAAGTGTTACGTGGACCACGTTGATAGATGGTGCTAACACAAGGGAAAGAGAGGATCTACGCTTCTTCTGGAGGCTGAGGCATTCTGAAGAAAACAACATTTGGAAAGGAGCTTTCTTATCTTATTGGTTCTTTTTTAATATAGCAGGCTTTAGAGAAAGTTAAAATCCATTCAGAGTCCAAACTAATCCTGTGTTTGTAAGGCGTCTGAAAAAGGTTCCAGCTCACTCTCAGTGCAGATCTCATCCTCATGTCCCTTCTTTTGTGGCACTGAACCTTAAGCAGAAATCTTCTGGGGATATTTCTAAATTAGCTTACCAGTCGTCTTCCTGCTCAGCATGCAGCAGCAACTTTCCAATTAGCAGATATTCTTTCACTTTAGTCTACACTCCAAGGCTCATTATTCTAAATTTATCTACAAATTGAACAGCTCTCTTTCCATCTGTAATCAGGCCAGGTACTAGCACGTTCTAAACCCTGCCTCATCTGACATTATTCCTCATTAATTTTTTTCCTTTCTTAATATTGTTATTCCAAAATCATAGTACTGGGTTGTTGTTGACCACTGAAACAACTTTAGCTAAGCAACTTTATCCCCCATGTCTAGTTTTTGTATCAGTAAAATAGGAGCAATTATCTTCACCTCTGTTTGTGAAGTCAAGTCCTGTTCATAAAATGCTGCTTACTAACATACTAAGAACATCTGCAGAGAGGACAGAAGAAACATTTCCAGTCTAAGAATAATTTCAGTTTTTAACTACTCTTTCTTTCTTATTTTTCTAGCTGGAACATGACAAATTTCTTTTCTATAAGAGACTGCATTTAAGAAATCTGAGCTCTAAATAGTTTAGACCAATCAACTGAAAGACAAAGGAACAAAAATAAAAAGACCTAAAAGATTTGAATACCAAGTGTGATAGAAATTGGTTTGAAATCAGGGTGGGATGGAACTGGGGGCAGAAACTGAGGCAGACAGACAGACAGACAGGAACCCAGTGTGGCAAACCTCTTCAGAGTGTGATGAAAATAATTCATAATTTGGCAAACCCAAAAGTATACAAACTTGTTAATATAAGAGATCAACCGAATGCGTATCTGTAATCACCCCTTGTTGTTGAGTCCATATGTCCTTTGCTTTGACACACCTTGCATACTCCCTGGTCCCCTTCCCAAACTGTTTGTGAAGCCCTGCGGGCCCCTCTACTTTCTGTGTTTCTGAACCAAAGCCACGAGAGCCCTGCCAAGAGCAGGGCCTGCGCATTGCTAGGCCTTTCGTGCCTAGTAACCTCACCGTTTTCACTCATCCTTCCCTTGCGGCTCCTTCGTATTGCCCTTGTTAAGTACACAGCAAGAGCGTATACAATCTGAACGCAGTGATGAACTGCAGCATTAGCTGCACAGCTGCCCCAGCAATCCTTTCAGTGAATGTTAGACCATGGCTTCGCCTTATCTCACCATGCAAGCGTTTTTCTCACCATTCTATATTGACTGCAGATCCGAGTGCTATTATCCAGATGTAATGATCAGTGAAGGCTTTGCCGTCAGAGGCTTTCTCACAGGAAGCCACTTCATGAGATAGCAGATCTGTTCCTTCCCCCAGCCAACCCCTAGTTTAGAGCATCTGGCCACATGCAAAATTAAATTAAGCTGAGCCCTTTCAAGGTTATGATAATTTGATCTCCCCTTCTCAGAGGATGGTGAGACCAAGTAGGAGAACATTCTCTGCCCAAGTATCATTCTCAAATGCATCAAAAAGCCTTTTTGAAGGCCTAATTTTACTTTCTGAAACTTAAATAATAGTAAGAGCACAGGCACTGAAACGTTCTGAGGTTTCTTCAGGCTGACATTTTTAAACACTATGTTTCCTTTGTTCTTCATAAACTTAAAATTGAACATCTTTCCATGCTTCCAGTGATACAACATTACTTTAACTGCCTTAGAATGCTTCCCTCAGTCTACGTGTTAAGTTTTCCCTGAAGCATATCATCTATTATAGCTTTTATCTTCACACTAATCACTTCAAGAGGAACCTGTAGACCTTCTAATCCTTCCATTTCTAACACCATAATCTTTTGATCTTTAATCAAATAAATATCCCTTCTGTCCACAAGCAAGAAAAGTACAAAAGAAGGATTTGCAAAGCTTTCTTCCTGTTCCATGTTATCAGTAGCTGATTTTTTTTTAAAATCACTTTGCAAAACTGTTCAGCAGCTGAACTCCTCTGGCTCTATTTGATGTTTGCTTTTTGCTGGGCTCCCTCTCTTAACCTTTCCTCTGGTGCTTCATTATGTACCATTTGTTTCCTCAATTCCTAGATTGGTTTTACAGTTCTCAGTTACTCCTTGGCATAGCTTATGACACCTTTACTCAGTGCCACATCAACAACTGTAATATGATGCTTTACTGAACCAGACCACTTCAACATGAAACCATAAGATGCCTTTTCCAATACTTCTTTAGGGATTTTTCTATGTTTTGTAAATGGCAGCAGATTATAAAGAGTCCAGTCATAGCAGACTGGATAAGTACATGAGGCAGCCTGATTTAACATTGAAGTGAGCCCTGCTTGGATCTGGAAGCTGAACTATGCTAAATCCAGAAGTCCCTTCCAACCTACTTTTGACACTAATTCCAATATTCCCCATGTCCAGTTCTGCCCAACTTATCCTTTTTGTCTTGGATCTTTCTCCTATCTTGCCGTCCGGTCTTTCTTTTACTGCAGGTAGTGTATCAAGTCCTTCTCAATAAGAGTATGAGCCAATGCATTGATGAAGGGCTAGACTCAAAATACAGCTGACCATGTTCAAGTCTAACCTCCTGTCTACAAATTCCCCTTGTCTTTCATGTTTGAGGAGAATGCTTTAACCATTTGCCATAGGCTACTCTGTGGTTTGCTTTACATCTCTTGAGGTACTTTCTTTCACTTTATATGGACTTCACAACAAGAGTTGAGACTGAGGTCTACCTTATTCCAGGTGACTTCCAGGAATTACTACCAAATCTTACAGTTATTCTTGTTCTCATTCTCTTGTTCCCTATTCATCCTCTCTTAGGTGAATACTCCTACCACTTCCCTGTGGGGTATAACAGATGAAAATCAAAGGGGGAAGATATTGTGCTATCACCTTTCCCCTGCTTCTGTGGTGAGTTACAGTTATTGAGTTTGGTTGGTGCACACGTTCACACTGCAGTTTACCTCTGGTTTAAAAAAAAAAAAAAAAAGAGAGAGAGAGAGAGAAAACAAACACAGTAAAACTTCTCTACCTTCTTCTTCCCAATTTTTCCGATCAGCCCAAAATTTATTTCCACACACCCAGCAGATCCAGGCTGATCATCTCTCTTGTGTGTGGTTCTAAGTAAAATAGCATGAGTAACTATTTTTATACTTCATTAATGGCACAAAAAATGACACTCGGATTATTTATCCCCTAGAAACTAGTTATTATTTAAAACTTACTACTGTATCCACTCAAACAGAAAAAAAAAAACGTGACTAATGCAGAGAGTCCCTGCTTTCCCATTTTTATGTCTATGAGAAAATATCAATGTGGGAAGATCAATCGCTTGCGCCTAGATGCTGCCTCAGGGCTATTTGCAAGGGTAGTCAGAGTGTCGCATACCTATGTGCTTCTGTCCTGCTCATTTAGACCAGGTGCAGATAGTAGTACGTGTGAGGCAAGGAAGGTAAACCTGTAAGTTGGCAGCCTGCTGCCGCATCTCAAGATTCAGAGCTCTCACCTGTCCCAGAGAGGCTCATAAGAAGGCGAGAGTCACCTGGCTGCACACCTGCAAGTCCTGCCCAGTGCTTCTATTCCATCTGCTTTGGAGGAAGGGCTTTCTCATGCAATTTGTAGATATAGAGTACAGCACAGTAGTCCTCTGTTACAGTCTTAGGAAAGTGCTGACAGAGAAATAGCTGGTAACTGATGCCGTGGTGCAAGACGCTGCTATGGCCTGCAAGCTTCATCGAAACATTTGCAAGAAGTATTAAACACTTCTTTTTGGTGGAAGAATTTATTCAGTGCAAACATCCAGATGAAAACTTTGAAGGAGTCTGCAAGAACATAAGTGGGAAGTTAATGAGTGAGCAGGGTGGTATTACCATGCCCCAAAGTGAATGCTATCTTTGCACTATGAAAGAAGCTAAAAATGATACCTGCCAACTACAAAACTTTTGCTTTTTGAAAGAATAAGAGATTAAATAGCTTCATGAAATGCCAGAAGAGATGAGTAATTGTTCAGTGAGGCATCTAAACCAGATTAATTAGAACTTGGAAAGAAAAATCTTGGCTAGAAATGTGTCTATACGTTGGCAACACAGGAAGGAAAAGTACTCATGTTCTAGGTAACCGACTAGATCACCTTCGGCCCCTCCCCCCCAGAAGAAAAAAACCCATATGCAAAACCTGTCACAGAAGATTAAAGTCTAGGAGCTTTGGAGGGGTGACCCCAGGGAGAACTCGAGCTGATATGAGGGAAATAAGTCCCTTGAGACTGTAGGAGAAGAAATGCATTTTCATTCGCCCCCACCCACCTCCCTTCAGTAAGGAATATGAGAGGCGTTAAAGAAACTGAATTCTCTTCTGCTAGGCAGAAGCTTGCTTTATCATGGCTGTCTCTGTGTCCAGAGTTACAAAAATTACTTAAAGACAGCTGTACTAACCTCAATTGTAGTGGTCGACAGTTGCAATAAAGTAAACTCCACATCACCATGTATTTTGTTAAAGACAACACTGTACACATCAAGATCACATAATTATCAGAGTCCTGCCATATCAAAATCAAGTATTTGGCGTTTTCACAAGCTTCTTGATGCTATACAGACAATATCAAAACATAATAATAATACTTCCTTGTAGAATGAGCTCGACAGTATTTGCATCTTAATAAAAATAAATACTAAATTCAAGAAGTACCATAGTCCTTTATCCTTTCAATTATTTCACACACTCCAAACAACTTCCATCGATCAACTTTTTCCAGAAAGCACTATAACACATGATATAAGTATCTTAAAAGCTAATGCATTTTTAATACCTTTACTCACATAGATATAACACTCCCTTTGGCTTCTCTGAAAAACCATCCCTCTGTATAGCCTCAAGACAAAATGCAGGTTTTTCATTCTCTGAATCTAATCGCAGGTGGTTAACAAACAGCATATCCTCCACTGAGATACATTCAAAGCTGTTTTGGTCTGATCCTACAAACATAATAGGCCCTACCTCACTAGGGTTACATTTAGTTTTAAACATTCCTCTTACTAGTAAGCACTGGCAAGCCCTGGTTCTGGGATCCCGTTCTGCAATCACGTTCACATGAGGCCCCACTGAGGTCCCTCTTTTGTGAGTTCAGTACTTTGGGGCATAGCTGGCATCATCTTCATCCCATGGAAACTACCAAAATAAACTCAGGAAATCTTTATTTACCTCTAGGTACACTCAAGCTCCTCTAGCATTGCCTCTTCTGACCTGGGGAGAAACTTGGCAGCAGGGAATCAAACCCAGGAAAAGTTTTCTGCAGGTGCGAAAAAAAAAAAGCAACATCAGCAGAACAACCTGCAAGCACCAGTGAGAGCAGCACTCAGCTCATGCTCTCTGCACTCCCCTAATCGGGCACTTTGTTGCCTTGCTATCTGGCTTCCTCTGGTATAGTCCCTTATACCCCAGGGTTACCCTTCCTAGCCTTCTGCTCTTCTACCTTTCTGGTAGCAAATCCTCAAAAGTCTTAGACTAAGAGTTCAAAAAAAAAAAAAAAAAAAAAACGGACAGCCTCATAAAGCCTCCCTTTTAAAGGGAAGAGGAAAAATGAATCAGAAGAACAAGCTTGCCACTTTAGTGATCCCACTGTCTACTTTACTTTATATCTGATTTTTTATCCTTCCCATTTCAAATGTTAACTCTTTGGAAGGATAAGAATTTCTGGCTACTTTGTGTTTGTAAAATTTCTAGCATGCTCCTGTTTGGTCCTTAATTCTATCATTGTAAGAATAAAAGTTGAATATTCAGAAGTATTACAAAAAATAAGTCAACAGTTAAACAGAAGCCTGAAAATTAGAAAAGAAAAACACTTGGCTTAAGGAACAGGCTGTTTTAGAAGTCGATTTTTTTTTCCCCTCAGCAGACAAGCTGTGAAAATCTAGGCTTTACATAAAGTTCAGTTTGGGGTATGCAAATTGCCGATGTTATTGAGAGCAGTCTGGAAGGTAACCTAGGATGCAATGCACCTGTGTTTGCAAGTTAGCAAAGGCTTTGGCTAGTTAAGTAAGCCGAGTTTTCCTTTTTTCCTTTTCAGGGCTGAGACAATTGTTTCTGCTTGCTTGAAGATCTTCCCTTGTAAAAAAAAAAAAAAGGTTGAAAAGTTTTGCTACGGAAAAAGAAAAGAATACCTGTTAAATACCTATTGTGGCTGATGAATAGATCAAGAGTCTAAATAGCCCTTTCCCTCTTAAAGCTAGAAAGCAAACAAATAGAAACCAAAAAAATCACCCAGTTTATTTTTATGTTAAATCAGAAACAAATGAGCAGCCAGGTGTGCACTGACCTACAAGCATTCTATAGTCTCATTTTTAGGCTTATTTCATACAGATTTCTGGTCCTTTCCTCTCAGAAAAAGAGTCTTTCTGCCTAGGGGTCTGTACAGAAAATCAGCTACTATAGTTAACATTTTCCAACTTTTTTTTCTATTTAAAAAACTAGGTATTTGTCTAAATGAAGATTTTTGCAGAAAATTTTTGACTTCCTTGGATACCCTTAGATCTCTATTAGGGAGAGAAATCGTCAATATTGAAAAAAACAAACAAATTTCCAACCCCTTTTACAAGCAGTTCTTGTTGCTCTGACATTAATTATTCCCAAATTTATAATCTTTTTTATCTTCAGGGATTGTTTGCATTTGTCTGACATTTCAAAATTGTATTTATGGGAACATATCACATTTTTAAGTCCTCATTCAAAGAGAATTCACAAAGAAGGTTTCAGCACGGTTTGATACACAGTTTCAACTGCTTTTTCCATTTTTCTGTGTCTACGCAGATAGATGGATTTTTGCCTTCAGCCAGTTCTGTTTAGTGACAGCAATTAGTTGGTCAATTAGGTATGAGCATGCTTGCAGCTTTGTCATTTAAATGACATTAAAAAAGGGATAATAACAGGTCGAAGATTCGTTCTCCAGTCACACTCAGTACTCTTTATTAAACTAAAATAAACCTCTTACTTTTCTTGGTCAGAATTATTGGGGCAATTTTAGGAAGAGGCAGAATGTCTTCAGAACTATCATATTGTGGTGTGAGAAATATCCTCTGGCGTGAGCTAACAACGTTGGGGAATAGCATTCCCAGCAATAGTTTAATTGCTGCTGATACGATCTGAGTATCTGGGCTTGTCTTATGCTGCTCGACAATCACTTTCAGCTTAGAAGTCAAAAGCAGATCTGTCTCAGTCAATGCCTGAGTGCTAACGAGTCAGCGCCTATCTCATATGAACCTATGCATAACACACCAAACATTTCCAGAGAGCTCAGGCTGTGTCCTCTTTGAGGTGCTCTACATCTTCCTTTTCTTGGCCAAACATATTGATAACAGTTAATGAGCAATACGAACGTAATAGTACAAAATTTCGAATACATGTAACAACTGATAAACTAGCAAGATCAGTTTGTCTTTTTTATTCTGTGCTGCTGCATGGTCACACTGCTCTTCTGAAGTCTTGATGCCTGTGTAAGCAGGTGCTAATAAATATGAAACCCTTGCAGTTTCAGTAGTGCAGTTTTTATAGTTGTACCCTCTGAATAAACTGAAAATGATTAAATGAATACAATGAATGAAAAACATAAGTACTTCAGAGGCAGCTATTTTTGGCAATACGTTTTTATGGGGTTTTTTTCTTGTTAGGGCTCACTGGTCGAAGACAGTATTTAACCTCCTCTGGCTCTGCTTTGTATTTCCAGGAAGTTTCAGCCTGGTGAAGTTTTTTGATAGTACAAGCTTTTTATCTTAACGTATTTTCCTAATCTGCTTTATTTCTGTATCAAGTACAATTCAGAAAACGTTCAAACCCAAGCAGTCCGATAAATGTCTGGTTCGTTCAGGCCTATACAATCAGTTTTGTGTAAAAGAAACCTCTTCACAACACACTGGCTGCCCTGACTCCGTCAAAAAACTCTCGCAAGTACTGTGCTGTGCAAGTGTAACCTGGGTACGAGCGTGTACTCCAAAGCCACACTTGCATTACTACTAGCTACAATGAGGCTATGCTTCTTCACTCCTGTTGCCAGGATCTGTGCAGAAATATCTTGCTGTTATTGGCACTGCAATAAGCCACTTTGTGACTGTTTTGTTGAAAAGATAAAAGTTCAAAACCCCCTTTGGGAGACTCTGGCCAAAATCATCTTCATCTTCATATTTTTTCGGCACTCCGTGAGGGAGAAAATAATCCAAATTTCTTCATTCTTTTTAGGGTAAGTTTTTTTCCCTGACAATTTTTCAGAGGGTAAAATATCATCATCTCCTTGAAGGAATATCAATGATGTTCTCTTTGCAGTACTAATCTGGGCCTTTTTGGTCATTTTATTTCCTTCTGCTTACAAATTAAATTGATTTGCAGAGACAGAGCTCTTCAAAGATATTCCCATAAGATCACTGGTTAGATTAAACCAGTACTTGAAACGATAATGAATCTGTTTCTGAAAAACAAATGTTTGTCTTCTCCAAATTGTGCCTGGGGTTCCCCTGAGCTTTACAATTCAGTGAGCATTAATGTTACATAGCACAAATGATGGGACTTTTCTGAGAAGACAGGATGCAGCTGCTCATGCTTAATTAAAACTTATAAGATTTGGTGTGTTGCTTTGATCTCTTCCTTTGTTGTTTTTCCACCTTTTGAGCAAAGAATCTATCAAAGGCTACATGTATGCAGCATGTTCATCTCAGTGAAAGTTATTTACAGGGCCCATCTGTAAAGCTTTTGGAAGAAAATGGTATTTCCAGGCAAGGTGACAAGTTTAATTGTGTTTGAGTTGGATTTCTGTACCCACGTCAACAATACAGGCTGCTTACATGTTCAGATGATTGCAAGAAGATTAAGGTAGTATAGTTTGCATTCACCAACAAATATAGGCACCAAAGAGCTGTAGAATGGGTATATATACCTTGTTTTAGTGAATACCACTTAGGCAGGAAACCTATACCACGTAATATGCAGCTCTGCATAGCCCTGCAGAACCCTGATACAGACCTTGGGGCAGGACCAGAATGAATCGGAGGCAGCAGCAGGTGCAGCTGGAAGGGTGAGAGTCCATACTGCTGCATGAGCTATAGCAACAAGGATCCCACTGCTTTTATATTTGCCCAGAGGGTAACATAGCTCCTAACAGGAGAAGGAGCTATGCTCTGACAAGCCAAATCAGAACAAAAGTAAAAGAAGCTGCAGTTCTCCCACTCTTTTCTGTATTTTGCAAAAGGCATATCTGGGCTGCACGCTGCAGTGTCGAACAGAGCTTTTGAGCTAGCGAAGGCCAAGGGGAAGGGAAGGCTTATGAGCTCTGGTACAGGCGGACACAGAAATGTTAATTCAGACCCCGAATGACTGTCTCCTCATCCAGTGTTGCATTGTATTGCACAGCTGCAGCAGTCTGGAAATAGTCTGGGAACCTCTGCACTCTTGATTCTCTATGAAGAAAGAGACAATTCTCAGTAATTTTAGGATGATTTGTGCAACACCTCTCTTTGAAAGATCAAATATTCAGTTACCACAATCTTCAACCCTTGTTGTTACCATGACATATTTAATGAAAAGAGTATCAAGCTCAGTAACTTTTTATCTTTAAAAGTTTTTGAATGACGAATCATAACACAGAATAAAATTTTGGCCTCTATTGATTTTGACCATTAGTGATTTCTTAAGTCATCACAAGCCTAACAAAGCTATAGAAAAATTATCCGAAGAAGGGGAAAAATCATCACTGGAAGAATGACTGAAAACATATGAACATCTTAAGGATCTTGCTTGCTTGATAGAAATATCGTAATAAAAATTAATGTGTGATTCATAGTCCTTTGAAGCCAATGGAAAGACCCACAGTTGCACTAACATTTGAATTGAACTCCATTATGTTCAAAAAGATCTTTAGGATTACATTTTCAGAATTGCCCACATGATTAAGAAAGCTAAATCACATAGATGCTTTGAAAGTATTCCTCTCAGTAATGATTATTGAGTTGAAATCTCTTCGTATAAGAGTAATTGCCTGACCTGCAAGCTTGCTCACCAGGTTAGAGTCTAAACTCTTATCAGAGACGCAGCAAGCGGCGTGAAGCACAAATACTGTCTCGCTCCCCCTTCTCCGCTGTGTTATCATCTGCTCTTTTCAGACTGCGCAAGCTGCTGACAATTGCTGCCTCCCTCTCAAACCTCTTCTTCCTCTGCTGCAGCAGCAGCACGCTCAGCTAAGGAGGTTGTGAGAAGTCCCACTTGCCCTGCCCTTACATTGGCTTTGCCTGTAAGTACAGTTATCTGACAACTGCTGGCTGATAGTAATGAGGCATGCACAACTACAGGCTTGATGAATCTGTCCAAGTTTTTACATGAGAAGGCAGAAGAAACAATAGGGAAACACCCTGATGTTGAACTGCCATCACACTCCAAGCAGAGGCTGTACCACTTTTTTTTTTTTGCTCTCATCAAACTGAAAGGTGCAGAAAAAAACCAGAAACACTTCTTGCATCCACTTTCTTCCTGCATCACACTTGATTGCATGCTCACACTTGATTGCATACTTATCAACCCAGCTAAAACAGAGCTAAATGAAAAGCATAAAAGCATTTTGGGATAAATGGATAGTTCAAATAGGTAATTGCTTAGGGTAGAGGAACGCTACTCATCTAAAATAGCTCTGTTATTCTGGATTTCACCAGAGCAACGGAAAAAAGTTAACCCTCCTTGACCAACACTGTATGTGATGCACAGTTTTGAGCATTTTGTAACATAAAATCCCTTATAAGTCATATCCATCTGGTTTAGGGAGGCATCACAAACTCATTGTTAGAGTCTAATTCTTTGCATATAAAGCAAAGTTCATTTGAGCTTTGCCGGGATGATCCTTATCATGTGAGTTTGAATGGACCATTTAGGGTTAGGTTCAGAAGGGGCAAAGACATTTAGCAGCCACAGGTAGACATTACTCCCCTAATCCTCTACAGAAATTTTTGGCACACAAATGCACTCGCTGCCTGGCGTGTTCTTGTCTATAGTCATGAGTACCAGAAAGTGGGCGCACACACACACAACCACTGCCAGTTCCCCAAGCATGAAGTTGCAGGGTTAGCTGCACTGAGCTGCTCAGGGCCCTATTCTCTCCAGGTTTCAGAAAATAAGCACCTATTTTATTCAGAGTATATTTATACCTGCACAAAACACAGTCAGAGAAAAGACTGACAAACTAGTCTCTGTCTTTTACTTAATAGAGATGGCGACCTCCAGTTCCTCCTTTCCCCCCATATCTCCTGCGCCAATTCTGCCCGCCAGTGTCCTGGGGTGGGACTCATTCTGATCGCATTTTTCTTTGCATAAAACGCATAGATATATGTTAGGCCATGGCCAGGACTCTGATCTCTTTTTTCAGCTGAGAGGCATTTTTCTCCTGTTTTTTTTTTTTTTTTTTTTGGCATGGTAGGATGCTCCAATGAAAAGAAACCCAGGTTAATTCACAGCATGGTGCTTAGAGCATTCTTCCAAAAAGTGAGAGATGAAATTTCAAAGCCTTTAAGCAGAGAATAGTTTTAACACAATGTTTTTCGTAATCCACATGGATGATCCAAGTTCTGATTAAAAAAAGCTCCTTCTCTTGACATTTCTGAAAGGATTTAATCTTCCTCAGGTTTTGAAACAGAGAAAGCGTGGAGGCCTCAGGTGAGCGTGAAGATCACAGGTGAGTGTTGGACCCCGAGGGCACTGCCAGGCCTGAATGTGCCTGCGACCAGCCTCCCCCGGGGCCTCCCCTGGCCCCATCTCAGCCCAGCCCCGGCCCGTCAGTCGCTGCCCTTGACGCCGCAGCGGTGCCGGCTCCAGCCCTGCCACGGCCCTGCCCCTGCCTCGCCACGGCCCCATGGCGGTGCCCGATGCCCCCCACCCAGGTCTGGGGCTGCTTCGGCCGCCCCTGGGGCTCTGCGCCCTCAGGGCAGGGGGACAGACGGGCCCTGGCGGCGGTACCAGCCCCGGGGAGCCTTCAGCCCATGCGGCACCCTAGTAAGGAGGTTCCTGGGTGCAAAGCCAGAGCTGCAAGGATGCTGCCCAGAAGACTGGACTTCAGCACTTAAGTCTTTCTTTACACAAAAGCTTTTCTTAAGCAAGTACTGGTGACTAGCTGAGGCCACAGCTGGCCTGTGAGCAGAGGAGCTCCAGGGTCAAACCTGGAGCTGTGGGTTCCATTAAGGTTTGCAATATTCGGCATTAAGAGCTGTATAGCCCTGCTAGTGAACAAAAACTTTAGCCCATCAGCACAGCCCTTCAGCAGAGTGGGGTATAGGAACCTTCCCTGGGGGAGGCACGGACGATCAATCAGTTTAGGGTGAAAACACCATTTCATGAAGTCTGCAAGAATTTGCTTTAGTGCTCGCTGAAGCCAGGATTTCACCCTCACTGATTTTCTAACCAGCTTGGAAAACAAAAATCTTATCACTATTACTAATCTTTCCATATCAATAACCCTTGCAATACAACCTCCCTCACCCCATCCCACGCATTTTGATCCCACAGTAATCACCTGTACCGTAGTGGAGGCATGGCTGGTTCATACCATCAGATTCACAGCATTCAGAACTAGCTTTGCATAGTCTTTGTACCTTCTTGAAAAGTGCTGTGTAAGAGTTTATCTTTCAAGGTTTACGTGGCTTCATTTTGCACATTTGCAACTTAATTTAGATACCAAACAGACTGGAAAATTACTTTTCTCTCTGTCAGATCAAAAATATTTAGGGCCCCAATCTAAGAAAAGGATTGAAGAGCGATAGAGAGAGCTTAGCCATAAATACTGAGTGATATGCACTGCTTACAGCGCTTGTGTTAAAAGACAAAGGTCACTCATTGTCCATAATCATGGCATTGAAGGTGACAGCCAGGTCCTGGATGAATGCCACTATGGATTTCTTTACCAGTAAACAACTAGGCCTTTGGTGTTAGATTCTCAGTGTGCTATTACAGATTTTTAAAGTCAGACCTTTTGTTCTATTGAAAACAACATATTACAGATGCAAATAGAATTTGTACTTCTTTCGTTGCTATCTATAAAAAAATGCAAAAAACAACTGCACTACACTCAAGGAGTAGATAAATTATTGCCCTGTACCTCGTTTGGCCGTTTATCCCCAGCCAGCTCTCTGCATAGGCAGGGGCAATGTCCCCCCAGGGAATGGCACGGCCCTGACCTGTCCTCAGCCACATCCTCCCTGGGATGGCAAAATTTAGTGCTGCTCATAGCGGTAACAAGCCTTGAGCCAACACCTATGAAATCAGGGTAGAAATTATTTCTGCCCTTTGCTCAATCTAAGCAACTACAAGCTTCTAAAAGTCAGAGAGTCATTAGCAGTCTTAGCAATAAATAATGCAAAGGCAGGCTTTCTACAGAGGCCAGAATTAGCCTGGGAGCTGCCTCTAGGTTCGTTGCTGATTTCTAACCAGATTAAGGGTGTGTCTTCATGGACAGATGCAGACAAACCTAAAATTTTCTGCTCTTGCTGTGAGTTAGCACAATTTTAGTTGGTGATGCCAATCTGAAAATGACAAGTGTATTACGACAGCGTGCTTATGACTGACAGGTCAGAACAGGAGCAGAGGAGCTTTTCTGCTCCATCACTCCATTTAGAAGTAGCTTATACTGCTATGAAACCTGCACTTCCTTTTCTGGATCACTACAGCCTCAGATTTGATTTAACCTCCATCACAGATGATCCTCAGAAGGCTTTAAGGAATACAAATTTAGCAAGCCTTTGTATAAATAAGATGTTGTTGTGTAAATTATTACATTCCCCATCCCTCTCTGGCCTCAAATCCTGCTTAAATGCTTTTTATTTAATGTATACAGTCCCTTCTACAGTGTAACCTGTGCGACAGTATGAGTTCTTTCATATTGAACCATTTTTAATTACAGATTGCAAACACTGTGTTAAAAGGCACATCCTTAGCCTGTCATACTTTAGCTCCTTGTTTTGAATTCTCCTCTTCCCTATCTGATACATGAATTCTCAGGAGATTTGTAATACCGCACTTTTAAATGAAAGTTTGTATTTTTAAAATTAGTTTTATGTTTGGACACAAAATTGATGAGGAAAAGGTGGCTGAACAGAGAAGGCAGCTGAACCGATGTATTATAAAAAATATTAACACATATTAATCATTTTGGAGGCCAAGTCTAGTGTTAGAATGCTAGTTTGAAAAGCAAAATAGCAGCTTTTTCATAAATGAAATAATTAAAATATTCGACTGGTACAAAAAACTAAACGTGTGCTTGGAAGACGTGTGTCTCTCAGTATAAAAGGCTGGGGTTTTTCATAGGTGGAAACTTACGGATTTCAAGCACCCTTTAATGTTTCCCTTGCAGTCTGAGCTACTGCGTCATTTTTCTGAGTTACAGATAAAAAGTAAAAGTCCTTGGATACCCTGATTTTGCTGAAATGCAGCATGAAGAGAGCTTAAGACTTAAAAAAAAAAGATTCAAGGGGCTGTGTCATTCAAGAAAAACCTGTCTTTCTCTCTGCTGAGTGGACTAGACATGCTATCTAGCAAACCATTTAGAAGTATTGGTTAGGGACTTCTTGTGCTAAATGAAAGCTGTTCAACTTTCAGTTTCTGCCAAAACTACTTCATTTTGATATTTCCACAGCCTTGGTAGTTGTTGTTTTAATTTTGTATATAGCAAACCTCCTTCAGAACAATGTGGTTACCTTTCAGACAACTAGAGAGATACTCCTACGTTCTGAGTTTCATTTTGTTCATGTGAATTGGGAAAAATATATCAAGGCAAATGAGTGAAACTGTCCTTTTCTGTTTAAGGGTACAGAAACAGATTTTCTCCCTTATGAAACAACTCAAGTTTTTACACCAAAACTCAATCACATCTCACCATTAAATATAAAGGCACCTGCCAGGCTACTCAAGAATTTGCATGGTATTATGTACTACTTGTGTAGATACATGAATGTACAGATGGATGTTGGTATTCTCTGCTTACCTCTGCAAATTTAGGAGAGAAGACAGAAAACCACAGAAGCAAACCAGACAGGCACTTTGAAAGGACCCAAGGAAAGCTCAGAGAGAGAGAGTTTGTGGGCAGAGTGCATGAGTAGATAAGCTCCAGGCTATGATCAGAGGAACAAATTGCTGCTATTTTATTCGACTATATACAGGGAAACAAGACCTTGTACATCCCTTTCACAGAAATGTGATTTTATCAAATAACCTCTACTGTCATCAGGTCCACCTCCTAATAAGAGCAAAAGCAGTATTTGCACTATTCAACCTTTTCCTAACTGTATTCCTATTTTAGCCCTCTTTACTAAGCACTTTAAAAGACTGAGAAACAATCCTTACACAAAAGAGTAAAAAAGACAAGTGTTAGGCAGAAAAATACTCAATACTATTGACAAAACCTTCAAAAATGTCAATTCACACCCCTCAAATCATGAGGTTCATTTAAAAGCATCCTTAAAACCCTACACTTGAGAAACGTGCTTTATAAATAAGGAGGAGACATTCTGGTTGTCTCATGGCTCTTGGACACGGAATTAAAGGAGGACACTGAAACCACAAGATTTGTGATAGAAGAATAAGAATTGGCATCAATAAATCATATTACTCCATTTAACAGATGAGCAACTGAAACAGAGCTTTGCGAGACCAGATACTTAAGATTTCAGGTCTGCATTGTCAGAAGCCAGTACTGCACTTAGGGTTAATTTTTCGTGATCATCTAAGTTACTAGGTGAAACCTAGATTTCTAACAGAACTCTTGCGCCGGTACTAAACAGTCATACCTTCAGATGGTTTAAACAATCAATATATTGACGTTTTTTGAAAATGTACCTTCTATATTAGTATTGAAGTGGGAGCTGACAGCAGATGCATGTATATTAATGTGTAGTTCATACTAGGAGTGCGCTTTTGCAGTAAATTTCCAAACCCGTGGCCATCTCCTGTGCTATGGCTGACCTTGTGAAACAGTCCCAAAGCACACAAATCAGGCTCCTGGATCCACATTCAGCTGAAAGGCATGCCCCAGGATTACCCCTAATGTGCTTCAACAGCTTAAAGGCAGTAAGACCACAGGACCAGACAAAAGCTGATCTAAACTAACCATCCCACCCCCCCCACCCCGCCTCCACAAAAACATTTACTGTGGGTGTTGCATCCAGTGCACTGACTGTTTTGCTCTGTAGATCTGCTCCTATTGTGCTGTACTGCTTGGTAGTATAGATACAGCCATCTTTAGAAGAAGTGGCACTGTACTTCTGAAAACATGATTCTAAAGGCATAGCCACATTGCACAAGGGAGAATGGGACAGAAATACAGTTTAGAATTGTATTGTCTCTGGCAACATGCTGGGAATAACGTGGCTAAAGGCTTTTCTAGCTAGGTTTGTAACGCCATGCTTATCTAGTTCTACCACTTTCAGTATGACCTCAGTTTAAGTGCTGCTGCTCTACGCGAAAGTACCAAGCTGAGGTTGAGGCTAGCATGGACATCTCTGTGCGCTGATGCTCCTTTGTGTGCTGCAGTGCCCTACTGCACATCATGGGGGTATACAACAATTTCCTGAGACCCAGCTCTGAGGTAGCCTGAGAAAGAACCTTTTCTGTCTTTCCTTCTCCAGTTCTTCCTGAAGCTAACAAGGTAGCACTCATCATACCAGGGCACATCTGAGCGAAAAGAACACTGTGTGATATATAATGCAAAGAGAAAGGCAACAGTTTGCAGTGAGAGGGAGAAAAAAATCATGCAGAATGTCAAATGCAGAAAGAAAGTAATTCAGATTTCTGTGCGCAATGTATGTTGACAGAAATTGATAGTTGCACATTAGATCGAGCAGAACACACACAAAATTCTTTTCTTTGATCTTAGGTAGATTTCTTTCTCATGGGCTAGATTTTTATTATGCTTTTTTCTTGCTTTCAAAGGCACAAGAGATATGTGGAATATACAATAAGCCTGTTGTATAACAGTAGTATAGAGGAGAGAATTTTCCCCACGCTTGCATTCACAAAAGATGAACAAAGGTAAATAAATAAGTTTTGTGCAGAGCAGTGATGCAAAAATTTGAGGAAACTATGTGGGAAACATATGAGACAAACTACTGTCTAACAAGGCTTCTTGTTCCTCAGCTCTTTATCAAGGTATATGGGGGCTCTTTGGGGGCTGGAAGAGGTTCTGAAACTTATTCCTATGGAACTGATGAAGTATATGGGAAATACATCTGCACATGTTATGTTCTGTACAGTGGAATTATAGATCCTGCACATTTGGAAAAAAAAAAAAAAACTTTAACAGATCTAGTGTTTTACTCCAAGCATTAACATTTGATCTTAACTTATTTTACCCTTCCTGGAGAACCAATTATAATATGGATACAATTCTAAGTCCAAGGAAATCATTGCTATCTGCCTAAATATATTAACGTCTGGCTATAATGAGGGGCTGCAACTGACCTTTTTTGTGGAATTAAAGCATCTGCTGCTTAGAGCAGGTTTGTTCTTACTGTACTACCAACTTACTGTACAACCAAGACGAATTGGGTCAAGGAAGTGTTTCGGTTTTCACGGACCCTGTTTCACCCTATCCACTATAACTCTCTTTTTCGGCACAAGCTGTGCCAAAGCAATGCTGTGCATGAATGATTATATAGGTAGCTTGGGTATCTGCATCATACACTGCCATCATTTCATTGACTGCACACAGACCTATGTCTAGTTCCCTATTCCTTTAAGAGCTTTTGAAAATTCTGCCCAAAATGATGTGTCTATTAGTCTTTGGCTTTATTCTTCTCTAATCGATAATGAAAAAACTATTAAAAACTGTAATGACAGCAGAACTTGAAAAAGAAAGAAAACCACCAAACAGTCAGGCAGGACTCAAAATGTGTTTCAGCATTTATACTCTTATACTCTTAAATCCTTCCTTACTTTTGGTCATTTTCAAGAAGTCAGTGTTCATTAAAGTATTTCCCTCCCTTTTCCTACCTTTGCTCAAACTTATGTTTTAAAAGAGCTGTAACTAGGCTAGACATTTTAAAATAAATGGTAGAGCTTAACATCTGAGCTTAATTGACTATAAAATTTAAAAAAGCAGTAATATAAAAATATGCAAAATTTAGAAAGATTCAGGGCATAAAAATGAAATCTCCAAGAACATATTGATCCAAAAATTTGCATTGCATGTACATAAACATCATCTTCTAAGGAAATCTATAAAATCCTTAAGAAGACCAAGCACATAAGAAGATAGTTCTGGAACAAAAGAAAGATCAAAAGGAATAACTTTGGAGGGGCTGGAAATGCACTTACATTGAAACCTCTATTAAATAACCACACAAGAGGCTAACAAGGAGCCATTCGTCCAGCTGAGGCCTTAGAATAACGGCTATACTTCACCTTTTTGTGCTTTATATTTCCAAGTGTCTAGCAAAAGATTTTTAGCCATCCTATGGTATTTTCTGCTGGAGAGCAGCAGAGCAGCAGAAAGCAAAACAGCCACTGGTCATACCAGAGCCAACGGTCCTCAGCTCAGTTCAGGAAAAGCAGTGACCCGAAGCCTGGCAGGAGGCACTGCAGCCTATTCTAGCAGGCTGACAATTTGTCCATAGATATATACAATAGAAAATGCAACGACGTCTAGGTTAGGCAACTCTTGACAATCAAATTCAACCCATTAGCTTCAAAAATGGTAAGGCCTCTCACTTTAGTGTCCATCTGGATATTGCTCCTTATATTTTACTACTTGACTACTAATTTGACTACTTCTTTGTGCCTAGATATTGAACAATTGCAGAAGAGATGTACACGAAAGCATGCACATAGAGGGTGTAATTTTTTTAAAAAGCAGCACTGGATGTAGCTTGCAGAACTGTGAAGCTACCTAAAGTCCTGGTAAGAGATCCCACTCAGCTTCTGAAGCTAGACTGCCACCTAAACCGCAGCTAGGCAGTTTCTATCTAGCTTAGAGATGTGTGTGTTACACTTCTCACAGTTCAGTTCTTATAATGTGAGTATTTCTTAAAACTCTCAGGTTGCTCAAGAGGTCTTGTCCGAGAACTTCATTTCTGCTCTTCCTTGACTTCATTTTTTTTCTTCATCTCAACCAAAAGGTATTTATGTTGGAATGGCACCATAGCAAAGGTGATGTTGTACAGCAGAACTTTAAGAAAGAATACGGTGCGCAAAGAAAAACAGTTCATGATTGAATTAACAAAGGTTTCCATTTAGTGAAAGGGGAAGAATTTGCCCTGGAGCTTCACAGAAACTAGAAAGTTCAGATGATCCAGAAATAAACGGCAGACAAAAATTAAAAAAAAAAAAAATGTTCCAGCACCCACAGGGAAATGACCTCTTCTGTACTTTATTATAGAGTTCCCACATTAAACAGATGAAACATAGTGCAAAATTTTGAAAAGGTGCTGTCATTTTTTTTCTTAACATAAACCTTTTCAAATAGCATATTTTCAGTATATTCCTAAAAGGGCACTGCTGAGTGTTTGTCTGAGAGGTTGAGGGCATGTTTTGTGTGAGTCAGCCGACGATGCCACCAGTCACGCTCAAATTCAATTCTCCGAGAGAAATTCTTTCCATCATAAGGCCTATTCAGGCAGTCCCATTTCAGATGAATTATCGGAAGCATGGATACATTAGTAAAAAAAAAAAAAAAAAAAGTATGTCATAAAGTATGTGGAGTTTTATAGAACATTCTAGTTTTCCTCCACATATTCTCATATTTTGAATTCATTTTTCCAATGCATTTCAAGCATTTCAATACAGCAAACTAAGACTTTGTATCCTACTCAGAGCAGAGATTTCTTTGCTTCTGTTAAGGCAAACAGCATGGCATAACAGTGCTTATTTTTATTGTTTTGAACTGGTTCTAGGTCATGAAGATTCATATGCTTTGCGTCCTACAAATGTCTTGAGCAAAGATCAATCGGTAAATCCTAATCAAAACTGCTTAAGTCACTAGAGTGGCTCTAGAATTACACTTTGGAATTTACTGAAAACTCTGCACTTACTACATCTGTTCATAATGATTCATAGAGCTGAACAGTATTAGTAACATGCTGTCACCTCATCTTCAACTTATCTCTTCCAACTTGTCTTAGACTTGTCATAGAACATGATGATGTTCCAAGCAAAGGACATTTTGTGCCTTAGCAGATTTCATTACTTCAGTTTGAGCACAACAATGGAAAAATAACCCCATCCTATATTCCTAGGGAGGGCCACTGAGCCGACGACATATAAATTCCTTCTCCTTTTTACTGATGCTAAAGAGCAGAGTCTTCATTCATCCTTCATTAGTCAACTAATCCAGATAGAGCAGAAATGACACAACTACGTCGCTTTTGCTCCTAGCTGTTATGGTTGTGCTGACATTTCCAAAGTGTAATTATGTTATTTCTTGAAAAACTTTTTAATTGCTTTTTTGCATCTGACAAGCATAGTATTCCTTATGCTGATGGTACATTTGGCAACATGCTAATTTCTGACGTGTTTGCCGATTCCAGTGTGCTGTTGGCTCTTCCCATCAGATGTAGAGGTAACAATTTTTTGTTAAGGAATAAAGCAAATAATTGATTGTTTGAATTCAGTTAACCCAGCCTCACTCTCACCTCAGAATAATGAGTCACCAGGTTTCTGATTTTGGACAAGAGCCAGCAGTGAGCTACATGCATCAACTATACTTACATTTTTATATCAGAACAGTTGGTGATTACATGTTAATACAAAATATAGACTTCATATGGAAATATTTCTCAATGCAATTTTCACATTTTCTCATTCATAAGTTAACAATTTCCTAATAGTTTAGCCATGTGCAAAAGAACATGACCATCCTGCTGAAGATAGACTAGCGTTTTCAGAGAGTTCGTGTAGGCAGAAGGTGGGAGTCAGAAGGACAAAACTCCTTCCAGAGAAGCTAAAGACCAAAAATTTTTGAGAAAAAGAAGAGACAAATTTGAACAGAACACAGAAAATGAGTTTAAGATAAAAGCCAGTGCATTTTGACGGCAAATTTACTGAGTGTGCAAACTGTGCAAGAACACTAAGTCCCCAGCGACCTGAGTTAGGCACCTGGGTACAGACTACCAAGGACACAAGGAGGGAAAGCAAGACATTTCAGATTTGATCTCAGCACAAGTAGATTAAACACAGAATTCTTTCAGTTTTCTCCTGTGTCTTTATAAACTTTTACATCTGTATTGCCTGTTCTGGAAATAAATATGTTTTATTCACATGTCTTAACCTGGCTTGAATCAGGAATGATTCTTAAAGAGCTGGATAACGGGCATAGAGAACTATTACCAGAACTCTAGATTACCACCCAGTACGTTTCATCCTGGCATAGTATACTTCAGCTGAACTGAAAACTGACAATATAGAAATTTGAGAGGCAAATTGTCTTCCAGTGAACAGCATTAGTCAGGAAAGCTCTCTAGCATGCAGTGAAGAAGTAGGGAGTATATAAAAACCCTACGGGTCTTGCAACATTGTTTTTGCTGTGGAGCTGACTGTTTTACGGGTCAACACCTGATGACAGCAAAAAAGATTCTTTTAACGAGAAATTATGTTTTAGAGTTTTCCAGGGAAAAGGTCGATGATATGTTTTCACATCCTTATTTGGGAATGCGTATAGATTATATAGCACAGAAGGTGGGACACAATGAGAAGTTCAGTCTTGGAGATAATTTGGAGTTGTCAGATCCTTTTTATAACTTTTCCCAACTTTTCCGTTTCTGAAGTGGGTCTTTTTGCTGCCATGTCAGGCTTTCAAAAATGTTACTGTTTCTTTTAAAAACCCATGCAATGTGTTTTTGCTTTACGAAGGCTTCAATAACATCCATAACATGGGTGTGCTTTGGTCAGTGTCCTCAG
The DNA here is from genome assembly GCF_040807025.1 of Struthio camelus. Taxonomy (NCBI): domain Eukaryota; kingdom Metazoa; phylum Chordata; class Aves; order Struthioniformes; family Struthionidae; genus Struthio; species Struthio camelus. The sequence continues at coordinate 111,919,505 of NC_090944.1, forward strand.
CTGTTTTCACCAGCAAAGGCTGGTGAAGAGGGCTTTTTTTAATGAGTAAGAATCTCTGATGCAGCCAAGGGTAAAAGCAGATGTATGGAGCTGACCCAGTTTTAATCTAAGAAGCATAGCTCCACGTACTTTCTACATTTGGAAGTTTAGCCATTTTTTATTTACCACTATATCTATAAATACAACAGCATGTGTTTACATACCTTTTCTTGCAGCATGGCATTTGTGTGGCCAAGGAAAGAATGAGCAGAAAGGAAAAAATGTTATCATGAATTGCCTTCTGTTTCCCTGATAGTAGAGGATTAACGGACAAAATATGTACAGGTCAAAAAACACTGATTGAACCTTGAAATAATTTATTAGCTAATGTCCTACTTGGCATTTTGAGTAGAAAAAGTATTGGGAAATAATACGCTGGATTAATCATTATTATTTACAGTGGAATCTGAACATCTCAGTCTAAAGTAGTTACATGTAAAATGTGTTAAAATCCGATTAAGACAGAAATAAGTAGCGAGCTGTGTATGATCCTGCAGTCTGTTCTTTTAAAACAACTTTTTTCCAGTTTTATTTTTCCATGGACTTTAACTTACGTCCAGTTACCTTCAGTCCTTCTCCTGCCGTGCTTTACCAGCCACAGACATACCTACTCTCTATCCAAACTTCCAGTTTTTCTCCAATAAGTTACAGCATGCTCATGTGTACGAGGTGCCCGAGTGATGTGTACCACACACTAATGTACGCTGCTGTTATGCTTACTAACTCCTCGTTTCTTCAAGGGATCCATCAAGGGGATGTTAACCAGCTGCTGAGCTTTGGTGATTAAGCCAGCAAGGGAGAAAGATGTTTAATTATTTGATATTTAATTTATTACCACCATTAGAAATCCCCATGATATACAGTGGACTATATCATGCCACTGAGTTATAAAAGTCTGCATTACAATTAAGAGAAACTGCGTAGAAATCAATTATATTTTCTTTCAAGATTTGGTTGAGACCATATTCTGGCAACATATACAACTGAGTTTTTGATGTGAATTTACATTGTATATGGTTAAAATATTTCACTACCATTGCTTTTAAAAAAGGTGTGCTGGTGAGTCCATGCATTAATAGATCCCAGGAAAGGCTCATAAAAATCACTAATTTTATGAACAGAATCAATTGATGCTGTCTTATCTTTAATGTTTATTTCCTTTTTTTTTTAAAGCTATGGGTACACATCACGAAAATTTTCCACACAAACTGCAGAGCTAGAATTTTTTATCTCTGTCTTTTATTTAAGATACTTTCAATTGCAAGATCACCTGCAGCTGAAACTGTCAGAAAAACACCTTGTATGAGGGAGACTTGTGGTAAAGTCTCGAGAACTGGCAATACAGATAGCAAATATACTCATTCAAAATACAAACAGAATATCCAAATGTTAGAGCTGGGTATAAAAATAAACCAGTGTGCATATGCAGTTCAGTAAGGATGACTGAGGAGGTCCCCGCTTCACTTCCCAGTCTCAAATTGCCAGCCTGTGTCCCACCGCAGCCAGTGCTGGCTATTTATAACAAGAGCACATGGAAGCAGAGCAGCCATACAGTGTTTTTCCCCTGTGGGCAGCCCAGCTAGCATCTGATACTCAGCAGTTCATGGACTTGCTGAGACAAAGTTTTCAACGGGACTGTTGTACTTAGTAGCCATCAACAGACTGCATTTCACCAATTCTGTTAAATTCTTTTTTGAGCCTAATTATACTCTCAACTTTCTGTGTTAATGCGGGTATCAGAACATTCTCTTACTCCTTGTCTTACGAGAAATAGGAAAAATAATTCCCTATGCACTTTCTTCTTCCCTTTCACGATTCAATATCTTCTTCTAGCTGTCCCTTTCCAGACTGGAGTCTCCTATCCTATTTCCATTTCTGTTCTGTGGTTCTCTGACTCAGTTGCTTCTCACATGGAAGTTGTTCCATATTTTGTAACATCCTTATTCCTCTCCTTTAATTCTACTTTGTCCTTTTTAAGATGAAGAACTGCAAAAATATCCTATACATAGGCACAGTATTTTTTTCATTCAATTCTTTTCCTAGTTGTTCCTAACATTTGATTTACCTTTTTGACCACTTGCTGATATTTTCAGAAAACACCTGACAGCGTCCCCAAGATCTTTGCCTGGCTGGTAATAACTAATAAAGCGTTTATCATTGCATATGCTTATTCTGAGTGAAGCCCACCACTTTGCATTTATCAATATTAAATTCCACCTACTGTTTTATCCCTCAGCCAGTTTTGCAGTATCAGGAAAGCCTACCGCAGTTCCTCTGACAGCTTTGTTTTGACTATTCTGACTATTTCTCTGGCATTTGCAAGCTGCGGCACCCTGCGACGAGCCCCCTTTCGCAGCCCACATGCCGGTGATGCTGAGCAGCCCCAGCGCCGAGCCAGCATCTCCCTCCTCACCCTGTGCGTATCCTGCTGCGAGAGAAACGACTGCTCAGCCCCACTCCGCTTCCCTCCCTGTCTTTTTAAAGACACATTCGTCCCCAAAATCTGATCAGACTTGGAAGGGCAGCAAGAAACACTGCAACAGAGAATCTTCTTGTCCACTAGAGGGAGGTACCTTCGTAATTAGGATTTAACATACGATAGTACAGGTCAAGGAGGATAATTCTTCACGTTTCTAAATTGCGACATAACACTCAATTTAATTCTAATAATTAAATGAACAAATGAACAATTAATTTTGGTAGGGACATTGTCACATTAGGTAATAAATGACTTTTTAAATTGAATTGTGTTAAGCTTACCTCAATACAGATTTTTCTGTTGCTCGGTAAGAGCTTGTTTATGGCCTAATAGATTCACAGGGAATTGTTCTAGAAGACTAATTAAAGAAAATGAAGGTTGGATTTGTATTTCTAGCACAATCTGTATTGTGTTCAACTCAGTTAAAGTACAAGTACCATCAACCTTTCACATGACAGCGTTAAATTACTTCAAATAATTGTTTCTTCAACTAAAGATGAATCATATAGAGAAGTCACCTGAAAAATGTTATATTTTTCTCTGCATTGACACATGTAAACTCATGCTTTTTCATTCTTCTGTTTATATGGTACTGCAAAGACACTGATAAAGGTAAAGGTGCTGACCTATTGTAACATTTAAGCATCTCAGTTATTTCGTAAACTTGAATAGATCACACTCCCAGCTAGACGTCTGTTTTGCAGAAACCTGAGTCCTGTATTCCCCCAAAAACCTGGAACTTAAATATGAGAGGACTAAGTCATATATAGTCATAATATGACATTCTTATTTTCTTTTTTTCTTACTAAACTCTGATAAGATAGCCTACCATTTTAGGTAGGCGTGTTTTAGAAATACATCAGCAAAAGTAGTATTGCTATGTCTGTAAAGTCTGACCATAACAACCTCTCAAAGACTTAGGAGCTTGTCGAGATTTTAGGTGTTAAACCCTTGCACAATGGTGCTCTACCCAGGTTGAATAATGTTTGAATTCCTATTTCACTGAAACTCTCCTCTGTCACCATTTCAAACTGCCATGATCAAAAAACAATTTGAAAAGAATTTAATGGGAAACCAAATATTAAATGGAATTAAACTCATTATTTTGAACCAACCTATATTTAGGCAATGTTGCAGACATCAGATCCAAGTACGTTAATATCGTCACTTCACTGTCTCCTGAGAGAAAGCATTCTCATTTTATTAGGTAACAATGAAGCCAAAAAAATTCAGAAACGTGTGACAAGATGCCACCCAGTGATTCTCTTGCTGTCTGTGCCAGTGCCCTGCGGCCCGTATTTGGTGTTGGATCAATGTGTTGAGCCCACTGAAATTCTGATGGCTTCAATACTCAGCGTTTCATTTGAGCCCTTGATCTCTTTCAGGAAATCTTCTGACTATTTGCTCCTATGAATTATAACACTTTAATAAACTGCCAGGAAAAGACAATTTCTCTTATTTCAGCACACTGAGTTATTTGTGGTTTAGGATACAGCTACGTGGGAATTACCAGCAAGAAGGAAAAAGAAGCTTCCAGACTGCCTTGGAAATTCTCTTTTTAGGACGTTTCCTTCCTCCAGGAGAAAGTGGAGTTTGTGTCCATCCTGTGCTTCCCTCTCTTCTCCTTCCTCTGAAATGGGCTCGTACCTTATGAGCAATCCAGATCTTGGGCAAGAAGCAACCCCTCCTCTCTCTGCTCGGTTTCATTGTCCTAGCAGCTTCTGCTGCTGCCCGGAAAGCAGAGCTGCCTCATCGTGCAAAAGCAGGATTTGGAATAGAAAGCAGCATGATTTCCTTGCCCTGCCCAAAGGCACTCATCTGAGAGAATTTCTCTCTTCTTCAAACACTTACCTCAGAAAGCAATTTTATGGGTGGGTAGAAGAGACCACGCACACTATGACTCTCACTTCTGAGGGACTGGAACCCCCCCCACATTCAAACAAAAGCATTGGGGTCTGTTTGTGAAGACAAAAGTATTTCCAAAAGAGAGCATAAAAAAACTAAACGTGCAGTATCAAGATTTTCAGAGATTATTTACTTGATCTGCATGGTAGAAATGATTAAAAAAATGTCAAAGCACTCTGTTAAGTTAAAAAAACCCATACACAAAATGACATTTAACTAAACAGTTTTACATAAAATTTCCATTTTAACTTGAAAAGCTTACATTTTCAATAACTTCCCTTTCAGGTTCCCCTCCCAAACTCAGGCTTTGTTGAGAAACCCTCAAACACTGGAATAAACATTATTTCCAAACTGTCTCCACCACCTCGCTTTCTCCTTCATAGCCCATTCTCTCCCTTAGATGACATCACAAGCTTCAACTTTACAATATGGTTTCCACTCCACACTAGCAAACTGTTAAGCAAATGACTTGCCTGCACAGTGGACTCTACTTAATGAGGTTTTTGCTTTACGTTCTGGTCTGGACACGAACTGAAAAAGATGATGTTCACTTACCACGGAAGAGCCACCACCTAGTTTTGAGCAGCAGATCTGTGAATGACTGGTGTACAGTAGATGGAATTTAAATGGCATAGCTTTCAACTGAAAATAGAGCATTTTGACCCAGCTTCCAAAATCTAAAAACTGTAATTAACTAGGTGGTTAAAGGATTCCATATGTAGCTGGTCTATCATTTTATTTCAACTGTAATGGAAGCGAAACGCTCCCTATCCAATCAGCAGGTTGCAGCAGCATAGCAGAAATGAGCACAGAGAATAAGTGGGTGTCCTTTTACTAGGAATCAAAGACTTGTTGGAAGGGAAGATGTTTCTTTGTGAGAATACAATTGAGATGGTGAAAAGAATGGTGAAGGGTTTCAAAAATAGAGTGCAAGAACAATATTTTATACTGAATAGGTCAGAAAGGGTTCTTTTCTGTCTGAAGACACACAAGGCTATGCCTGGCTTGTCTTTTACTGCATGCTGCTTTCATACTACTTCAGATATATGCATAGGCTACCCAGTGCAAAGTGTTATAAATGATGTATTAGACTGCTCAGGGTTAGGCTACCTATTAATCCCTATTTATCCATGTCAATTGTTCTCCTACAAAGTAACTGGAGTTACCAGGGGTGGCCACAATTTTAGGTCCTTCAAGGGTTTTTGTGCATAAACCTAGAAAATCTAACAGGCAAAGAGGTCTGAGCAATTTTCTTTACTGATTCATGGGGGAAGCTTTGCATTCTAGCAGGTTTTGGAAGAGCATGACAACAAACAAACCTAAACTCTAGTTCTTGTTTAAATAATATCATGCTCAACAACCTTTCCCAGCCCCCGTTTGTTCATCTGCAGAATGGAGATAACATCAGTGGCAATCTGCTAAACATAAGTATTTAGCTACCTGGACAAGGAACATTAACTTGAAGTTTTTTTTAAATACAAAGAATTAAGGTCAACTAGTAGCAGAGGTGACAGATCTTTTTAAAGGTCCATTATTGGCAGACCTATTTTTTGACCTTTTAAATAAAGCTTATTCATTTTATCTCAGGTGCCTAGACATAAGCAAAGCAGACATCTGCTAGCACTGCAATAACTGAGGCTGCAAAATGATTTCCTTTGTAACTATCTTTCCCTAGTGATTTTCAGGCATTCATAACTTCCTGAAATATTAATAAGTGCTGAAATTTATTATGCAGTTAGCGCTCAACCTTGCCATGTACTGAGCCCTGTGGCACTAAAGCTTGTATTCACATGCTCTTCTAGCACAGAATCAAAGAAGCAGAAAATAAGGCTGGAAGGCATCTTAAGGGAAGGTCGAGTTCATCCCCTAGTGTTTCCACCCCATAGAAGGATACTCATACATAAAGGCATTTACTTAATTTATTCTTAACAACTTCCAACAACAGAGATGGCTTGGGATTCCCGGCAGCCTGTTCCCAAACCTCTGTGCTCACTAATAGGCCTTCTCCTTCTGCCTCATCTAAACCTCCCTCCGGCAACTCAGATCCATTACATTTTTTCCTGTAGAAAATAGTTAGATAAAGAATAGCTAGATAAAGCTTAAAGTGGACTTAATAGATGCCTTCAAATACCCAAGAGAAAGTTACTGAGAAGATGAAGCCGGTCTCTTTACTGAGGTGCATGGCAGGAGAGCAAGAGACAGCGGTCAGGGGTTGGAACGGGGAGGTTCTGATGTGAGCAAAGAAATTGTACTATGAGGAGTGTTATGCACTAGAGGAGTTTTGCAGACTCTTCATCCTTGGAGGTTTTCAAGACCTTACTGGACAAAACCCTGAACAACCTGGACTGAATTCAGCACTGTCCCAGCTTTGAGCATGAGGTTGAACTACAGACCTCCAGATGGCCCTTCCAACCTGCATTATTCTGTGCCTATTATTCTTTTTCTCTTTACAGAGGGCTTTTTCAATTGATCCCTTTTTACTTTTCTCTGACCTAGCCTAAATAACAGTAATTTTTTTCAGTCTCCATTCAGAAGCTGCATTTTCCTCATAGCTGGCTGCTGTTATTTCTCTCCTCTGGACTCTCAGGGCATGTCTTATCTTTACTGAAGGGCTGTGAGCCCCTTTGCTGTGGTGAGACCATTTTATCAGACTGAGGCCAGAGACATTATCAGCTGGAAAAACTGAGCTCCTCATTTGCTGGTTGGACCTTCAGCTGAGGTGGCATCTTTAAAGACAACACATAACATAGGACAGCACATGTAGTGTGATATTTTGAAATTTTATATATATATATATGTATATTTATATATATATATATATATATATATATATTTGTTTCTAAAGCTACTCAAAGTGTGCTGTATCCTTTCTTGGCTGTGTAAGACTTTAATTGTAAAAACTAGAGCCATTTTGGAATTAATCTTTTCAGCTCTTCATTTGTCTTCTCCTCCAAACTGTGAGATCATTTTTCTCATTTGGAGAATTGCTCTTTTCTACTGCCTGGTAGTTTTGAATGCACCATTTTCCCCTAGAAACCTTCAGGTTGACACCAACCATAAAAATTGTGCCCAGAGATGAATGTATTAGGAATCTAACTGTAGAAACAGAACAGAAATAGTTTTGCAGCTTTAAATAATGGGTAACACTTTGACAGTGGTATTTTTTATTTTTGTAAACAACCGTATCCCAATAGAATTTAAAAATGTCCTGAAGTAAGTCCTCTTCAGGAAAAATATGGAACAAAATTCCTTTCAGTTTATGTGAAACAAGCAGCCACAACTGTTAATTTTATTCCTGGATCTTTTTCTCTGAAGACTCAGAAAAGCCATAAAGCTAATAATAATAAACAGAACATACACCATGTTTTCCAGGCATCATCTAGAACCATTTCATCAGCCTGCATAATGCTTTGCTTCCCATGGTCCTACACAGCCTCAAAGCCCCAGAGCAATACTCTGCAGTACCGACTGTTCCATTCTCCCCTGTGGTCTCACCACTAACATAGTGACTTTACCAGAGGCTGGAAGGAAAAAATGTATGGATGCTTTCTCAAACAGGGAGTTTTCCCCAGGGGCTACTTTGACGCCCTTGATAATTTTAGGACAACATAAAGTTGTTGCAGCACTACGGCTCTCCTGTTCTCAGTCTGACACACTACTTGCTGATCTTGGCAGAAGCATGGTCCATTTAAACAGACACAAATATTTCTTTTCCTATTTTGTCTTGAGCTTGTTCCTTACTGCCCTTGAAGGGACTGGGTACAAGAAGGTCAGACTCAGCTTGAGGACAGGAAGTTTACAAGTTGATTCTTTGCCTCTAAATTGCTTGCTTTCTTATCTTTATAAACACCCATATCACTATAAAATTCAAAAAGCAATATTTACAATGGAGACACAGAACAAGTCTTTGTTTTGGTATCTGCCCTTTTGATTACTTATACATAGTTACAAGTAATCAAACCTTAGGCACTTTAATATCGTACTTGGATCTTAATAATGCCATTTATCATGTTTTCCTTGTGTTTTTTGAGGAGTGATAAACTGGCAAAATGCATTTTTAACCTGAATTTGCTACAAGTAAAACTACCTCTGAGTACTGGACATTTATTTCTACAGCTGGTTCTGAATTCAGATGCACTGAGGATAAATAATTTCTAAGATACATGTAAAATTTTTGCGGGAAATATGAAACTTCATGTCATATTTGGAAAAATGAAACAGAGAGGAGAGGCTCGAACCAGCGCAATCTCAAGTATCTAACATCATATTACGAGTGTGTCTCCGACAACACGGCAGTAGTGGTGCTGCCATTGCTGAGACCCGAAAGCCTCCCCTTGGCAATCCATGCGGACTGAATAACAGTTTCTAATATCTTCTCAGTCCATCCCCCTCAACCCAGCCCTTTGCAAAATTGTTAGCTCCCCCAAAAAAACCTGCATCTTCCCAGATCTATCCAAGTGAGTCTACGCTTCCACCTGACAGAATATAGAAACTCAGCTGGGATCATGTGATGCGTTGTTTTGTTTGCCTGATTGTTTTCTGGAGGGGATCTTTAAGTGTGTTTTTATTACACTGACTTGCTCAATAATAACTGTGTACTCAGTTACTCCTGTGTGGGTTAAATTTAACTGTCTATCTTTCAGGCAAGAATTACCTTACCTAACTCTAGGCAACTTCAATTTAGACAGCTATGGCTGAGCCAGGTTCCCTTTATAGTCAACAGAGAAAAACAGATACACGTAGGGTGCAAATCATCCTATGTCTTGTCATCCGATTTAGGAAAAGATGAATCACACCCTAGATTCCACTGTCTATAAGGGGAGATTTTCTAGATGCTTACTTTTAGTCAGGTCAAGCCTACACTTAATTGTTAGTCAGGACCTCAAACAATATCATATAATAATAATTACCCGTGCACTAATATCAGAGAGCCCCATTGGCTCACACGTGCTTATTAGACCTGCAAAATTACTAGCTTTTTATGGTAGATAGGGAAGCTGAGGCGTATGAGGCAGAGTTGAGAATAGGGCAAAGGACTCCTGAGACCCTCCACTCTTCTCTTTAGCTAGATGTGTTCAGACCTCTCCTTTCACCTATAGGAAAGCAGAATGGCCAACTCTAAAATATAAATTTGTACAGGCTCTGATTCTAGAGCAGCTAAGATTTACAGCCAGCAAGGTAACAGAAGAAGGTCCAGATGCCAAGGTGCTAGCCAGGCATGTGGGAAAAGGTTGTTCACCTTCCAGCTCTTCCACAGGCACACTTTCTCTATACTCACAGGCGCATCATTTAGATGTGCTGGGTAAGACTGTATCACCAGCTCAAGATGGGAGCTTGCACACATCCCAAACTGAAGGGCTCCATGCTGGGCTCCTTTCTGCCTGGGATGTATGGAGGTCTACTCATTCCCTCATCTGGAAAATTGAGGTGAGGGGGAAGGGAAGAGGAATAGGAGGTTAAACTACCTAGTTTGAACTCAAATTCTGCCCCTCCAGGAAGTATAGAGAAGAGCAGGACTGGCTAAACCCAAGCTGACTTTCCCTCAGTCCTCCAAAGATATCCCAGCAAACCTAGTAACCTATTTGCACCTCCATGTCCTCACAGCCTGCTCAAGTGCTGCCCTGCTCCCCTTTCCTCTAGAAAGGAATGTGATGCTAGAAAAGGTCTAGAAAAATGTGATGCTAGAAAGGTCTGTCACAGGCAAGAAGGCAAGGACTAAACCAAGTTTGCTCCTTCTGCAGTGCAGATATAAATGAGTATAAATGGAGTGAGACCCATGCTGGCTAAAGTAATCAGTACGTTACAAGTGGCTTGAGCTCATACCCAATTATAGCTATCAAAGACAGTATAGACAAACCATTCACACTTTAGTTTACTGTCTGTAAAATTTGCTATGGGTGTGATGATGGTAATGTTACAGATAATGAGGTTTTCAGATAGTGAGAGTCAGATGGAATGACGAACAGACGATCTGCTTATCAAATTTGTAGATGACAAATCCAGAAGGGATTGGAGTATGCTGAAGGGCAAATTTAGAATTCAAAACAACCATGAAAAGCAATGATGAAAATTAGTGCAAGTTATTACACTTAAATAGATCTAGTCGGTTGCACAACAGCTAGCCAGGCATAGGTCTCCTATGGGTGACACCACAGATCACAAGCTGAACATGAGTTCACATTCAAGTCAACACAATCAAATTTTCAATGAAAAGGCCTGGGAGAAGAAAGACGGGTACTAACCTAAGAAGTAATCCTTGCACTCTGCTCTGTGTTGGCTGAACCTCAGCTGGAGTGCTATATTCGGTTTCAGGATTAGTATGGGGGGACAGTGGGTGCTAAAAGCCCTGAGGATGATTAGAAAACACGACCTAGGAAAGAAGTAGGACCATTTTTTTCCCAAAGAAAAGAAGACTGAGAAGAGAATATGATAATAGTCTTTAAATATCTAAAAGGCTGATGCACAGAAGAATGGAGCAGCCTGTTCTCCATATCCATAACAGACAGGATGAGAAATTATTGACCTGAGGTGAAACAAGAGCTAATTAAACTTTAAAAAGACTTTTTAATGCTAAGAACACTAAACCATTGGAACAAATAGCTTTGATAGGATTGGGATCTCCATCATGGGAAGTCTTTAAGAGACAGTCAGGAATGCTGTGGCCAAGCAACAGACTCTATAGCTTGCCAAGCTTTCTTTCTGGTTTATTCTTCTATGGTTTTGTACGTAAGTGACTGATGCAGAGGGAAACAAATGCTTGTGTAGCATACCACAAATAGCAGATAAATTATCTGATCACCAAAGGGCTTGCATTTTCATGGACCTCAGGCTTATTCAGCCAGCTAGAACATCATGCAGCACTAAAAACAAAAGAAGCAGGCTATATTAAACTAAGGAAGAACTGCAAGAAGAATTGCAAGCGTTTTTATTCTAGTACTCTCAAAAACAGCTTGAATGCCCAGATTAGACTCCAGTCGGTGGAATGTTACAAAATAACCATTCTTCATCAGTGAAATCCACAGAACCGCTCACATTATTAAAACTTATAGTGGGGTCATTTGGAGAACACTGTAGCCAGAGACACAGACTCTAACTATATTAAAAGTCTGAGAAAAGTATGACAGTGGTAATATCTACTTTGATTCAGCAGTTTAAAACTGCACCAGAGGAATACTTTGGAGAAAACGATACTAGTTAGGTCCTGATAAGACAGAGAACATTTCTATTCTCTCCTTCCCCTTCCTTTTTTCACAGTCTCCTTTATTAATCTCATACTGCCCAAGCCTGATTACTTCCGAGGAATAATACTGACGAAGAACCTGAACTGGATGACCAGGAAGTAGGAAAGTAACATAAAGGAAAGATAAGCTAAAAATGAATGCATTAGAAGAGGCACAGAATAGGAGCTGGATGTTTAGTGGAACAATATGGTACAGTCTCATGGCAAACCAGAAATGGAAAAGACAGAGAAGAAAGGTAATTTAAAGCTTTGGCTAATGCAAAGAAAACAGTTATAGGAAGCAAGGACTTTGAAGTGCTGGCACTTCAAATATACAAGCACTGAAAAGGAAAAGGGGAGATAATGACTAACCCAGCCTTGAGTGACAAGTGAAAATTATGCTACCTGACAAGGAGAGTGAATGAAAAGATCTAGAGTCTGCATCTTTTTGATCTAGACATTTTCTGATGGCAAGATTGTGAGAAAAAAAGTCCTTCAGCAATATTTGGAAATCATTGAGGTGACTTGCATTTAATACACTAAACAGTCCTCTTACAAATAAATGAACTCTTTTTCTGGGAAAAAGCATTAAAAAAAGAAGACAATAGGACAGTCCATAGTCTTTAGGGAAATAGAGAGCTGAAGTGTGCTGTGACAAAAGGGGCTTGATTCTCATTCTGGCTAGCAGAGTGAAGATGTGAAAGAAGATCAAGAGAGGGGAGGACAAGCCAGGGCTTAGGTAACAGGCTAGAAAACAGATGCAGTGCCCTACGATGATGTTAATGCTTTGCCCATATGTTAATTACTTGATCCAGTAAAAGACCTAAACACTTCAAAGCCTAAACTGCATTCAGTAGTGCGTCAAAGCAAAATCATAACCCAGAGTTTGGCACCTAGCATTTGTGTCTGAGACAAGAGAAACCAGAATTCTCTGAAGGACAGGAATCCAAGAAAGCCACTGGCAGGAAACCCCCTGAACCCTGCCAACAGCTAGCGTAATGAAACACACGAGTGCATATGAGCTGCTCACCTCTCCAAAGGTTCAATGTCTAACCATATGCTCCTTTCCCTAGTCAGGGGCAAGAAATGAGTCTTCTCATGAAGGAAGAGCCTATGAGAGCTCTTTAGCAAAACCGAGCAGTGTTCCTGTTCAAATTCAGCGGGAGGCAGAAACAGCATGCATTTTTTAAAGCCTCTAACAAAGCAGAGAGCGCCAAATGGGACTTTAACCTGAACCCTAAAGGGGCGTTCTAACGTCTGCCCATGGTAATAAGTTCCACCTTGCTTATCTTCGAGTCCTAAGTTTTATGTTCTTGAACACAGTTTCAAGAATAAAGAAAAACCTTGTTGGGAATTAAAGTTAGCAAGAACAAAACCTGGTATTAACGTATTTCTGTGGGAAGAGAGAGCTGAGCGAGATAGAAGTGAACTAGATTCTCTCATTTTCAAAGGCAAGTGCTTTAACTACCGGGCTACTAAGAAAAACAAATATTATAATCCGCAACTGCTCCAGCCCCAGCCTCAAACAGAAGACGCGTGACTGCTTTCTGTAAGGATCCTACTACCTACTCCTATACAGCTAAACAGAGCAGTTCAGAAACTTTTCTCTAGCTCTGAGACCAAGTACACAACTTGGTTTATCTCCACTAAATTTCCTTCAGTGCAAGGTTTAGAGCCTCTCAGCTGCCTGTTAGGAAAGCTTCTGACACATGCTGTCCTCCATATCCTCTCTGTGCATTGTGTGGAAAGCACCAAACTATCACAGACCAAAACCGTGACAGGGTGTTCCCTGTCCTGGTAAGCAGGATAGATGATCTTGAGTCTGAAAATCCCTTCTGGAAGTCAGAGATGTCACTCTGTTTAGTTTTCAGAGCCTTGCTTTCCAGGCAAAGGCTGTTACAAACATTTGCATAGCCTGCAGCATTTTTAGAATTTCAGGCAAAAAAAATGAAGTGAAAATCTACCCCTAGTGAATTTAGGTGATGTCAGGACGGGGCTGCTGTTGTGAGGGGAAAAGGGAAAAGGTCTGGACCATGATTTTGGACTTGGGTGCAATAATCCCTCTTTGAATCTGGCTGCTCCGTTCTCCATTGGTAAGACGAGGATTTGCCCACTTCCCAAGGCTGTTGTGAGACTAACTGCATGACCGTGAGGCAATTAGATTCTTCAGTAAGTTGCTGTCAGCTCCCCTGGGGACCTTCTGCCTCTTATAAGAAGAAATCCTCTAGGAGCTGCCAACATGCAGAACTCTTCCTCAGGCTTCCTGTAACAGGCTGTTGCTTAGCCACAATACAGCCCTCCGACGGTATACAGTTCCAGATGTCAACATGCAGTTAATCCTTGCGCGGGCAAAAGGCCAGAGGTACAAATGTCCATATGTAATTACCATTCTCTTATGACTAAACACCAGTCCACACTCAGTGCCCATTTATACTGGAAATTCTTTACAGCTTGGATTCCTCCCTCCTGCCTGCTTGATCAAGAGCTAGTTGATTTTTGTGACAACGTTTTAATGACTGTTTTCATGTGAAGACGTGAAGCATGCAGTTATTGTGCTAACGCCACATTTTAAACGGTATTTACTTGCAAGCAGACAATGTGCTGTGAACCAGGACAGTGTGCCCAATACTCCTGTTGGAGTATAAATTTATTTTTTTCCTTCCAGTTGTCACTGTTTCTAGCAGTATACTTCTTAGAGTGAAGAACTGGGGAGCCCTCCTGTGGCTAATTTAGCACCTGTGGTATCATACAGATGTTATATATAGCCATAAAGAGTATATCATATATAAGTTTTCTTTCCTCCTTACCTCAGGTCTCACTCACTTTAATTTTGGTTGATTTAACAAGTTTCAAATTTGTTTTCCAGGGAGTTATAACTCAAATGCTTCTTTTCTTTTTTTCTCATTTAAAATGAACAAGCCATTTCTCATGATAGATCTGTGCTTCATTTCCCAATTTTGACAATAGGAATGTAAATTATAAAGTAACCTTCTCTGAAATGTTTCCCTTGTGGGTTGTAGGACAAAAGAGAAGCATATGGGGGATTTATTATGCAAAATGACCTCATTCTTTCCAAGTTTCCTCACCCTCAGAAGACATATTTGCAATTCACAAAAGCAGTTCAAAACTGGTAGCCTACATATCTTCTGTAAGACGGACTGTTCGCACAGACACACACCGACAGAGCTTCTTACATCACCAGAGGAAAACAGCAGACAAATTGGTGGGAGCATTCACGTTATCTTTTGCATTAGGGATCTCTCCAGAGCTGACTGAAATCATCTGGCGTCTTAAATATCCCTTATAATCCGTATTGACTTCTCAGTGGCACTGCAAAGATGAGATAGTCAAACCATCTGGAGCCCATTTTTAATTAAAAAAAAATATTCATGCCTTATATACTTTCAGTATCAAATGGATGAGTTCTGAGGTCAAGAAAATGAATCAAGTTAGCTCTAATGTTCCCTTATTTCTATTCACTATCCAATTTAGGGATAAATTAATCTAAGTCTTGTATTTAAAATCTCAATGATATCAAGAGGACTTGAGTCTTGAGTTTTTACCTCTTTTGAGGCACTAACTACTATGCAGGTAGCATGACACAGAGGAAGTTGCACCTCAGAGAAAAAAGTCCTTAAACCTGTTCGAAGGCACCTATTTTCTGCTCTGTCTGTAATGCGGAGATCACACTCATCACCTCTTCCTCCATACCTATTTGATATTATTTTTATTCCCTTCCTCATTACTTTTTCATTTTAATCTCATATGAAAAAATGCTGCAGGGCAGATGATGCTTCCTATAGATGAGAGGGAAATCGGATTTTGAGGGAGATAAGGGTAGAAAACAAATATTTTCATTCAGTAACTCCATATGCCTTTTTCTGCCTGTGAATTATGTCTCACGTAATACGGATGTGTTGCGACTGAAGAACGAGAGTTGCCAGAATACCGGTCAGTGACACAATTTTTGGTGTTCCTAGTTGGCAAGGCAGTCAATAATAGTGTTATAGAAAAGTTTGCCAACGAAAACTGAGTACTCTGGGAAACAACTGATCAAGGTACTTGAAATTCAATAGCAGTTCAGAAGCACAGCCCACTGGTTATGTGCATCTGACATGTGGTTTATGCAAAAATTCACTCTTAAACAAAACAAAGCAAAATCTTGCAACAACAGATCTAGAGGCTCCATGTGCAATAACTGTCTGAACCAGCTCAGATAAAGCCTCAAAGCTTGACCAGACTGAGACCAAGCCATTTTAATTGTTTTCCTTAAGTTTTTATTTTAAAACTCTCCATTTTGAAGCAAAAGCAAAAACATCTCATTATTCCTACAGTTCCGTATTACTAGCTTACTGAAAGCACAAACTAGAACCACAAAGCCTAGTAAAGCCAACAATCTGAAAATCTGTGTGCTTACCCAACCAACCACAGTAAACTCAGCTGCTCCGGAGCCCTTTCATTGCCTCTGCTTACCTTCCCAAAAGGAGGAGGCTAGCAAGTTTGCACAGGTCTGTCTTTTCTCCCTTCTGTCTATTCCTGTGGTACCTCTGTGGTTATTCCCTCATGCAATCGCTATTCAGTTAGTCTTCAGTCCCTGAATTCACAGGGCCCCCCAAAAGTGCCTACTTTACAGTTTTTGACTAGGCAGGCTAGTCTTTGGGCAGTGGCTTCCCAATTTAAATATGATAAACAAACAGTCTTTGAATTGTTCCCTTGTTTAGCCTGAAAGGACAGAGGCAGCGAGTCCAACAGTGAGATGAAGTTATTGCTTGTCATTACTTTCCACTAATTACTTTGGACTGAATACGCTATTGTATAGCTGGCACAAAGATCATGTAAGACCCCCTTCTTTTGTTATCAGCAATGACTTTGCATTTTTGTTTCAGCAGCAGAAAAGTCCTTTAGATTTCTGGAAAACATAACCTGAATTTTTAAAGGATGTGACTCCTTGCAAAGCTAGGGGGACTGGCAAGAAGGACACCAGACTGTCTTCTAAAGAGAAGACTTAAGCCAAATGTGTTTTAGCAATACAGGTTTTTAGGAATTACCTATAAGCAGGAAACCTGATTTCAGTACCTATCTTTCAGGCCTAATCTTATATTCCTTTCTTCACAGTGACGTGAATTCAATAGGATAGGCGGAAAATATTCTCAACCCAGAGAAGCTGATAATACTCAAATACAAAGTCTAACATGAAGTTTTAACCTACTTAGGCAGAGATAGATTTCTGGGCAACAAATAATAACCGCTCTAGAAGAACTGGCACTGGTCTCACCACCTTCAGCCACGTTCCAGTGAAAAAGGAATATACGTACCAAACCAGTGCCCTCTAAAAAAGGTGGCATTGCTCCACGCGGTACACAGATTACGCTAGGGTTGAGACCTAAAGTCCCCTAAATGGCACGCCTAGTAAATCAATGCTTGGACTGTTAAATCATGTTTATTTGGGCTAATAAATGATATTTACTTAGTTTATCTAGACAAAGACACGTTCTGTAGCTGGATACCGATGGCATTTGAGAATAGAGTCTCTTCCCCTTTTTATTCTACATCTCTGTCAGTCCTCTTGGGCAGAGGTGATGGACAGGTTTGAAATTTGCAAGACACAAGTCAAACCTATTTGAGAAAGATCAGCAGTTCATCTGAGTGCCTGGAGACCTAAGGGTTGGGACACTTTTGTAAGCTTGCTTTTAAAAAGAGAACATAAAGAAGTGCTTTCCCCTTACACAACTAAATTGCTCAGTATGCAAAAAGAGGCCATTTAACTGAGATAGTGCACTGTGACATTCCTTTAATGTGATTTTTTTCTGTGACAGGCTTTTTCTACAATGAAGAACCAGACTCATTTATAAATATTACATTTTTTTCCTGGTCTCCAGTGAGGTGACATGTAGGAGTTTTTATTGTGTTCCGGCTACAGAATTCAGGCATAGCCTCAGGTCTAGAAAAACTGGAAATACATATTTTTATATGTACTATATACACACATACACACGTATAAATATGTGTGTGTCTTGTACCTTTAGGAGTATGTGAATCATCTACCTCCGAAGAGTAGCAATGAAGATTTCAACTGGCCACCCCCAAGTGTAAAGCTGCATTCAAAATGAGATCGAACTATTATGTCTTGGGTTTGTTTGCTGAAGGCAAAAATCTCAAAGGTCAAAAGCAAAGGCTCAAAGGCCAAAAGCCATGAAGTTTACAGAGCTGAAAAAATTAGTCTGAAAGTTTCTCTGAGACAAAATACAATTCATCTCAGGGACGTAGGATTAGAAGGAAGTTCCTACTAACTTACAGAGATCCATGTCAGAAACGGAAAGTTATTTTGCTTCCTCAGATCACAGGAGCAAGATTCTAGAATTTCTCAGCCTCCTTCTATTTCATGTACTTTATGCAACGGACCATAGTTACAAAAGGTTTGATGCTGAGGTATTTTGAAACACCCATAATTCTTGCCAGTTCGTAAAAAAAACTTCTGTACCCCTTTACTTTAATTTATCCATTTAATCTTTAAAATCGATTTAACTTTGATGTTTTTATTATTTTGCTGTCATTTTAGTAATTCAGATCTTCAAAGGTAAGATCACATTAGTCATTCAAAGCCAAAAAAAAAATCAAATAAAGCTACACTCCCTACTCTAATCAGAGCTTTCATCTGCACATTTATGATCTCAGGAAGAAGCCAAATTAGTCCTAATTGCCTCTAATTTAGGTTGGCCACTCAAATAGGATATGAGATCACATTTTATCATACTGTAGATATTTTAATCGCTAGTGTACACAGACTGGAGAGTTTGCAGGGCACAGAAAAAAGCCTATTCCAGCCCATGGAAGTAAAGCCTCAGTAAAAAGTCCATGGAAAACAGACCTGATATCTTTATTTTAAAGCTACAGACCTCAGATAAAATGTGTTCTTATCTATGTTTGACATGCAAGTGGCAGCCTGTGAGGTTTTAGGTTGATTTGCACATGTTTACTTGAAATAATTCATTAACATTTAGGTTTTTAAGCCATAGGTGGCATAACTCCCCAGTCACAGTTACTCCAGAATTATGCAGCTTTACATGAGTAGAAGATCCTTTGCTTTAAGGCTTCAATAACAGAGTTCCCTCTTCACAGTGGTCTTACTGGGCCTTCAGGAGTACCCAGCGAATAAGGGGTACTACAGCTCTTTGGGTTACAGCTTACAAGTAACTGCTGTATTATCAGGTCTTACCTTAGCGTTACGTGGTTGTGGCAGTGGGCTTGTTTGTGTTCACTTTTGTTTAGCACGGTAAGCCCGTACCATGAAACAAAAACAACTGCCTCTCCTCTGCAACAGTGTAAATAAGAAATGCTCTAATATTGCTTCGGATGTATTAGTCTTGATTTTCCACACCAAGTGAAATTCTCAGTTATCATTTCAGCATTCTTTTCCTCTTGCTTAATCGTCCACCAGGTTACATCTGCTGATGGTACCTTTCATTAGAAGTGAGATGAGCAAATGTATTTAAACACTTCTGGAGAACATTCTCTCAAAATGTAATGCTTTTTGCTTGGCAGCCTTGGTACCCCTTAAAGAGCCCATGAAAGCAATGGCAAACCAGGAGTGTTCCTGACTACAAACTAGAGAGGGAGCAGATGTTACACATTTACTTTAAAGTAGAAGAGTTGTGTAAGGTAAATTTTGTAATCAGAAACCCTTGAACGGGGAAGACCATTTCTAGAAGTTGTGTGTAACCGGAGAACGTGAATGCCATGTAACCTCTGTATTTAATAAGTGTTCAAAATTGGAGTCTTTTTATTACTGGAAATTATTGGAAAATCTACAGACCAAGTATTATTCATAGCAGGTTTTGGCAAGTAAATTTGGATAATGGAAGTGCCGAGAAGCAAAAGAGTCACCGTTGTTAGTTATTGGCTATAAGTTATTTTCCTGCTCTACACAAAGGACCTCAATCTATTTCACCAGCATTTGTTGAGGACGTTTTCAGCAATATAACATAGCAGTTCAGTGCCCTGTTCTGTGGGGATCTAATTCTTTCCTGTTTTTGGAGGTGCGCTCCTAAATCAAACCACATCTCTCCTGGGTAGTTAAACTGCTTCAGAGTACCATGTGCAAGCACAAGAAACAAGCTTTCCTCTGCCTCAATCACCTGGATTCATAATCAGCAATTCTCTTCCCCAGTGAGAAGAGCCCCCTAGCACATAGGTATTCTGGATGATTTTCTTTTTCTTTTTTTTTTTTTTTTTAAAAAAAAAGGGGGGGGGGAATTTCTTCTCTCCCCTCAGAGCACAGAAAGCATGTAGACCAAGACAGCTTTTACTTTTTTTTTTTCCCCTCTCCAGAGACTGGGGAGAGAAAATGACAAAAAAATTGTAAAATAATAACTACAGAAGTGCTTCACAGATGAGATTGAATAGCGCTTCATTTTTGTATGAAGAAGAGATTCTGCTGTCAAACTCCATCAAGATATATTCAGGCAACCATAATCCTGGAGATGTTACAAGGCACTCCTTTAACATTTTCCTTTGAAGACCCTTGTGTTCTTTGGCTCTCTAAGCCCCACAACAGTTCCCATTAGTATTAAATTTTGGGGTTCATTAACGCATACCTTACCAGTGGTGGATATCTTTATGTATAAATACAGCATTCCAGCACTTGAATGTCCCACCTGAATCTATGTTGTCTCGACTTTCATTCTGAAAATCCACATTTTGAACATAGTAAAAAATCCCAAATTTGCACTAGAATCAACAATAATTAAAGCATTCCAGAACTGTAACAGCCATTCTTTAGAAACACCAAACTGTCAGACTAGGTCAGAGTTGAGGTTCAATAGCTCATCTGACAGGAGCTTCCAAGAGCCTCCAAGGGAAAGGAGACCATGCAGCCACGGGATTTGTGGTAGCCAAGCTAATTCGAAATGGGAATATTAGCTACTTGTGTGAACTTTTCAGACATCAGGGAAAGCAGAGCAAGGCAGAACAGTTCTGCAGCATTAAGTCACTGAGATACAGATTATCTGAGCTAATATTTGGCAAATGGGTTCTATCAGAGTACTTTTAAAAGTATCTGTATTTGCCATGTACTATTTGCACCCCTTACTCCTGTATGCTAAGACTTAAATGGTTTTGCTAGCAGAAGAGATTTTTCTGAGTTAGAGGCAGCAACACCAGGAAGGATAATGGAAAGCATATTCTTTAATGTAGACTAATAAAATTGCTAGGGAAATAGATTAAAGTATTCAATCATAAAGCCTTCGACAGATGAGTTGGAGCTTTAATTGTGGCTTGATATCTCTGGGAAGAAGACAAGACAGATCAGCCAAATCAGCCTTTTGAACAGTCACATCTGTCAAAGGCAGTATATCAAAACAGAAAAATGTGTCCAGGATATAGAACAGCTAATAATGGATGGATAGGTTCTCCGTTTCCTTGCCTCCCCCAGCATTCAAGTGAATAGCCAGGTGCAGGTTTCCATTCGGAGAATTCTTGGCTTGCAAGAAAGAGATCTCAGGATGATTAACTAATAGTTTCCCTGGAGAGGGGAATGCTGGGGAAAAGGATGAGAGAAATAACAATCACAAGGCTTGCAGCTCAACCTCTCACATTTGGAGCCTACCGGACAGCAAACAGGAAGCAAAGGCAATTGTCACAACTCTTTCTAAATACTGTTGCTCATCTTACAGGATTTAAAAAAAAAAAGAAATCAATTACATTAAGGTCTATTAGACTTAAGGATAAAGTAAGAATCTTAGTTTTTCCAGATTTTAAAGGAACTTAGAGTGTTGTTTTAAAAAGAAATTCACTAGGAAGAGTTTGGATGTTTCTTTATAGTTTAGGCAGAAATATGATCTTTTGATTCCAAATTATCTGGAGCATGTTGGGTATTTTGGAAGCAGGTTTTCTTGCTGAACTCCTTTCAGAACAGTGGCTTTAAATCAGAGGTAACACTCACTTAACTCCTTGATTCCCAACTTGTTCATAACCACATGGAGGTAAGATTAATATTCAGAAATTCTATTAATGAAGTACAAAAAAAGTCAACCATGTTGTGAAATCTATTTTGCATGGATTGGCCCTTTAAATACGTTAAACATATTTTAGGTATAGTTTTGTTCTCACATTTCTTACAGTTCTCATTGTTTTGTGCCACCATCGTTGTTCTAGCACAGAGGTAATGTTATTGCCTGACAGGCTGCCTTGCTATAAGTCAGAGAAGTATACTTTACCATCTTATTCTGTTCACTTCTTTGTGTGCGGAGACAATCAAGGACCAAACAGGGAGCCATGTGATGCTCACTCCTCCAACCCCATCCTAACCTACCCTCAAGCGCTTGCCCCTACTCTCCTCTGTGCGCTGGAGTAGCTCTCATATGCTACCTGCTGAGCTTGGTCAGGTAACCAATCCAGCTGAAAATTAATGTTCCTTTTTTCTCTTTTTTTTTTTTTTTTTTTTTTTTTTTAAATTACCTTAGTTTTTAGCTGAGTTTGGGTACTGATCCATCTGCCTGTATCAACATTTCTTCTAGGTAAGGAAGTCAGTGGGAAAACAGCTTCTGGTCATCTCTAAAGAGGGATGGGAGCAGAGCCACCCCACAAACTGCTGAGGGAACTTCTGTCAGATTTAAGGTATTATGTAACCCCAGAATAAGGACACCTGTAAATGAGCAGGTTTTGCAACGCAGGGATCCTGCACTTCAGCCCTACTCCTCTGCTGACTCAATGGGTAACTTTTGGAAAGTTTCAGCATCCTAGCACCAGAAATGTTTAGGATGCTTTGCTTAGTGAAGCCTAGACTATCTGTCCCACGTAGCTTTCCTGAGCTCTCTCATAGGTGGCCATGCTGAAATTTGTGACACGGCCAACAGTTGAAACATTTCTGTGGTCAAGTCAAGTAATATAACTATATTAAGAAATAGTATGAAGGTGCATATTCCCAACAACCATTTCAGTAGGTAGTGTGTTTATTATAAAGACAATAGATAACTTTCTGTCTGAAAATATTTCTCTTTCCTTCTGTATCTCTGCTAAGCTGTAGTAATAACTATATAAATGTAATTTTTCTTGCCTTATGAGACTGTGGGGAAGTTGTGGCTGTTTGATGATGTAAAGCTACATATGTTAATGCCACAGCTGAGCTAAGTGACTAAAAATTACAGTGTCTGTACTCCATTATCTCAATTGCATTAGTCAAGATAATTCATACCTTCCATGACTGTTTGGCAATAGAGTGTAAAATACTAAAGAACTGTATGCAATGTAAGGATGAACTCAACTGTGTTTCAAGGTTAAAGAAGAGTGATAGAAGTATAAATTATTTTTCACATAAGTCATATAATAAAATAAGTGAAACAGCAGACAGCTTCAGCTCCAGATGTGTTCTGTTATTGCAGGCTGGGAGAAAAAAAAAATTGAAAATGCATAGATTAAGATACGGAAAGCTCCAAAGTGTTATTTACAGAGCTATTCTTCGGTCAGAATGCATCAAAGCCATGCACGTAGCCACAAACATGCAGGTCTTATGTCTTTATCCTTTAAAAGAGAAAAAACAGTTTCTTAAACTGGATCCTAGGAGAATTTGCCCTATATATTTGGCATGATTTTAGTTCTCTGCCTAGGAAAGTATGATAAATGGGCTGCAGGATTTTGTGATTGCTTTCCCCAAACAAGAATGGTTTAACTAAGGAAGAGAGAATACTAGAAAGATTATTTGTTTTTTGTTTTTTATAATATTTAAACCTCACTTGAACATATTCAAACCTCATTATGGTATCTGAATGCTTCTAAATAGGGGAGGTTCATACCTATCATGTTTTTGTACAGTTTTATTCATTTTTATCCCGGATTGCCTGAAAATTTTTTCCATAAATTTGTGTTTTACTCTTTACCTGACCGTTACAGTCACTCTCAGGGTAACCCAGCTGGCAAGCACAGGCAAGAGGCCGAACTGAGGCTTCAAACTGAGTGCTTCTGAGGTTCACTGGTAAGAGCTATACAATAACAGTAAACTCAGCTGGAGCCAGTAAGCTATGAAGTTTAGTTCTAATGAAGGCTTTCACTCTATATAATGTAAATATGTTTAAAACTACTGTCTAATAGTATTAAAAATGCAAAACAAAAACCACAGCATTTTCTTGCATTTCTATAAAATGTTACTGTATGAATTGTGTTTGTAGAGTTAGGAGAGAAAAAGGATCTAGTAGGAGAGAATGAGGACCTTGTCACAGATGTTTTAAGAGGCAGGAAGTCAGGGGTTTAAAGGAGAATAAATTTAACAGCAGTGTTTTGGAAGACTACATTTTAACAACTGGCTGAAGAGCTAGTGAAGTCAGGCAGGAGAAGCTGCAGAGCTGAATTACGGGGTTAAGGAGATAAAGGGAGAAAAGCATATAGTAACAGGAACATATTTTTGGTACAAAAGTACATGCTAAACCAGTGAATAGTAACACAGAGAAAATAGGTTTAGAGACTTAGGTCTTCAAGTAAATCCGTGCTTTGGTGGTTGAAACCCTTAATTGAATGATTTAGATATTTTTTTAATCCCGGTTCCTCTGGGATCCTTCCTCAGAAAATTTTGAGTAGTTGTACGTTTCTTCAGTTCTACCTAGATCTCTGAGAAATAGTGATGACTAGCATTAGATCATAGAGATTTATAACAGAAATATTATATTTGGTATAAATTATGGTATGAATGAAGTACGAATGGAAACGTGAGCATGAAAGACAGTGATATGCATTAAGTACTACAGAGCACCATGTGTGTGATTTCATTTAGATGAGCAGATAAGAAGAAGGGTAAACCAACCTAATGATTAGGTGACAAGAAGATGAGAAACGGGTTGGGAAAACAAAAGAAACATGAAACAAATTTTGCTTAAGGCTTATGAGGATGAGGCAAAACTATGAGATAAAGAATCCCAAACGGCATCCACACCTAAGGGGCATAAAAGACACTTCCAAAAAATCAGTTTGTTGCTGCCAATCAAGAAAAACCCAAGAGAGATGACGAGGAGCCCATAGCCAGCTCCCTTTGTCCTGGTCACACCATGTGGGCACACAGCTTCTTAATTGTGAGGTTTTGGTTATGAGAATGAGCATTAATGACATCTATGAGAGAACGAGTGCAAGGGAGTGAAATCAGTTTTGCTAAGTGTGAACATCACTTACTCCTTTCATGAGGTCTCACACTGAGCTTTGTTACCTTAACTACCAAAAGAGAAAAAAAGTTTACCACCACACTGCCATATACCACAGGGGCTGCAGAACAGAGGTACCACACCACACTAAGTGTCTGCAGCTCCTTCCACTGTTCCTTAATGACTGACACACCTTCTCCCCAATGGCAGAAGGGACTGACGCCAGGTATTTAATGGAGAACTAGTGCCAGGTATATTTATACTACAAATAGACAAACGAGTTGTTTTGGATCACCAGCTGCCCACTAGCATTTTTTCATTTTCATACCAATAAACAGTGAATCCTATTTGTAAAGTGTTAAATTCAGCAAAACTCTGAGAGACTACCGTATCGATTATACCGCAAGGAGCTGTAAGGAGTAGAACCATAAAGGGAACAGCTTCATAGTGGTTGAAAATAGCACAATTATAACTGCACAGCTCTTTATTTGACAGTAGAGCTACCACCTTTTGCCGCCGCAGCAATTCCAGAAAGTTTTATCTACTTTCAATAGTACTCCGTAAAAGGTCTCTGCTAGTACTCAAAAAACAAATGAGAGCAACTGGAAAAAACCCTCCTAACATAATTATCACCCAAGTACTATTGTAAGGGGATTTTCAAATCTATGTAAATCCAGTCACACCTAACAATACACTAAAATGGATTTTATAGGCCAACCTGAAACTGGAATAGCAAAGGGATTTAAGGCTGGGAAATAAAACCACGGTACTGCATCACAGCTATGGAATATTTTCAAGCCAACTGGTGTTCATGGAAAAATCATTTGGTGAAATACTTGGCCATAATAGACCAAGATTGTAACCCGTGCTTGTAGAAAGCGATCACCAATTACTCTGACTTTTTAAGTGAAGCAGTGTTACCTCCGCACTAAGTATATCTGGGTCTGTGTTTCCAAGCTTTCAAAGCACTCAGAATTAAAGTCGTGATGTTACATTACATGCTCCTAAGTGGAATCTTGTGTCCGTAGATGCTGCAGGTGCAAGCGTCATTTCATATCAAGCACTTTTGTCCACAGATGAAACCATTTCTTCTACGCAAATTTCTTCTGTACTTTGTTCTGTGAAATAAATCCTACTCTATTTTATCTACTGTTGTTAGACTTTGGAATAAAGGAAAAGAAAAAGAAATAATATCGTTGGAATAGTATAAAGTTACAATATTTATCTCCTATCAGCATCAGTGTTCTGAAACTGGTTTTTTTTTTCCTCCTCAATGTGTGCTCTAGTTTAAAACTTCAGAATGTTAATGAATGCTACTCTTAATATGATTAATAGTAATCTAACCTAATAGTGTTTTACTTATATTTGCTCTCTTAATATATGATTATTTTACTGAGGAATCAGCATTCCTCCAAACTATTGGGTTATAACTGCAATGTATAGCAACCTCTACATATTGTACTGGTGCCACTCAACAGTTTCAATATTTTCCTTTTCAACACAAGCGGATAACCCAGTTTTGAGGGTCCTCAAGTTGGTCCATTAGGACGAAATTCAAGAACAGGGGACTCTCTTTGATGCTGTTCTGCTATTTGCAAATTCTCATTTGTTCCCACTATGTTCAGGGCAACAGCAGCTTGTTCACATTTTCAGGTCCCTTTTTCGGGCAGCAACTGGCACAGAGAGAAGCAAAGAGAAACTTCTGTAGCGTGTTCTCAGTCCTATAGAGGCTTCCTCACTGCCTGCTCTGCAGCCCTCCCACCCTGTCTGGGTGTCTTGGGTTTCTCTGCCAAAACCTTTCCTGACCAGCCAGTGGCTTCACCTTTAACTTACTGAGTCTTTGCTTTGATCAGTAACATATGTTTTAGATGAGGTTTTAGAAGTGAGAAGGTGACCTTTAAAAAGTTGACGTCATGTTCAAACCAGCAAAATAGAAGAGAATAAACTCTGGCAGGTTAAATGTAAAAACACAACAAGGCAGGCCAACAAGTTTAAGGAACAACTTACAAAAGGCATAAAAAGTAATAATAAATCCTTTTACAAAACCATCAAAGACAAAAATAAATGGTCAAGGCACAAAAGGAGCGCTCAGAGAAGATAAGGCCAGAGCAGATAAATGCAAAGAGGTTTGGGAAATTCTCCCAGCAGAAGCACCTCTCCCACTCTCCCTCTCGCCCTCCCTGCAATGGAAGGTACCTCAAAGGTGCTGTATCCAACTGAAGTTCAGAAGAGGTTATAAAACAGATTCTTTGGGGCCAACGGACATTTATCCAAGAGTTCAGAAGGAACTGAAGCATGAAAGAGCTTAAGTGTGGTGTATGATTTCTTACTTAAAACTGCCCAGGTACAAAAACAGATGGCAAACGGAATGGATTTTTTTATTTTTTTTTTTTATTTTTAAGCCAACTCTGGTCCTTGTACTGGGTTAAGTGGTTTGAGCTATGGGAACTGAATTGGTGAACACATGAAAAAGTGATATACTGAAGAGAAGACACAGCTTTTCTAATGAGAAGTCACGCTTTCATGCCACACAGATCTCATCTGAAGATGTCAACAGGTATATGAACAAAGGAATTCTAGTTGATGCAGTCTCCTTTGATTTTCAAAGGATATTTGTCCCTCAAAGAGTCTTGAAGACACTGAGCTGGGAGAAGTAGAAGGTTCTTATATGAATAAATAACTCATTAAAAGTTAGGGAATTGAATACACTAATGATCTGTTAGCTTTATCAGTGAAGGAAGGTCACTTGTGGAGTTCCACAGGAACTCAAATTTTGCAGCTAGTTCCCATGACAGAGAGCGTCTGTTTGCTCAGATACAGCAGAACCTCTCATATTATCTATCATTTTCTATTATATCCTCCTACCACGTTCCCTGCTCTTTATTAAGTTCCTGCAAGCAGAGCAGTGTGCCTAGGTGGGCTGCACTGGAGGAGGGCAGAGTTTACACCTCCCCTGGGGAGCGAGCAGCAAGGGGAGAGGCACAGCAAGGAGCCTGCAGCTCAGGGAGAGCTGCACGAGTGCTGCCGAGGGATGGCAGCCCGCAGCACAGGGAGAGAGCCTCCAGAGACCACGAGAACAACCAGGAGTCTGCTGACACAACACCTAGACCACCCCATATGGACACAGTGGGCAAGAGGAGAGCTGTGCAGTAAACATTCACTTCTGTTTTGTCTGCCCTTATCACTATGTTATCTCTATTTAAGATTTTGGTCTATATTCTAAGGAAGCCTGGCCTTCTTCAGTTTAAAAGCCTTTTGAATTTCTAAGGGGATTTCACAATAGGAAAGGATATAAACAAATTCAGTGTCCCATCACAGATTCGTACTATTCAATATATTCAAAACGATGTGAAAAAAGAAATGAATAATGAAGTGACAAACTTTGCTCACAGTACTAAGTTAATAAAAATGAAAGCCAGATGCAAAGAGTTGCAGAAGAATATCACAGCACTGATATCCTGTTAGGAAGTTATTTTACAGGGTAAAATGAAATGTAAATAAACCCAAATTGTCTTCAAATTTACAAGAGTGGATTCTGACTGAGCTATTACTACTTAATAAAAAGATTTTGCTATTACAACAGGTAAGTCTATGAAAAGATCAGCTCAATAATCAGCATTCAACAAAGCAAGACATTTCCAGCAATTATTATTACAGAAACACTGAACAGAGAAGCACTGTGTATACCGTGTGGTACCATGACACACTGGTCCTGAATACTCTGAACAATTCCAATTTTTTTGTCTGCGAAAGGATGTAGCAGAACTGGAAGAGCCGTAGAGAAAAGTGGTAAGGATGATCCAAGATATGGAACAACTTTCCCACAAGGAGGAACCAACTAGATAAGGACTGTTCAGTCTGCCAGAGAAACAACTGAGGGGAGAACATTACAAGTCCAAGCCATGAACAGAAGAGGGAAGGTGGATTGCTAAGGGACGTTATAGATGTTTAAAGTTTACATGAATTTGGTATTGACCGGGCAAGATACGATTCATTAAGGGCCATTAACCACATGCAGGCTAGCGTGTGGTTACTGAGGTCTGAAGAGGGGTCGTTCGTTCAGGTTGACCTTTGCTCTGTCCTGATCCTATTTTCTGTTCTTGTTTGTCCCTTTGGGGGCCACAACTTTTTTAACCCTCTCATTTCCTAATGAAGCATACTGTTTCTCATAAGCTATCCTAAGTGAAAAATAAAGATGGGAAAAACAAGAGTATGAAAACAATTCCCTCAAGTTTTTACCTGTGACTGTTTCTCCTCTCCTGACATACGGTGTGGAATAAGACCATTATAGCAATTAGTGACCTAGAAGTATAGACAATATCGAGCTTCTTTAAGATGCGCTCTATCTTCCAGTTTCATGACAGTCAGTACAGGATTTTTTGAAGCATTTCTTACCTTTTGCGTTTTATAACATTTACGATCTCTCCTCACTTCTTCCTCACAAATAACCCAGAAGATGCATATCTGTACTAAAAGTTGTTGTTCCAGCCTGTTATCACTATATAGGGATCATTATTTTTTGCTTTATAGCAAGTATAAAATCCTCTGGAAGTTTGTTTCTCCCATGACTCACAGACAAATTTTATCTGAATTACATTTCAGAGTCCGGATATTTATCCGTGTATGGCCAAATCCCACTGCCTTTAGATAAGTTATTTCCAGTGTTTGCAGTTCAGCCTCAAGTCTTCTTACCTTCCTTTTTTTATTTTCTTTTGAGCATTTGTGCCACTCTAGCAGCACACTAGGCGTTCTACAGACAAACATAAAGAAGAGTCAAATGTTTCTTAACGGCCTGGCATCTGTGCAGTCACTTTCATATGCTCTAGATAAACACCAGTTTGGACCATTATGACTAAGTAGTAATTTACACCCTGCTTACGCTACTGCAATCATACTCAGAAGGAGAAACAAAGGAGCACAATATTGCTCACATCTTGCTAGTTGCATGAGCAAGTGAGGGAAATTGTTTCTGCTTTCCCCCAGTCCTTCCAAATTCAGCCTTGTGGGATACATTTATGTACATGAGCTAGACTGTCACCACAGCTGGCACAGTTTGCTTGGCTTCAGTGAAGTAATGTATGTCAACTGTATGTCAACCAGCTCAAGTGACTGGCCAAGCTGATGTATGAGTACTATTGTACTCTTATCACTCTGCAAAAAATGCTGAAGTTGGAGGTAAGTATTTACCAAAATAAGACTGTCTTCCTTAAAAAAAAATTTTTTTAAAAGTGATAATTCCACATCTTGCTTACTATATGCAGCATCACAGATAAAACCAAACCAACAATTCGTTGTTGCAATTCCTCCTCTTTATGAGCATTGTATTGGTTGAGTGCTATTAAATAAGAATATAATTAATATACTTATTTGCTAGATTCATGTATTTTAAGTATATGTTATAAAGCTGAGATGGGAATAAAATGCTCTCACTCTTTAGAAGCGTTAACATCTTGCATAAAAGCGCCAAGGTCCTGCATTTTCTTCACAAAACTGAATTTACTGTAGGCATGAGTCATTCTTTTCTTTTCCTCCACGAGAAAACAAGCAAATATGAACTGGATTCAAGGAGACAAGGCGTGTATGGGGAAGCAGCCCTCCGTTTCCCGTGATACTGCAAAAGATAAAAAAGCCTATCTTCATCAGTGATTTAGGTTAAACAAAAGATACCCTCTTTCCCCCCTTTTCTTTTGAGATCTCTGTGAAATGAGGCTACTATAGCTCTAGCTAAACTTCACAAGAATTGGAGGAGCAGTGCTGATGGCTACCAAAGCATATTGTACTGGCATTGTTTCCATAGTGAGACTCTCTGAATCAATTCTGCCAGTTCTCAGTCCTCCCTGGGATCACCCACAAACTGTGACTGGTTTTCTTGTCATGCTCATAACAGAGCAGCAGCTTGGAGCTTGCAGTCTGTAAAAGTGCTCTCAAAATACTTTCCCCCACATCTTTCTCGTCTTTTACATAACAATATTTTTTTACTTGACCAGAATTCAAAAGAGTCTCCTCTCAACTTAGCTTATGAGAGCATGGTGAAAGCCCGTTCACAGTGCAATTCACTGCTCAAGTCTTTTTCTTGTCTTGTATTTTCTATGTAACTATTTTGAAAAGGAAGCTAATGAAACATAGACTTTAGAGCAAGGTAACTCTGTCACAGAGAAAGAAAAACCAAGGTAAAACTTCCTGGTGAGACATTTCAGAAAGCTGCACCCCCATCCCTCAAAAAAGAAAAAATTAGCTCAAATTGTTCACCTTTCTCAAAAGCTCTGTGGCAAATGATCTGATCCTAGCAGAGACATCCAGGACTCCAGGTTACTTATTGCCAGTTGTAGCACCCACTTACATTTTGGCTTGAAGTAACTGAGTCAATTGCTTTGTCCATTGCTTTTCCAATCCAAAAAAGGGAGAGAAATGCCTCTGATTAAGAACATCTGCACTTATAACTCAAATGACCAGTACCAAACCTTGGCGGTTCTGGGGAAGGCATGCCCCCGTGCTCTGGAAATAATGCTTTCCAAAAGGGAGCCAGTAATATTTAAAATTCCAGGCTTTAGGAGGCTATACCTAACCTTTGTGTGAGCCAGTCTCCATACAAAAAGACAAAAACAACAAGAGATGACTTGGTTCCCACAATAAAAGTCTTTTGCATAAAACTTACTAGAACATACATACAGGCAGGTACATATAAGATTTTCTTGAGACTGCTGGCTTCACTCAGACTTCAGCCTCAGTAGGAAATTCAGAGTGAGTGGGAATATACATGAAACTAAAATGTCACTCGAATGTAGTTTTAAAACCAGGGGGGATATTTTGGGGAATTTCCTAAAAGCCAGGGCAATCAAATGACAGTACATAACCTGCATGCCCATTAAGAGCTTGCTCTCCAGTCTTCTTTCACCTAACACACCTTATGAGAGATGGGCCTAAAGGGGCACACATCAAGTCCTGTGAGAGAGAAAGGTTAAGGTCTCCAAAAGACACCTAGGTTCAGTGACCTGAGAAGACGCATGCAACAGGATCCGTCTGTATCCTGCTCATTAGCACATCCATCAGGACAGACCTTGATCTTTTTTCAACCCCGCAGCACTTATGCGAAGTGATATGTAAGTACTTTGAAGAGTCAGGAGGACTTACAAGTGCAGCCATCACTGCATGAGAATACAGATTTAGTTTCTGTCATGCACTGACGATTAATAAATCTTGAAGCTCTGACACTGTGCTATAAACAATTTCCAGCGAATAACACAACCTTATGAGCTCTGGCTAAGACTGGAGCAGATTTCGACTTCCCGTTTCCAGGTGAATGCTTTAACCACTGCACTACTTTGAGGGAAGGCTCCATCCGTCTCCAGCTGCTGTTTGGAAGCTGTACTCAGTCCTCTGAAAGAGGGGCAAAAAGAACCTGTAGCAGAACACTCAAAACTGTGAATTTTGAATGGACAGAAGTATGAGATACTTTCATATTCATAAAATTTTATGTTATTAATATAGTATATGTAATTAACATGTGTAAATATTAACATGCATAATACGTATCATATGAATGTATAATACACAATTAATATAATTAATTGTATATAGTTAAATCTATGATCTAACTTTGATATTGGTTCAGCTTTGAGCAGGAGGCTGGACTAGATGTCCTCTAGAGGCATCTTTTACCCCAAGATATTCTATGAGTAGCTGTTATAGCCACTCACACCCTCATGATCTTTACTGTAATTACATGTTTGTTTTTAAAACTGGCTAGAGGAACCACTCCTCATTTTAAAAGCATACTCCCTGCTTAGGTTTGTAAAAGAACGGCTGTCAAAATAAGAGGCAACAAGTCTGAAATCCCGACCCTAAAAATTCCTTGAATATATGAAGGCATCTTCTCCTGTCACTTTGAAGTCTTTCCTTTCTAAGTGAACACACATTCACTAACTATAAATTTATTCACATTTTGTCAATAAATCCACACACCATCCACCCAGCTGAATTTTTGCCAGCCTGGCTGCCTGGCTGTTCACAAAAAGCAACTTGAACTAAGTGGCACAGGTTGTTTGACGTGGCACACAGAGTCACACAGATCTAATTTCAGTAATATGCACTACACTTGCATGGTGACATTTCAGTGATTGAACAATCACTTTCTTACACACAGACAAGCTTGCATGAACTGAAAAGCAAGTGAAATGGTTCAGTGGTAACCCCTTCTCTCTCTATTCAAAAGAAAGATCTCTCTCAGCTTGAGATCCTACTCTGAAAGACATATTTTGGAGTTAGATATCTAAAACCCATTTGTAGAAGATGAGAATACGTGTTACCCAGTACTCAAATGCATGCAGTCATTTGGGATTAACCAGGGTTTTCATGCTACCCTGTGATTCAGGGCAGGATTTGGCACATATAGCCCATAAAAACCTTAATCTGCAGACTGTTTAGCTCCATATCACGGATGACTCATATCCACTGGGCTGCAGAGTTTCTTTCTGTACTGATGAAACAGGAACTGTGCTAAAGTGAGGAGGAGAGGAGGTCTGCAGCAGGGCAGATATGGGAGACCATGGCTCCAAGTTATATTCAGCTCTTCTAGGTGTGGAACATTTGGCTGCTGCACAACCAGGTTATTCCACAGGGCACAGGGTCTTCCTAAAGAGAAAGACACACGAGACTTGTGGGGCTCAGGTGCACTCACAGTATAGCTAAAGGACTTATCCTTAGCAGCAAGGAAAGCGCAGGAGTCTTCATTTCAAGTCCACTTCAGGGTTGAAGGGATTTCAGGGTGATTTTGAGCCCTTGCTTCATGGAAATGTCAGTTTTTGCAGAAGCACTCTGCTCGGGGAATTCAGACGTTTGTAGAGCTAAAGGCAGGTGTTAGAGGATGCTTGAGTCATCTAAATGGCAGAGTTTGCATTAAAAACAAATATTGTTGAAAATCTGAGACTTACAGCTCTGGTTTATTTTTGAAAAGAGCATTTAAGTGAGTGATGAGTGTACCTTGATCTTCCGTCTGCAAAAGGACGGAAGCCCCTGAGCAAGTCTGCAGGCAATAAAAAACTGAGAGGAGTGGCAGATACACCACGTGGTTGCACTGCTATTCAGAGAGATCTCGGTAGGCTGAAGAGATGGGCAGAGAGGAACCTCATGAAGCTCGACAGAGGAAATGCAAACTCCTGCACCTGGGGAGGAATAACCCCAGGCACTGGTACAGGCTGGGGGCTGACCTGCTGGAGAGCAGCTTTGCAAAGAAAGGCCGGGGGGCCTGGTGGACAAGTGCCAGCAAAGTGCCCTCGTGGCAAAGAAGGCCAATAACATCCTGGTCTGCAATGGGCAGAGCATTGCCAGCAAGTCGAGGGACATGATCCTTCCCCTCTACTCAGCCCTGGTGAGGTCATATCTGCAGTGCTGGGTCCAGCTCTGGGCTCCCCAGTACAAGAAAGACATGGACTTACTGGCAGCAAAGGGTCATTAAGATAATTAAGGAACTGAAGCATCTCTCATACAAGGAGAAGCTGAGAGAGCTGGGACTACTCAGTCAGAAGAGGAAAAATTGTTGGGGGTGGATCTTATCAATGTGTGTATATACCTGATGGGAGAGTGTCAAGAGACTGGGGCCAGGCTCTCTTCAGTAGTGCCAAGTGACAGGACGAGAGGCAACAGGCACAAATTGAAACACGGGAAATTCCACTTGACACAAAAGCACTTCTTCACTGTGAGCGTGGCTGAACATTGGAGCAGGTTGCCCAAAGAGGTATAGAGATACTGCAGACTTCATCCTTGGAGATATTCAAAAGCTATCCGGACACAGTCCTGGGCAGCCTGCTCTAGCTGACCCTGCTTGAGCAGCAGGATTGGATTGGATGATCTCCATACATATCTTCCAACCCCAACTATTCTGTAACAGTCCTGCTCCGTCCACTTTATCTAATGAGATCGTAATACTTTAGATCTATTGCAGCTCAGTTTGCACAGTGCTTAGATCACTAGCACTCCACCCTGATTTGTGATTCAGTATCTATGCACTGTTATAAAAAAAGTAATATTCTGCATGCCAAAGGAACAAGGTGTTGCAATCAATGATAGACATTTATCTTAGAAACTTTTTTTAGAAAAAGAAACTGAAAGTCAATTACTTCACAAGTCCTGATCATGCATAACCCTCTGTCACTTGGAGTCAATGATATCATCACAGTTGCACTGCTGTTCTCCATAGAGAAACCCAAGAATAATTTGTAATTTAAGCAGGAGAATACAACGATTCATATTCTTCGCATACAGAAGCAGGAGCTTCTACAGTACCCCCCCTATTTCTGCTACAGCAACTCCTGCACCAGCTTGCACTTCACGTCTCCTACCTCTACGCTCAGCGCTCACAGTAAGGACAAGGAGAAGGAGCACATCTGTCACAGTGGCAGAAGCTGGCAGGCACAGGATTGTATAGGATGATGGATGATACAGCACAAGGACTGAAACTTGCAGGTGTCAGCTATCTTAAAGGAAAATGCCTGAAGCTCATAGACCATTTCACAACTGTTTAAAGCTTTACTTAAGTTTAGTTAGACTGTAAGAAGTACAATTTTTGTGATACTAGAGAGAGAAATGATCTGCAAAATGATTCATGTCCTTGTATTCCTGAGGCTAAGGCTACTTGTTTTACTTTACATTAGGCAATCTCTGAGTTGCTATCAATCTGTGGTAATCAGAAGAGAGGGTGCAAACCCAGAACATGAGAAAGCTTTGTTTTTTTCTTTGCCCCTGTAAGAACTGAATGCTTCTTGCAGTAAACAGAAATAATTTAAAGTTTTATAAAGAGAAGGGATGCAGGTGAAATATTCGGTCACTGATATCATTAAATTAATAAAGTAATCCAAGCAGTGGCATGCAATACAGGGCTAAGTAGCACACAATAGAAATGAGCAGTGGCCTTAGAATGGGCAGCTCTAATGCTAAATTTTAGATTGCTTTCGAAAGCTTGTATATCCTGTGCTAGCAAAAGGAAGACAAAAAAAAAAAAATCAGTAACAATGCTCAGGTACATAATTATCTTCCAGGACTATAAAAATTACCAGCAGAGAACAATTCAGAAATAGAATAAATACTTCTACTGAAAGTCTTTGAAAAGCCCAGTTACTGAGTGAGGGGGGAAAAAAAAAAAGCTCACAAAAAACCACACACAAACAGCAAGATTCTGATTGCTATTATATTAACACAAAAATTGTAACATGTTTTGAATTAATTGAATATCTGGCCATCAAATAATAAGGTGTGATTTTCCTTTGCAATAGACTTTGATCTGGTGATAGCATAGATATTGTTTTAAATAGGTAATTAAAAATAAAAATACCAAACCCCGAATGGGAGACACAATACAAACCCGGCCTGAATAACAAATTATTTGTAACTTCTGATGAAGGGACTAGTAAAGGGAATAGAAATAAAAGTACTGTTCTCAAGACTGGCAAAAAAGCAGAAGATTTAAAGGAACAATACAGCATCATGAAGCCTTCACCCCTACCAGAAGGGCCAGCTCCCGGATGCACGCCCTCCTGCCCCTAGCCAGCCTGACCACTTCAGCACTGCACAGGGCTAATCAGAGCAGCCGTACTGAACCAATGCTCAAAGTCTTTCTTCCTAACTACTAACGCTTCCTACAGTCTTCCTAGGCTCTGCTGCTAGGACAGAGCCTTCCAGGCTTCTGGCAGGGTAAGCGAGCATCACCTCCACTGCAGCTCCAGAGAATAAACGTGCTCAGGAGCTGGGAAGGCAGACGTAGTCATCAGACACTCCTGCCTCAAGCAAAGCAAGTCCCAAGTAGCCACACGATGGTTTTCAAGTGACATAATAACAAGATGTCTATGGAAATTACTGTGCCATATGATCAAAAGTTAATTATCCTGAGATCGCTCTTCTAATGACAGCTGTATCGTCTAGAAATAGTAAATTATGTGATAATTAATCTCCGCATTGCCTGATGAATTCCATTATAAATTATTCTAAGGAAATGACTTTTTAGAACATGTAGCGATTTATTATATATTTGCTTGACTGTAATAGGTTGTAACTGGGATAATTTCTAGTTATTAGTAAGTAAAGATTAAATAGCACTGAAGAATAATAGCTTATGAAGATATTGATCATATTTCCCTCTCAACCATTTGTAGGCCTGGTAATAAGCTATATTTCTTTATTCAAATATTTGTGCAAATTTCTGAATGGAAGTCACACTTTTAAATTGTTTGAACGTTTCAGCAGAAGAGGATCCTGAAATATTTGATTTTCTTCAGAGTTACACACATAGCT
The DNA here is from genome assembly GCF_040807025.1 of Struthio camelus. NCBI lineage: Eukaryota > Metazoa > Chordata > Aves > Struthioniformes > Struthionidae > Struthio > Struthio camelus. The sequence continues at coordinate 111,956,550 of NC_090944.1, forward strand.
TGCTATAGTTGAAGCATCGCATGCTTAGCATTTATTCACTTGAAGAGAGCTTGAATCTACAAAGTTGGCAGAGCTTTCTGAAAATAGAAGTGGGATTTTCACACAAAGGATCCAATTTAACACTGGTGCAAATGGATTTTTTTTTTTTTTTTACTGATTATCATCTGAAATGACCCTAAAGTTAAATTAATATTTTTAAAAATTGCCCCTTTCAGTAGAGATTTGATTCAAAAATCCGAGAAGCTATTGCAGAGGGCCTATACCTGACGGGAATAAAGACAGTTTGTACTTCCTAGCCAAATTACAAGTTCCCATACAATATATTTGCCAGACTAATCTTCTTGATATTTGAAAGCAGAGGCCCAAAATTGAATTAGTGATGTGCATCATCCTAACCATAGCACAAATAAATAAAACATTAATCTATCAACTCATTCAAAGATACTTACAGAGAAAGTGGTGTGGAAATACAGACCAAAGAGATGGAAGCTGCCTACAATTTATCTGGTCCTCACCGAATTCTGTATCCCTTCCCCTCCCCAGCCCACTGAGAACAGGATGCGAACATTATCTGCAATACAAACGGTAGGAATGCAAAATTGTCTCATCATCATAGTTGGCCTCACAGGGATGTGAGTGCTTTGGTATTTTACAGTCTGAGCAGAACTGATTCTGTGATCCAAAGCGTGTAATTACCTCTGTGTTTTTCAGTTTTTATGCTTGATAACATCATTAACCTTTGTACGATACCACAGAAGTGAGCCATGCTCCTGAAAGTAAAATTCTAGAGTACTCCGCTCCCTTCTGCACCTTGTTCTCAGTCGAAATGGCTAGGTAAAGAGCATTCCTGAAAAAAGTGTCCAGTATTCAATGTAGTCTAGTGGTAATTTTAGGCCAGATTTAAAGCTTTGTCTATTTTTAAACAGTAACTTTCATTAAAAAGGGGACAATGAAATTGCAGTGATATTAAATGCCGAGTGCTATTGAAAGTGTAGCCCTAGCTGTCTAGAACAACTTTTAACCTTTCAGATTAAACTATTTTTTTTTTCAGAATACTGCAAACGCATCCTAGGAGACCCTTTAAAAATAATTGTTTGGAGAATTAATGTTGATGTTAACTACAAAACAGAGACCACATACCTTACAATAAGAGTGTATCAACATAACGTTACATACTTAGTTTTTAAATCTTCTATTTCAGTTTTATTTTTGTTTTATCTAGAATGATGTCTAACTTCTGTATGTTCAGAGAGTTACTTTACGGAGGCAAGCTAGGACTGAAGTACATGTACTGGAGTAACACATTGGGAAGGTAATGCTATTGCCAATATTAATTTGTTATAATTTTCTTAAAACTCCACGCAGACACAGCAATGCTTAGTCGTCTCTGAATTCTCCGTCCTGGTCTCTTTCAAAGTGAGTTTTCTTAATCAAAAAAATCTTCAAGTATGAGCAGACATGAGAATTTATTCACCCCAACAAAATGAACGGTCTGTCTTAGATATCAGGTAGAGCACGCCAACATGCCAATACAAGCAGAACATCCCAACTGCACCATTCTTTTAAAAACAATTTATGTAAAAAGGATAATAGCATCTGTGAGTGAGCCAAAGTAAACATCTGTTCCCACAGACCATATAAAAAGAACAGTGGAATCTTATTGATCATGAACCCCAGTGGAAAATGCATTAAAAACTTGGCAAACGAAAGCCCGGAAGTCCCAAGTCACAGCCTGTCAGGTTTTTTGAAAGTTAACTTGAACCTCTTTTTTCCTTAGGAATTTGCCCAATATTATTCATAATTCTATTTGTGTTTCTATAGCCAATGCTGCATTATTTATAACACCACACTATAAATGTGAATATTAATACATAGCTGCCTTTTACCCAATTTTATGCTTATAATCCACTTTAGATATCAAGTGAAAATAACCATTCCTAGATGTGAAAATGCAGACTAAGATAACAAAAAATTCTTTTATCCCCCTTCCAGCATACGATCACTGTTCAGGGAACAGCCCCTGGAGTTCCCTACTTCCCCTGACTTGTTTTTATCTTGATGCTGTAGTATTGTACAGGGTTACTCACTTTTTGCCAGCATCCAACAGCTAATGTCACCAAAGGGGCCAGCAGGAAGCAGGACACCATTTTCAGGCACAGAACCACGCTGCTCTAGGACCACCACTATCCCATCTTGCTAATGAGATCACTTCTGTTTTTCCTTGCAGAGATCAAATTTAGGGGCTCTTTTTTTTTTTTTTCAAAGGAGGAGCAGAGCAGGTGAGAATGGTGAAGATGATGCCCTCCACCTGCTGTATTTGTGTGTTTTCTATGAGTCTCTCTCCGTGATAGAGAGGAAACCAAAGGGAAAAGGGAATTTTACTCATATATGTGTGATACACAGTGCTGTTTTCACAGTGAGGGCTTGAAGGTCTTGCATACTTATTTTGGGGAATTTTTATGATGACCCTAAGGATGGCTGTGAGAAACAAAGCAGTACTGTAGAGATGCTCCTGTAAATTTTGGCCTACTATTCAGAAATTGGGTGCAGACTCCTTAAATCTGATCATAAACTACTTAAGGGGAAGGTCATTTATATTTCTCACTTCCCTTTTCTCTTTGTCTTTTTCTCCCTCTGTGCAAACCTTGGGTCCCTGTAGGGGAAGAAGAATCAAGGGAAGAGACAGAAGCCCCAGACCGTGGTCATAAAACTAGAGTTTGAAGCCAACATCAGGAACTCCTTCAGGTTAATGACTGAACAATCGATGGTCAGACTCCTCCTCATTCCCTGGGCTTTTTCCTCTTCCCCGTCTCTCCACCAGTGCCCTTCTGCAGCATATTGTAAACATTTATCTTGTACTCTGCAAAACTAACTGTTAAAAACAACCCCCTGCACCCATCCATGCTTCCAGAAGGAGAATCATTAGAGTAGGTATATACTCACCATTGGTGGTGGGGGGGGGTCTCCCATAACATAGGAGCGTGTTTGTTATACCCTAGTATGAACTGCATGAAACATTTAAAGATTTATTTTTCTGTTAGCTTTTTTACTGTGCCACAGCACTACAAGAAGTCACTTGCATTTCCTTTCTTCACTACAGTGAGGAAGATACAGTATTTGTCTCATATTGTACTAACACTTCATATTTACAGGATGTCTGAAAAGGCAAGATTCATACCTCTATGTATATATTTTAGAGTACAAACTGAAACAATGCTGCAAAACCTGCTCATAATTTAGCAACTTTGAAATATTTTTTGATATCCGGAGCTGAAACCAAAATATATGAATTATTACATAACCGAATGAAGGTAGAACTAGTTAGTCAGAGCTCTCCACAGCCCACACTATTAATGTTATTACTGTTATTTCAACTGTCCGCATTCCTTTGCCAAAAGGAGCTTACGGATGTGTATTGAGATCTTCTTCCTGAATATCTCTGTAGTTGTATACACCTATAGTTGTGGAAGCATGATACAGATAGCAGCCTTTTGAATAATAACACTCTACTAGAACTTATGCCTTGTGACTTAGACATCCTTTCACAAGACTTGTGAAACAACTAAAGATTATTTGCCTGTGTATGAATGCCTCAAACCTCAGATAATTTTATACAGAAAATAGTATTTGAACATTTTGTTCCATAAGATACGTGAATTTATTTTTAGCTTTTTTGATTTTTTCTGCTCACTGAACCAAAAGAAGACACAAGCAGGATAATCATACTTTCCAGGAAGAATGATGCCCACAATCAATGTCACAGCAATGGTAAAAGATAGCCAGAAATGTTACTGAATAAAGCTAAGCTAAATTACATGATCAAAGTAACCAGCTGTTAACGCAGTTTGGTTTTAAGTCTGTGCTTTCTGAACCTTTTTATTGTCAACCCAAAACTGTCATCAACACCCAGGAACAGAGCTGGAAGTGTCAACATCATTCAAATACAAAGCTAAACCTCTGGAGTGCGTGTGCGTGTGTGTGTGTTTGGGTTTTTTTTTGTTTTTTTCATTATTCTTATAGGATGACTATAAATTACCCTTTAGTTTAGAAGGAAAAGTAACATGAGCTTTATATTTCCTGTTAGCAATGGGTACGTGACCTTCAAATAACAGAGCGTGGCTTTTCAGCTCCTCAGTGAAAGGCTCTTTATCAAAATTGCACCTTATAGAATAGTTTTTCTGCATGTGCACTTCCATAGCAGTAAAACTGTAAATCTCTCATCTAAATATGAGAGTTCTGTGCACCGGATACCTAGGATAGGTACAACAAAATGCAGATGAGGTGGTGGTCTCACAGACTGCTCTGACAGCCACAGGCCTCCTAGGGAGCTTGGCAGATGTGTCCTGATCTCAGAGACCTGGAGGATCTCCTCTGCCCATGTCTCCTAGGAAAGTGTCCTGACCCTCTGCTGGAAGATGACCTTGGTGAGACATACTCTTTGGCTGGAGGTTGAGTATGACCTGCAGGTTTATTGCAGCCTGAAATCCCAATGACCTCCAGAGTCCTTGGGCCTAGGAGAGAGCAGGAGGACAACTGAGGTTGCATGCCCTTGGCTGGGAGGGGATATTTCCCCCTGCCCCTGGTTTGTTTCCATTCCCTGGATTAAGTAGGTATTCATCATGATATCCATGGTATCGTGATATCCATTCTGGAGTGAGGCATCTAATTGTGCTTATGTCTCAACATGCAAAGCACATCTTAAAATAAGTCAAAGCTCCCAAATCACTTGTATACTTCAGATAATTTCAACAACTGTCTTAGAAGAATTTATGTTAAGCTGAATTGTAGTAATTCAGTAGCCTTGGTTTTAACACATTGATTCCGTATAAGCCAATAGTAATACAATGAAGGTACAAAACTGCATATTTGGGAAAATAATTGTAATTTAGGCCTGAAAAAATGAGTTGAACAATGACAAATCTAGAGATAGTATATTTGCATTAATGCACTGCATACCTCAGAGTCTGTACAGTCAAAATGATACGTTTGTAGCATGCTTTTGGGATCTATTTGAATAAGGATCCCCATATTGTTATAAGTTTATCTTTGTGGTCAGTGAATAATATTTTACTTATAAGATTAAAATTAAGCCCTCTCTTACACTGTGACTCATAAGTGCAGAGGTGTTTCTATTCTTTATATTCTCTGCTGACCAATTAACAGATTTGATTGCAGCCGTAAATTAATTTAACAGAAACGATAAACTGGTTTTATAGTTCAGATGACAGATCGTTGCTTTCCCTGCAGCGTGCGCTGTACAACACAGTAGCATACAGCGCTGACAGTAGTCACCTACAGCCATCAGCAGAATTCTACTTCAAAGCTGGTTTAAACAATAGCTTATCTTCAGGCCATTGTACAGTTCATATTTTCTTCTTTATGTACTTCCATCTGTTATTGCCTGGTTTTTAAGGCATCTCAGTCACCTCTTTGCTCTGCTAGAAATTATGATGCTGTTTATGTGTTATGATTTTTTCCCAAAGCGCATAAAACTTGAAAGACTCCCTCAGAGGACTTCAACTGACCTTGAATTTAACCAGGAGGAGCAAGAAGGGATTACTCTGATAAGCAAACCTTATTGAGATGGTTTACATAGATTTCTTTGGCCTATTGTGTTGTATCGTGATGTTGAATTTGTAGTGTACCAACAGTGTATTGGCAGTTGTTCGTATCTTCTCTGTCCTGTTGGAAGGATATATAGAGCTTGACTCTATTTTTAACCGTTCTTTCAGTAATGTAACTCTACCCGTCACAGCAGAAACCCAGAAAATCTTTATCAGATTATCAATCATAGAAAAAAAAATTGTAAACTCTAGCGGAGACTGGAGGATTGTGAAATCTCAGAACATGTTAGATTGCTTCTTTACAAACAACAGCATCAGCTCTATTCTAAACGTTAGGCAAGTCACAGAAGCCTTTGTCTGAACGGAACACTCAATACTCTACCTTGTAAACAAGTTCATTTTCTTTTGTTGTACAGTTTCGTTTTCATGGATTTATTTGCACAGCTAAGCTGCAGGGTTTCTGTCAAAGAGTATTGATAAAGCAAATAATTATCTTTCTGCATTTCTTGGTAGCTTTCAGAATTTATTCCTTGGTCTGGAGTCCAAAAACAAAACCTTCGAAACTGGCACAAGTTCTTGAGCATGCGTTAACCTTGAGGCATTTTTAAGCATATGTTATTGCTGTTCATATTCAAGATATTAAAAGTAATTTAGTAGACTGCCATAAACCTTGGGAACATCCATCTGTTTCATGATATTTCTACTCAGCAAATAAATAAATAAATAAATAAATAAATAAAAATTGCGCGATAATGCCAGCTTCTTTTAAAAAAGAACCCAGAAGACCCTTAAGTCTGATCTCTTCCTTCCAGTTATTTAAAGATAGTCTGTATTAACTTTTATTTTCACAGCAAAAACATTTTCTAAAAGTTTACAGTCAAAAGGATGTTAAAAAGAAGTAGTTTCTGCAGGATGTTTACTTATATATACACTCCTGGGAGTTCCCCTTGAGGCAATCACTGTTCCTGTTTCCATGATGTGGGGTCTGGAACACGTTCTGATCCCTGTACTCAGCAGTACTGATAGTAAAGTACGGCCAGGCACGGCTGATTAGCCATTGCTGTACCCAGTTAGAGACTGATAGTTTTTAATCCTCATCTACCTGAACAAGAAACACCGTGTATTAGACACGGTATAAACGGCTGCATAAATGCCTCAGGTGGTATAAATGCCTCTGTTGATGAGGTTCTGAACTTACCACTTTGAATGAATGATTTGATTAAGAGTTGTTATTTAGGAATGTATTAAGTTGAAAAAAGTAATACTCTAGGGAATTTATTTGTAAATTTGTTGTATTATTCTTTCATTTAATATGCCATGATTTAATCACTAAACTTCTAAATGTTTAGTAAAATAACAGCCCGTGTCAAAAGTTTAAGCCTAGCTATAGTAGATTGATAACCTCAAGCCTGTCTTAGTAATGAATTGGAATGACTTTTACGCATATAAATAAGAATTTGATGGTTACCTGTGTTGCAAACACTGATTAAAGCCATAATCAAAGCTAGCTAAAAGCTGAGATGGGCTAATTTTAATGTTGGAGTAGTTTGAACAATGACACATCATGATAAGAAAAGGAGTGAAGAAGAACAGTGAAGGCCAAGGAAAGCCCCCATTTTCCTTTTTCCCTTTGCTACTGAATGCTTGTGCCTCCCAGTTTTTAAAGATTACTTCAAATCCTTCAAAAAAATGTATTTAGGAAAAAATCTTTATTGTGAGAGTAAGGGAAGAACACAAGGAAAATATTGATGACCATTACTTAGATCAGCACTGCCAGGCTTCAGAGCCACCCCTAGGGTACGTTCAAGCTGTTTGCATTCCTGCTGGGTTTTATAGCCGTCCCAACTGAAACACCACCAGCAAGCTAAGGAGCTAGATCTGTGCAGGTCCTCTCAGTGAGCTGCTTTGCACATTGGTCCAGTCAAAACACCCTCCAAATGCGAACTCAAATCTCTCTTTGCCTTGTGTGGGACCTACGAGTCCAAGTGCTTGAACCCAGTAGATCTGAGGGCTGAAGAGGGGCAGTACTCATCCATACTATGTCTTAGAATTTCAGTGACCTGCAAGCGGAGTGGAAGGGAGAAAACAACTGTATCCTGGGCAATTACCATCATGAGCTTTACACATGCATAGAGAAAAGGAGAGAGAAAACCTGCAGTCTTCATCGTGAGTTTGGCAGGACAGAAGCCTCGGCGGCTGAGCTGACGTTCAGCGTTGCTTACGGAGTGCAGCAGCAAAGTTTCCACTTTCAGCTGTGCCCTCAGTGAGAACAGCAGGAGGAGAACAGCATCTTATCTGAGCCTGACAGCGACTTTCAGGGACAGAGGAAGTGAGTCTGCTGGCTCTTGCTTAGATTAAATTTCAGTTGTTACAAGGAGGAAATTTGCTGCTAATTATTTGAAAGCACTCTCTGCTATAATTAAGTCTTTGTGAAAGCAAGAAGCTAATAATATGGATAGTTCATGCAAAAGCCAGGCAGCCTTCCTCGCATCTCTCTGCCAGCCTGCTCAGGGTGTGGGGAGGAAGATGCCAGGACAGCCACTTAATCACGGCCATGCAGACGGCTACGCCTGACAACACACTCCCATCTCGTGGCAGAGCGGTGCCCACCAAAACTCACTTTCTGCACATAGCAAAAGCAAATAATGATGCCGGATGCTATGCCAGTAGTGACTCTCCTCTGTCAAAGACTGATTTCAACGCTTAGATTATATAGTCATTGGTAAAATATTGACAGTAAATGACTAACATCCAGAATAAGTAGAAGCAGAGAGCAGTCTCACATCCTTGGGAGCACATTTAATGACTTGCAAAATATTCCATCATACCATCTCGTTCTATAAGGCCATGAATCCCAGTAAACACAGTGACACTTGAGTGATACTTTTCCTGTCTACACTTCCTGGCAAGCAACAATAACGTTTTCTCTCTCTCGGAGATGAAGATAGAGCATCGTTTGCACAGAATAAGATGAAACCTAAAGTGATTTTCCGCACTGCGGGATGCAGATATCTTTGATCTCATTCTTACCTCTTCAGGGACATGGCCACTTTACTAAGAACAACGCAGTCCGAAATATATGGATAAGTATAATGGAAGCAGTTATTTGCAGATGACAATTCTTATCTTGGAGAAGGCTGACTGACTAACCCTCTGAAGCATAACACATCATTTAAACAAAGCTGTTTTTTTTTAACACTTATAAAGCTTCACCATAAATGAACCCATTTTTGGTTAATGCTCAGTTGTAAATATGCACAAAAATCCTAGTCTAAAACCCAGTTTCAGACTTTTTTATTCCTTTGTATTTGAACGTAGAACTTGGAGTCATACCAAAGTTGTATACGTTTAGGGGAAAAATCACAGAATATTCCTACAGCTTTCTTACAATGAATCTTTTGTTAATCCCACATTTTGATATTTTAGAGCTCTAGCTCAGATTTTGTGTTATGAATCTAAACTCTGTCTAAGCTATTTAATTCACATTTCAGACTATTGAATCCCACGGTATAGCTGGGGCTTGCAACGCAACACTGACCTCTTGGAGCAGAGTCCCTGAGAGGGGAAATTGCTATAGTTCCACTGATCTCAGAGTGAGCTGCTTATTAACTTGTGTGAGCTTACAGTATTTTATCTTGAAACATCACTTGTTTAAGAATTCCCATTTCCTTCCTCATTAGTAACGGAATACAAGGTACATATACTAATCTTATGAAATGTGAGCTATCATGTGGGGCTAGATCCTAACTAGTAAAACCATCATAGTGATGCTGAATTTAATAAGGCTATGCTGACTGAAAGAGAAAATCTCTCATGCTACGGTTACTTGTTTATGCTACCTACGGCTTACCCATGACAGCTGAATGCTCTAATCATTCACCACTGAAAATCAAGGTAAATTGAAATAATTTTTACAATAGAATGGATATATTTGAATTATGAAAAATGTCTAAAAGAAAGAATCTAATTAGAATTTTAGAATAAATGGAGCACTGGCCAATTTCCACGCTGAGATCAAAATCAGAGCCAACATTTGTGTGCTAAGCATGTTTTACAAAGCTATTGTTGGAAAAAAATTACTGTGCATGCAAAATAATTTGTTGGTAGCTTTTTTTTTAATTGAAGAAACTACCATTATTACAGATTAATTCTTTTTGCTAATATTCAGTTAAAAAAAAAAGCTTATTTTAAAGAAAGCAAGCTAATAAAAGCATAGTTATAGCTTCAGTATGAAGTCACCCTGCCTTTTTCCGGGTCAAAAATGTCTGTCTGATGTCTCTGGAGCATGAGTATCCAGAGATGTACGTAGATTCATGAAAGTTTAACTATTTGGCCTCAAGTGCATAAAAGACTTTCCAAAAACATTTTAACCTCTCTTAATAAAAAATTCCAAGGATTTTACAATGTAAGAATACATTGTTTAGATACAGAAGAGTAATCACATGTCATATTGCTGCTAGAACTGAAACTCCCAGAGGTTGTACAAATGTCTTTGAAATATAGCATAGCAAAATTCACGATGATATGTCATTTTATTGATACTTATTTAAAATTCTTTGCCCAATACAGTTATGCCCTTGCTACCTATGAGTAATGCGAATATTCCTAACCCATAGCAATAAAATCTTTGTACTGTAATGTATAACAAGCTGTCGTCAGATAGTTAATATTATGAAGCTCTGTTTGAAGCCCAGACATAAGGACATTAAGATGATAGTAAAAAAAAAAAGGCTTTTTTTGGCCAGTCTTCAGGATAATAGAACTTCAAAAAGCTAGTATATCAATAGCATCTTTGGGAGATATCTGCATGCATCAGCGGAACCCAAGATTTCCAGTTTTTGGAGAAGACTGACTCAGACCTTCAGTTCACTTAGGAAGAGGCAGGCTGGTGTGAAGGCACGTGTGTTGTCTCAGCAAAGCTACCCATCTGCCACCCTTCCTTTTCCAGCTCTCTGCCCATTCATCTCCCATATGTTGTCTCTTCTTCATTATCTCCAGATTGTTTTCCTTGCCAGTTTCTTCTCTGCATAGGTTTCTTCTCAATTGTCATTTAACCCCTTTCATTTGCCATGCATACCCTCTCTTCCCTTCCCTGTATTTCTTCTTGTTTTTCCACCTAAACTTTACCGTTCGAGCCACTGAAAAACTCCTGAAGGCTAGCAGTCTTCTGAGCTGTTTTGTGGGGCCTCTGAACTTCATCCCTCTTCTGCTCATTGTTCTTCCCTTTGCAATTTGTGTTCTGTCATTTCCTTTTGCTTCTCTCCCCTCTTTCCTCTGCCATCCTTTGGGTATGGTTATCTTCAAATGTTTCCTAATAGGAAAGAGTTTGGGCACTGTACCATTTAGCCTGCTATCTGGGAGAAACATTCCTCTCCCATGGAGTGAAACATAGACAGAGGAAAGATTTTGATTTCAGAAGGGCACCCCCCCACAGGCTTGGGCACGTCTGACAGAATCACAGAATGGTTGAAGTTGGAAGGGACCTCTGGAGATCATCTAGTCCAACCCCCCTGCTCAGGCAGGGTCCTCTAGAGCATATTTCCCAGGATCACGTCCAGATGGGTTTTGAATATCTCCAGGGAAGGAGACTCCACAGCCTCTCTGGGCAACCTGTTCCAGCGCTCAGTTACCCTCACAGTAAAGACAGGACCAAAGGCTTGTGAGAATGGCAGTGGGGCAGAACGAGTCTTCAGGGAGCAAGTGAAGAACTGGTCAAGCTGGTGATGTACCCTAAAATTTCTTATACAATCTCAATTGCAAGACCCTAACTCATCCTTTTTTAAGTTCTTTTTTTTTGTCAACTTGTCTCAGTTTGGCTGGGTAGCCAGGACTTTTTTGGAGAAATAATAATCAAGCAGCAGTGGAAAGAGGAATGTTTTCACAGTAACATTCCTCCCTTCCTTTTTCCTGGCAGAGTGACCTGCAAAGTCTGAGGATAATCTCATATGCGAAGTCACATATCTGTTCCCTCTCTGAATGAGATTAAGATTTGATAATTTCACTCTACATGGTAACTCTGTCTTGCAGCTCAGCGAGACCAAATCCAATTATTCACTGCTGAATTTTCAGCAGTTTGGAGAACAGTGTAAGTTAAACTACAAGAGAATTATATATCTAACCCTCAAACCAGGAAAACTTACATAGGCCCTACAGTCCCTTCATGGATATGGAAGTTTTCAGCAATTGCACAGTGACATCTGATATAGATTTAAAGAGACTGCACTAATGCAAAAAGAAGAAAAATAACACTTTTTCTAGACAGATGTTACAATTAGTATTATTAGGAGATGGAGCTACTCTGTAATTTTTTTGATATCCAAAAAAATATTTAATTGTGAGGTTTGCTCTTCCCAGTCGGTAGTAAATTGGCATCAGATAGGTGATTTTCTTGTTTCTGTTCTCTTTGAAGTTCTCCACTTGTAGGAGGCCACCAATTTCTTTGAAGTTGCTTTCTTGCCACCTCCAATGTTACTTTTTATTTAACTGAGCTTGGTCTATTCAATTAGGAGAACAGCGCACCCAGAGGATGATTGTTAAGGGGAGTGGTCCCTTCCCACAAAGACTTTGTAAGCAGCACTTGCCATCACTGTTCTGCAGAGCCAAACCTTTCTCCTAAAAGCTCCATGGAGCTTTTCCAGGTAGACTCCATGACACAGATATCTGCTTTTATGCAGAAGGGTTTTAACAGTGTCTCTACAGATTATATTTTAGAGATGCTTTCTCGCCTTACCAATTAGAAACCACTAGGAATTAAACCTAAGAATCAGTTCTTCACAATCACATGTTATCAAAATTCCAAGTAGCCAGTACCATTAAGAATAGGTTACTCATTAAAATCAGTCAGTGTTAAAGAACTTTCCACCATAGACAAAATGCAGTCTGAGGAAAAGAAATCCTGCATAGCTTCAGTAAATATGCAATTTCTAGACTAAATAATCCAGGTAATGTGACCAGAAAGATCTTTAACCCCTCCTTGTAAGGCTTTACGTACCTTTCTACTACATAGTCTGCCTATTCTGTTATTCAAATGGATACTGTTCCTGATGTCAAACTCCAAGGAATTACGGGCAGAAACTACATTCAGCCGTCATCATGACATGCAAGGCAGCTGTCGACACTAAGATAAATTATTTGTTGATATTTTTGAGCAATTTTGGTGAATCAAGTGCCTCGGAAACAGAGATCAGATAGATTATCTAGTGTTCATCACTGAATTTGAAGAGATTGTGCTAAACAGGTTTCACAAGAAGGTATTACATTAGTTCACAATATGACATCTAATTTTATTTCCATGGTTTAATTCTTCAAGTTTTTCCATGATTGGAGGAACTTGTTCAATTTATTCCTGCTCAATAGTAGCTAGTATAGGGTTAATTAAAGAAGTTCTGAAAAATATCAGAAGAATTTTACAGAAGATCAAGGAGAAACATGTTCCTAATGTCTTTATGTACTGAAAAAACCTGTTAAAGGCAGAAGTTTCTACTCAGTGCACCATATACCTTTAAAGCAGCATATTCTCCTGTCAGCATTTTTCCTCCTCTTAGTTTAAATAAAGTCCATATCATTCTAGGTTCAAGGATAAAATTCTTCGACTATTTCACAAAATTGCCTCTTTTCAGATTTACTGTCAAGAAAGGTGGCAATTCTTGCAGATAACAGAAGTTTATTAAAGTCTATAAATGTTCTCTAGTTAATGTACTTTTTACAACTTTCACAGGCTTTCGGGAAGATTTGCATTTTCATTCAAGGCAAATAATAAAAAAATTCCCCTATATGTTGCATGCTTTTATTTTCATAACTTACATAGAGTGGAATGGCAAATGATCTTCAATAGGGTTTTAGAAGTGAGTTAGAGAATTCAAGGGAGAATTCAAACCCTCCCACGGTAATTTCATATTTAAAGGAAATTAATTCTGTACTCTGCAGGAATAAGTCAGTTGCAGCTTCAGGTTCCCATTGAGACTATTTACTTTTTGTTCTTCGGGTGAAAAATGTGTAGACCTCGGGTGAAAACTGTGTAGCCATCTGTTCTGGTTTCTACCACACACTTCCCCTTGCAGCAAAACCTAGCTGAAGCGCTAACCTGTTACGCGTCGCATGGCACCAAATCAAATGATTTATGAGTATCTGACAGTGATCTGATGTTTCTAATTTGTCAATCAAATGTGTGAGCTGTGATAAAAATCAAGGAGGTTTGGGTAACTACTGGAAATGTACTGGGGAATAAAAAGTTCCACCAGTTTCTGATGCTTCCAGTGAGGAAGGAACGAAGGAATCCTGGGCTACAGCTTTTCTTTTTTCCCCCAGGGAAGAATACTGGTAATTCCCTCATGCATAAGCCACTTCCTCATCATCAAGTGTGGGTTTCGTCTTGTACCTCATATGCCTTCTTTGCCGTTGAGGTGACTAGCTCCCCATTTCCAATCCGGCTGCTCCCACGGTTTTCCATGAGCAGTATACTCCACTGAGGATTACACAGTTCACAAAGCAACTCTCAGGCTTCCATTGACTTTTTACTTCATCAGCTGGGTAAAACTTGCACTGGTGAGGCACAAATCATGCTAGATTCTGACAATTTCATAAACTGTTCAGGGATAGACTTCACTTAAGGGAAAACAAGAGAAAAAGGCTTTAATTTCTTCTCTAAGAAAAAAATAAGTAAATTTTTTTTTACAAAGTTTTCTCTGTACTTCACTTACAGATATAAGGACATGAAATCCCACAGGACTGGGACCTCCTTATCGCTCCTTCCCAGCCTCAGGCTGGGAAGTTTTATACTGTTACCCCTTCACAAGGCAAACATGATGTTTCTTGCCACCTGCAGTCAGTAAATGCATCTACCATTTTTCTTTAACATGCCTAGACAAGTTTTGTTTTCTTTTCCATCTTATTTTCAGAAAGGCTGAGGAAAACGGTAAAACTGTGATCACAGTTCTCTTTTGCTTTTGTCCTGTTTCTCCAGCACTTTCCTTCTCCTCCCCATGGGGGCATTTCCAGCCTAGTAGCAATATAACACATTGCTTAAGCTGATTACTGAAGTGCTTCTTTCTCTTAATGAGAAGAAATTGGGCCTTTGTTTACCATAAGTCCTGCCTTATTCATTTCAGACTGTGGAAAATGTTTGTTCAGTGCCCCCTAACAGCGACTAACACTAATAGCACATATTCTTGGGGGATCAGAGTATCTTATTATTAAGACAAATGTTCTCTTCAGGAAATACCATTACTTAAAAAGTCAATTTCCTCTCTGCATGTTATCTCAGCAGCTGCAATGTACTAAGGAATGGTCACAATCCAGAAATCTCATGCAATCTCCATTCCATCCACAATGCCAAAAAGAGAGAAAGAAGAAGATCTTGTTTTCTAGAGTAGTTTCAAAGACGGTTTTATTTTGACTAAAAGTTTCATATGGATTCATAAGTGAATTTGAACTCCACTTTCTTCTGGCACATATCATTTGATTTTAAGCCTTTGCACATAATTCCCAGTTAACCAGTAGGGTTAGACCCCTTAGCATGAGTTAGGAAAATGGCTTTCTGCAGTGGAATCCTAATGACCATTCACATTTTCACAGGATTCGTATCTCAGTTATGCAGGACCGCTGTGAGGTCATTTTGCAAAGCGGTTAGCAGTACCTAGACATATTGCTGAGGCAAACTGTTGCATTTGATACTAAAAATTGTAATGCTATAGTTTACAGTGGAAAAAGAGAACAGACGCTCAATCTGCTGCACAGTTAAAAACACTGCAGTCTCTAGAGACACAATTATGACTTATTTCTGTTATTCCAAGGAGGCGGACTCAGCAAAATCACAGTCACCTTTTAACCCCCAAACTAAGTGGATCTCTCCTTGGCACTTCCCAGCTCATGGAATTGCTAAATATATGGTGATGTGAATAAAACAGCACTCAATCCAAATTCCTCTAGGACCAGCATGTTGTGGCAATGTAAATATGCACAAAGTGTTAGAACCAATGGAGAGTCAGGTTGACTTTATGGGTTAAGACTCTGCCAAAACATTTTTTATGTGCCTCTCTTCTTGTAGCTTCTCTTGCTGCTTGTCTCTTTCTCCTCATAAAACTCACTAGAATGCCTCTGTACTGTTTTAGGACATATCAGCCTGAGCTTAATGTAACATAGCTAGCAATAATAGCAATAGCAGTGCACTCGCAGCAGCATAAAGTGCTATGTGCAGGATAATTGCCTAAATTACCTAATTTTTTATCCTATCTAGGGTTCCATGCGATTGGACTACTACACTTGCAGGAGCTAGCTAATTGTAAGCAATATTGCCAAATCTTCATGAGTTGTGTTAAGCAACAATGGCATGGCAGTCACCACGGTGTAGCCAGACCCTTGGGATTAGGATTTATTTAACATTGCTACCTGATACCCTGACAATTGCAAAACAGCGCAGTCATCACATCTCACATTTATAATGATGACTAACGAGCCAAAGAGTGCGTCTGAGGTCAGACTGCAAACACGATCCAAATCCTAGCCATTGCTCAACCCTTGCCATATGGGAACCAAGTATTAGCGTCGCTCTACACATTATTCCAGACATCACTGCGTGGTTACTGCAGTGCTTTTTTTTATTTTTAACCGTGTGAGCGTTTAACTGGGAATTCTCCATGCTCCAGTGTGTGTTAGATTAAAAATTTAACTACCTCCTATAATTTAATTGTAGAATGAACACTTTCTGCTACTGCAAATGATGTTTCCATGGAAACTGCTCATGGTACTGTTGCTACAAAACGAAAGATTTTTATTAACGGATCTTTCTATTTTTTTTCTGAATTAAAAAATAGTTCTAACTCAGAGGCCTAAGGTTTCAGCATTTCTTATTTGTTGCAGCAAAGTATATTCAGAGAACATAAGATATATAAAACAGGCTACAGTACCATAACAGAGTACAGTGGCCTAAATTCTTAGTTCTATAAAGCTTAGGCTGAAAAAGGGTAGTTGAGGGACTAGAATTGAAGGTGGAATTACATTTTCTCTTTAAAATTATTCATGCAGAATGATGAAAGGTATGTATTAAGCGATGAGACATTCGTATTTTCGTAAGATTATTGTAGGCTGCACTGATCAGGGACATTCTGAGTACAATGGCAGACTCCTGAAAACCGATTAACTTATGTCGTCAATATAATCGTCAGTATAGGAAATGCATGAGGGAAGTGTCCAAGACAACCTTCTACCCTTCAAATCCAGCTGCTTAGGCTTAGCAGCACCTTTCTACAAGATACCCACATGAACATTGAGCCTGTAGGGCTAGATCCTATTTTATCCTGTCAAACTAAATCACATTCTATCTACAGGTATTGGGAGTAAGTGGACGCTGAATCCTTCACATAATGAACCTCCATTCAAGGAGGAGC
Source organism: Struthio camelus (assembly GCF_040807025.1). Lineage (NCBI taxonomy): Eukaryota > Metazoa > Chordata > Aves > Struthioniformes > Struthionidae > Struthio > Struthio camelus. Next base: position 111,973,498 of record NC_090944.1, read on the forward strand.
TTTCTGAAGACTGATCCAGGCTTTGTGTGAGGACAGTGAGACAAAGGTCTCATACAAGTGGGAGAAATGCTCAGAAGGCATACGGCCGGCTTCCGTGCCCACAGATAATCTTCACCACAAACAGGTCATGGGGTGAGATGGCCACTAGCCCTCGCTCTCCGAGCCCATACTCTGGGCTGTAAACATCAGCTAGGAGACTGGCACGTGAAACCTCCCGTTGTGGTGCACAGATGGCGGCTTACAACAGTTGCTCATAAAGAAGGCGTTCGAGCTAGTCTTCTAGAAGCTAGTTCACACTTTCTAGTATGAATTTGTTAGCCCAAAGCAATAGAAAGAGAGGTATTAAAGGGAGGATCCCATTGTAGGAGAGAGCTCGGAGAGACTGAACTCCAGCTGTGCTAAGGTAACCGTTAAGGGTATTTTCTCTTTCAAAGAGGCAGTGCTGGGGACATCGAAACTCCCAGGAGTAGGTGGATATTAGGCAGCAGGTAGCCCTCATTTCAGCTTTCGCAGTGCTAGTGAGGCAAGACTTCTGGCTTTGGCCTCCAACTAGGAAAAGCCTAAAGCAAAGTCTAACTCTTTTCTACCTGGCAACATGGAAAGAAGCGATTGCTGTGGTGATGTTCAGGGGGTATTCAGAGTCAAGAAATCTGGCAGGTCTCCTCTATTCACTCTACTCACTGATCTTTACTGTATAACACAGACTTCTACACTTACCTAATAAAACTTCTCCAAGGTCCACAAAAGGTGACCTCAGCTGTGTACTGCTCTGCAGGTGAAGGCTGCGTGCAGTGCCAGGTGGCAAGATTGCATACGTTTCTGCTTAGACTGCGTCTCCAAGGTTTCTTCTGTAACCACTAGGTTTAAAGACATTCTTTCTAAAAAGAAGAGTATTAAAGGGCAGGTGTTATTGAATGCCTACCATCTCCCTGAGAGCTATGCAGACTTCTAGTTGGTAAGTCCAGGACTACGAATAAAGAAAACTGTATGTACAGCCTATTTTGCAAAAAAAAAAACCCAACAAAACAAAACACATAGAGAAACAGCAAGGTTTTGTCCAGAAGTTAAACTAATATTTAAGACAGAAATATATCTGCATTATAGGAGGCATACATGATAATTTTACTTACTCTTCTGTCACTGACTCCAAATGGTCTTCTTCATCCCCTTCCACTGCATTTTACTGTTGATTAGTGAGTGTAGAGAATGTAAAGTGCATTAAAGGGAGTCAAGATGAAGCAGGTTTCTGATGATGTAAGAAGATGCCACAGCAGGTATTAAAATCCCGCCACAGCTTAGCTATTTATATCTAGAGGTTGCAACTTGTTACTTTTGATCTAGGCTTATATAGCTCTCTCTTCTCTTGTTAATTGACTAGTCCAGCGTATCCTGACCACATTGCGATCTTTGATGCAGCTGTCCTTCATCCTTTCCATCCGTTGCAGAACTCCACTTAACAATACTAGTAATGTTAATGACAGCTGAATTGTTGATTTTGAGAGTGCTAAAGTCTTCTTTGTCAGTCAGAGTAGCCTCTGCTGGTATATAAGTCTTCCCTAGTGAGACTTTACCCCCCTCAAATTTCCAAAAAACGTAATGTATCACATGTGCTTTCTTGAGTTTGGCATTTAATCTTAATATCTGAATTTTACCAGGCAGCAAATGGCTCAGATGATTGAAAACTTCTGTAATGTTAGGATTGGTCTGAGGCTGCTAATACCAGATGATCGGTGCAAACGGGTCTTAATATCTGTAGTATCACCTGAATTAGATGACATGGGAAGAGTACCTTTAAATATTGCTGCCTCTGTTCTTATCTATTAGCAAGTAAATAGCGCATTTTCTAAGGCCTTTCCTGTTAGATTCTTTCCCAGAAGATGACATGAGTATGAGGCGTTTGCCATGCTAAATAGATTTGCATTCATGTGCTATCTGGGAACCTTGAGAGATAAAGGACCATAGCATCTGTATCATTTAGTGTGTAGGAGAAAGTGTTGCTTGTCCGCTGGAAAATCATCTCAAAAAGTGTTGCCAAGTTTCAGAAAATAATTATTTTTTTTCTTCTGCTGATTATATTTTTTGGATCAGTTTTTTCAGCTTATTCAGCTATTTGGAAATGAGGAGAGTTAGCAGCACTTTGCCAGTACCATAGAATTGAATAGTACACTTGCTAGGTGAGGAGCTCAAACAGGTTTCCTGTGGCCTCCTGAATTTTACAGCTCTCAAACCTGGAAAAAACAAACAAACCAACCCTGTCTGCAAAATCTATTTCTGTGACATTGTTCAGTGCAGACAGAAGGAGGAGGAATAGGTTTTACATCCCAGCAGAGAGAGATGTTTAAACTGGTCTTCCCTGCTGCTGACTTCAGGCACTCACCTTTACTTCAACAAAGCTTCATTCTTTTCTGCTATACAGTCTCTCCCTTTGCAGGATGTAAAGAAATAGCTGTCTTTCACAGTCACTAGGTATTGCCAGTTGCTTGTTAAATGAAAAATTGTCAGAGATTGTCCCATGTGCTCCCTGCCCTTTTTTGTGGCCGATCCCCTGCTTGTCTCTCCATGACTGCAGCAATGATAGGATTGATTATTGAGGTAGGTCTGCTGCTGATACTAAACTCTCCACTAGACAAACCTTGATAGGCCATCTCCCAGCGATGGCGCTGAACTGATTCTCTTCCGTGACCATTTATACCAAAACCAAACCCAGTACTATCACTGCATAAAAAATAATAATTAGAGCCAAATCTAGGGGTTTGTTGCATCTCCAATAAATCTAGGAGGCTCATTGGGCTCTGGCCCTCAAGACCTAGGTTTTCATGTGTTGTTTCTGTCATTGTCTTAAGGTACAATGTCATAATTTAGAAACTGACTGACCAAAAGCTTCTGCAAACTATTTTACAACAAACAAAGGAAAGAAAGGTTTGTAACTCAGTATTTTCCATTAGCTGGACAATAGAACTCAGTTCATTCTCATTTTCATATTTTGCATACACTTTCATAGAACAATATATCTCTATTTTTGTTTCAGTCTTAAGGGGGGATAAAAGCCTCCCTCCTTTTGCCCCCCACATCCCTATTTATTCCAATACAGAAAACAAATATATTTCATAATCAATGTCTTCAGAGCTCAGAGCTCTGAAGACACTCTGAATTCGCTGTGACTCATTATGCACACGTCAGTGGCCCGTCTCCAAGACCTAGACAGGGTGAAACTGTCAATATAGCACACAAGAACCCTGTGAGAGAGCCCAGAAAGACAAGGGACTTCCTTTTTCCTGAGCCAGCAGAAGCTGCCTCTGTGCTATCCCTTTAGGGCCAGGACACAAAAATAAATTGTTCTCTGAAGCATGAACCCTGGCAATTCTTACTCCTGATGAATGGCTCTTTCATTCAGTCTTCTCTTACCCGTCTCTTTAGCAGTTTTCTTGCTACTTGCCTCATTCGCTCTGCCTTAATATCCTCATTCTTTCTCTGCCAGACTTGGAAGAAACATTAGACAGATGTTATTCAAAAATGAAGATAAGAATACCTTTAGAGATAATACAGTGTCCCTTAAACTCTTTGTACAGTGTTAGGAAATCCCTCTTTTTTTCAGAAATATATAACATAAATATTACTTAAATCATCTGATTTCTCAAAAGAAGGTATAATTAGTGAGAACGTCATTAATTCCTTTGACAGAGATTTTTTTGCTAACAAAGACTGTAACATGTGGACAGGTGTACTTTTTCTGTGTCAAACAGGAGCTAAGGATGAGTGTAGAAGCTTTGCACAAGCAAACTGAGCATCATGGCTTTGGAATCAGCTAGGAGGAGGAGCTCTTCTAGCAGAGGGAATTGCAGTCAGCTGTCTTAACTCATATCCCTACATATTTTGTGATATGAGCCCATACTGGCTCTCTTAAAATTGTCACATAGGTCTTCTTTAAAAAGCAAAATGTTCTGCGATGTGTCAGTATTAAAACACTGAAGACCCTTTTTATTTAAAGGCTTGCTACAAAGAAAGATTTTTTAAAGCAGCTAAATAAAGTAGCCACCTCGTTTTGTTTAATGCATGAATGTTGTGACTCAAGATTGCTGGCAGCAACTACCTTCAGAGGGCTGAGTCGATTTACAGCTTCATAAAAGGCGATTGATAATGACCCGGTGCTTATACATTCTGTTTCTGCTATTTTATTGATCAATGTATGTGCCTGAATGGTGATTTCCCCCTGCCAGCTCCACTAAGTAATAACTTGTGAGTGCTCTAAATATTAAATACAGCTGGAAGATTTGTTTTCCACAAGCAGGGGAATCCCATTGTTTTAGCCCTTACAGGGTTATTGTATTATGAATAATTGAAGAAGCTGAATTGAAAGGTTAAGGCTCCAAGCAAGTCTCCCACAGATTTGAGAAGAGCTGGTGAAAAACAAATGGAAAATGAGCCAAAGTTTGGCTGGCTGTTTCACTAGCATGTTAAAATTGATATTATTCTCACAAGTAAATTATAGTTTGCAATAAACAAATCAGGAAAACTGATCTGGAGAGATTCCACACACTGATGTCATCAAGATTTCCAATAGTCTGTTTAGCTTTTTTGGCACAATTCCTAGCAAAATAAATCATTCTGATCATAAAGGGCAGGGGCATCAATGCAGGGAGATTTGTAAGATTTTATAAGAAGAAAGAAAGCACCGCAGAGCAAGACAACCCTCTAAAGCAATCAGTGTAATCAGCTGGATTAGAAATAAAGATTTACAAACATTTCATGATTAACTTGTAGCTGATTAACTGTAAGCTGTAAGCTAGGCCAAGTTTTCAACAGTTTGGAATACATGCCAGTGCTCAGAATTATTCCACTGTCAATAAGGGTGTGATTACAATACTCCCCAGATTTTTCTGAAGATAAAGGGCTAAGATTTAAGCGAAACATATTCTTCATTCATTGTCTTGTGAAATTACTGTAAGACAACACAAAGGTAAGGTGTCTTCCATGTTCTTCCAGATTTAAAATGTCTATGAAGTAGAGATGAGTGATGATTTGAGCTTAGAAATCTTTCTGTCCCAACACTAAAATGGCAAAAGTGCTGTCCTTTCTAAGCCAGAGACAGAGGAGTTCCTAAACTTTTGAATCAGTGCTAAGAAGGCAAACATTTTTGTTTAACTGTCACAAAGCTGTCAGCCGTAATTTCATTGTAAAGAGATTTTATTCACTAGAATTGCATTTCCTTTCTTCCAGTCAACCTCCAATACCTAGTAGCGCAAGAAAATAATATCGCCATACCAGCCATATCTGTAAAAGAGTCACATTCACATGAAAGAATTCTAAAATAACATTATATACTCATCTTTTAAGAGAATAGTTAGATATTTTTAAATGTTGCTGTTGAATTTTAAGAACAAGATGAACTGTGAACTAACCAGTACCATTTACACCAAGCTGTTATGGTTTCCAGTTAGAAATGTCTTATAAGGCATCATGGCCATCTCTAAGAAATTTTGAGCACTTTTGATAGGTCAGAGCTCAAAAGATAAGGAAAGCATCATTCTTGAAGAAATCATGGAATTGCAGCTTGCATAGGTTTGTTTTTTTTCTTGTGAAGCTGTGCTTTCCGGGCTTTTTGTGCATAAAAGAAACACTCGCATAAAGAGTGGTTGCCATTAGCACCTAATGCTAGATCTTAAACTGTTGACTTGCTTTTACTTTTAGCATTGGGTAAGTAAGGTTCTCCCAGTCCTCCCAGGAGAGTATCAAAGGCCGTGTAAAGGTGCATCCTCAAAAATTAGTTTACATTGCTCAAGCCACCTATAAAACAATCCATGTCTTTCATTAGCACATTTATTACTATATCTTTTCTTTAAATATGCAAGGACTGTTTGCATAATGCTCTCCATGTTGAAAAATTCTCGTAGTACTTAATAAGGTATGCATATTTCAAATACATAAAACCCTCAGTAAAATTCAGCAAACTATAGGGAATTAGAACAGACTATCACACCCAATTTAAACTGTAAGAAAAAAAAAATATAGGCAAAGTAATCCTTCTTCTTCTTCTTCTTCTTCTTCTTTTTTCTTTTTTTTTTTTTTTTTTTTTTTTACAAAAAGACTAAAGAATAATGCTTCTATACAAGACCCTCCTGGTCCGTAGTGGGATCAAGAGCAGCACTTTAATTATTTGCCTATTGCACTCTGCTGTTCTGGGTTGTTCTTTCTGTTTCTGTGGAATAATCAGAAACTGCACAGTGAGAAATTAATAGCATCGCAAACAGAATCAGTCATCCACTTTTGCTGCCTTTGGGGCCAATTTGCACAGTCATTTTTCTTTGCAGTTGTGAATATTTTGGAGCAGAATTAGGTGGTTCTGCACAGTGAACTGGCATCCTGTGTAATGATTCCCTGCTCTACATGGTTCTCCCATAACCATTTCCGCGAATTTGATTCTCTCTATACGCTTGGTAGCGGAGAGAAGCAGATGGGCCACATTTACAGAGCACCTCTGTTTTTCTCTGGACGAATCCCAGGGCAGCTTTGTCTGCTGGTTATGTCAGCAGGCAAATGACCCCAGGCCATGAGAGCAAATGAGCATTATTGAATATGATGATTCTGTCCGTTTCAGTTAACATACTGAACTAATACAAATAATGTTCTGTGATGCTATGAGAGTTAGGGAGAAGCTGAGGCAGGGAACAATTCTGTCTGAATAACTATCTTATTTTCATCTTTCATCTCTGAAAAAATTGATGAAGTAGGCCCTGTAGGCAAACCATGGCTGATAGGGTGCCCATGGGCCTGATAGGATGCCATTAAGCTAAATGTTCGCATTAATGTTTAAAGAGGCAATGAATCTGTTGTTTTATTTAACTCTGTGAACTGCTTTTCACATCACAGCTGTTGGATCCTGAGATTAATTGATGGATTATTATGTGTCCTCACAGCCTCAAACATATTAACCTTGAAAAGCCTTTTACAGCTATCATCTGAGCTAAAACAGAATATTGCACTAAAAATTATGAGAAAATCAATTTTCTCCTCCGTCCCTAGAAGTGTTTATCACATACTGTGTTAGAAATAATTATATGTAAAGGTTGTTTTCCTGTAGTTACAACCTTTTTTTTTTTTCTTTTAATTCCTCTTACTGGTAAAGCTGATCAACTTGGTGAGTAGATTTTTTTATCGAAAGCGGTATCTTTTAGGGAATACAGTAACCGTAAAAACACAGAGTATTACATTTACAGAGTATCCACATATACTGCCAAAATACTGGCTCTGCTGTGAGACCGCTGGCTACCAGCACATCTCTTTTTCTACTGCACATAAATCCCCAGCGTGGGAAGACAGAAAGGTCATAAAAGACCCCACGCGGGGACAGCTGCAGAAGCGCAGGTCCCCCTGCCCAGTGCAGGTGCTGGTGTCCCTGAGCACCCGCGAGCGTGGAGGAGTCTGACCTGGCCAGCAGCCGTACCAGGTCAACCCAGCAAAAACAGCAACTGGCCTCTCTCTGCTGCAGGTGTGCAGCTCCCTCCGAAGCTCTGCGGCGTGTTTTGCTCCCCTGACAAGAAGAACGCCCCCAAAAAGCAAGCCTCACTCAGCCGTCAGAACACGTGCCGCTTGCCCCACAGCTTGTGGTTTGTTTTTCCTCCCTTTCTGTAACCAAGCTCCCAGCCCCAAGCCTGGGGCTGCCCTAGGACCGCGGGTCAGACTGAGCTCGGGCTTGAGAGGGCGCTCCCCGTCCCTCTGAAGGAGCATTTCACAAACAACAAAAATTGCTTTTGGTGGCTGAAGCTATACCTTATTAAACTACACTCAGAAGCCGCTAATGTTTTCTACGGCAAAACTTTTAAAAGATTAAAAGAAAACAAACTTTCATGGCTCTCCTATGCTTTTTGCAGGCTGGGCCCCTTCTCTTACCCTTGCTCTAAGTGCAGCAACGCTGAGTGCCTCCCTGGGCTATAACACCAGCACCACAGCCCTTGGCAGCTCCTCGAAGGAGATGCCTTTTTGCTGTGACCTCTAAGACTAGCCTCCTTGCTAGCCAATTGGCGTTTTCCCGCCTCAGGCTCGGGACTGCCCACACCACCGCTAACACCGCCACGGTGCTGGGCAGAGCCTTGGAGTGGATGTGCCTAGCTTCCTCCCACAAGAAGCACCCAGAGAAGGTGTAAAGGCTTTTAAACTGAAGAAGAAAACAAAGTTTCATCAGAATACAAACGAGAAACTTAAGTTTTAAGGAAGTGAAAACAGAGCAAGTGTATCACACGGAGAAGAAGTAAGGAAAGTTTGCAGATAACCTTCCCTTCTCCTTTGTAGTGATGCGGACCAGACCTTGCTTTGAGGCTTGGCCATAGCTGTCTGTGACTATCTGAGTGGCCAGAGATTGTGTTCAGGCCATCCTGATCCCTAGGACGGTCGTGCCATCCCCTTGGAGGCCTGGCTACCACCTTTTCTTAGCCTGTCTGCAAGCCACGGGCTGTCTGCCTCATCCCTGGCCTGCCACATCTGTTGACCCAAGCCCACTCTGCCCTGAATACGAGCCAATGCATCCCTGGACAGAGCCAGCTCCTCTCCCAGGCCGTCCCCTAAAGCAGCACAGCAGACCTAAATAACACATAACAGCATTTGCCTGCGGACGCATTCAGCTCCAGAGAAGCAAACCCAACAATTTCACCACCCATTTCAGGAAGAGGTAGAAAGACTGAAGAAAACTGCTTTGTGCTCTCTGAACTTGACGATTTCCTCTTGTCCATTATTTTTACCCAAATATGTACCATGCAAAAGAAAGATCTCACCCATACTAGTTTGGGGCCTGCTTTTGCCTCTTTTGATACAGGGACTGAGCGATTGCAATGTTTGTAATAACCCTTTTTGTATGAATTCTGCTAAAGGAAGCCCAGAGCCTGTAACTATACGCTCTTTGGGGTCGTTTGTAGCACGCAGGTCTTGCACGCTCTCCACTGAGGAGCCAGGACACTGAATGCTGCTGTAAGCACAGGTAATGCTCTTGTTTCCCAGCAGTGTGCTGCAGGGGCCTCTCCTTGTTAAAATTCAGCCATCAGATCAAAATTTGCTTCCGTGCCTTGTTACTCCACACTTCGTTAAAATCACTCTTATTCCAGGCACCGTAAAATCATCCTTATCAGAAAAAAGACTTAATCCCTTCCTTTCTGTCTAGCACATAACTGTAACCATTATACGCAACATGATTTATACTGGAAAGCAGAAAAATGTGCTCTAAAAAGTGTATTTTTTACTTTGATAAATAAAGACAGCTACAAGCTCTGGGTAGACTATTGGTCTCGAGCACTCCGGGCAATGATTTTCCATAAATTCTCTGACCATCACCCCCTTCCTCCAGCCACCACCTAGCCCAATAGTGCTCCAAGAACAGTGGCTGAACATTTCTTGCAGGAGAACACACTTTATTTTTTTCCCAATAAATCTGTTCCTTACTGTAGTGAGACATAAATTTAATTTATATAGGAAAAAAGGTTCTCCAGGTTAGTCTTTTTTCCCTTTATAGCTACATTTGAGCTGTACAGAGGATTCACCGCATCGCTTTATATTTCTTACGAATGTCTTCCCTACAAGTATGGTCTTTTCCTTCAGTCAGGAATTTCTGTTCTATATTTGATTGCTTCTTTTGAACTCTCCTCACTGAGTTATTTAAAGACAACCAAAATCTAGGTGCATACATAGAGTCACCTTAGAACTTAGATTATCAAACCAGTAACTACACTCTCTTTAAAACAAAACCAAAAATATTCTCCTTTTGATAATATGTAATGTCAGCAGATAATTTCTAAATATGTGATTCATACAATGAACATGGTTACCTTTTTGTAGCAGATACAAAATTTGCTCAACTTTCAACGAGTAGCATAGAAGGAGAGTAGGCTGCAGTACGTAACTGTCAAATGTGAGCTGATAGGGATACAGTTCTATAGTTCTATAGTTCTCTTGCTATTGGTCAAGACCGCAGTTGCAATCCTATCCTTTTTGATTCTTGGTGTTCTTATCATCAAAATCGTGTTCTCAGGGAGTTGATTTCAACTGAAAAAGCATCCTGCAGCATAATTTAGACAACGATCTGTATTGCCCTATAACCCTTTCTAACATTCCTCAAGAATAAAACCAGAAGCTCCTCATAAAACTTACACATGAATTATGTGACAAGCATGGGTGAAGAAGGGACATAAAGAGGTTATTTACCCACAATACCTTCTCCTTAGGAACTTTAAGCATTTCATAAACAGAGGCAAGGACCATTTCAGAGTGGCAAGGCAAGGAAAGATTAAGTGTTTTGCCTACAAACATATAAGTCAATGACGGAAACATAAATAGAGTTTAGGTCTTCTAGGAATGTCTTTCTTGAGAAATAGCCAGAGGACTGATGGCTATGATGTCTAGGTGTCTCCATACCACATGGAAGCATATGTTTGCCTCCATATCCGGGAATCACGTCTTTAAGCTCTGCTTACACTCTGATGTTTCCAGTAAGTTTATTTAATTTAAAATATCTTTCTGTAATTCAGGACTTTACAGGGGAGTGCAAGTGACAGTTAGTCCTTTTGTACCTATAAATTGTATGCAAGCCTTATAGAGATAGGTGAAAACTCACTGAAAAGGAAATGCATAAGCCAAGGACCAGATAGATAGGAATTTAACCATGTACTACGCATCAGTTCCCAGCTTCAACCAGATATTTACCTACATGGCAAAGGACATCTTGCTTATCAATACATTCAGAAAATGTACCCGACCATTTATTTGAAAGTAGCAAAAAATGCAGGGAATAGCAGTTCAAAGCCAGTGATATGAGAAGAATAGAGCAGGAATCACCTGGAAATGGCATTCCAAGAAAAGAGCACAAGGATGGGATACAGTATCCTAAGCGCTGACCAGCATTTAAGGATCCATCTAATATTTTGCATAATTATTGTCAGCAAATCTCTTTATGAGTGTGGGACCTCAGATGTAGACAACATATCCTGAAGCTGAAAAACAAATGTACAAAATAGTAGCAGGATCATTTTAGATAAATGGAGTTAGAAGCTGTTTTTGAAAATGTGGAATCCTAAGAAGGACTCAGATTTCACCAGAACAGGTCAACTAGTAAAACTGAGTAGCAATAGATTAGCTTTGTCAAGCAGATTCCCCCATAGGAAAACTTTAGTTTTGAATCAGATGTGTGACTCAGGAATCCGAGACATACTTATTTGTGAAACCAACAACGGGAAATTCCTTATACACGTATCACTGGGCCAATGTTAAAAGGCAGACAATTTTCTCTCTGTATGAGGAGCCATATTCTCTTTAAACTAAAGACATAGCAAAAAATGAATCTCTGAGTTCAACACGATAAAGTCAGAGCCGTCTCCTATATAGTACTGAACTGCCTTAGAAACTAATTTATCAAGTACTATTGACAATTTCACCTGAAGACTAAATACTCTGTGGACTAAAAATACCGCTAGATAGTATAAGAGAAATGAATACAGTGTCAGCACAACTCTGAGGGCTCTCTTAAATCCTAAGAGAGTCCAGCTGCAGTGAACTGAAAGAGGGCACATGAGCTACTGACCAAGAAATCACATCAGAATGCACCTAAAATAAAGAGGACAAAGACAGATTTGTCCACAGTTCTTATTTTCTGATTTGACAAATCTGATGGGGTCCTCTGAGCAGTTACAGTACCGGCAGTGTGAATGCATTAGACAAACAGATTTTTCTTGTTCAGCAAGATTCAGAGATGATTGCTAAGCATCATCCTTCACATATGCCACTCAATGGCCATTCCAGTTATTGACTCTAAGTTGCAATAATGATCTTTAGACACTGCTCATTTAATCTGTATAAGTAGGGTGACACAACAGGATGGACCAAATTCAGGTATCTGGTTAACTGGATACAACTTCCCTGCTGTAATCACCTGGGCTATGTGGTTTGTGCCTACCCAGCACAGACCAGGACACAGCTGTCTTTGAGCACTTACACTAAGGTACTTCCATCTGCCACTCTGAATCCATGGAATAATTCAGCTTTCATAGTCCCATCTGAACTGGAACATTTCTAGGAATTGGCTTGTATTTGGGACGAATTGGCATTCCTTTCTCATTCAAAAAATTGAAATTATTTTAGGAGGAGAAGCACAGTTAATGAAGGCTTTTCCAGCTCACTACACTCTCAACTTCTCTCTGTTCATGCTTTTGAGCTAAGCTGCAAATAAACGAAATGAAATGCTCGAGTGCTAGTCAACTATTTGACTTGAACCCTTAGGGAGAGTGTTCTCAGAGACCCTGACAGCTTTTTCAGGTCTTCCTGACCTTCAGGTTGCTGAATTCAAAAGGTAAAAATGTCAGCTGCAAAGGATATTATTCTGTTGTTTTACGAGAAGCATAAAACTGTCATAGTAGTATGGAAAGGACATTATTATCGGTGGTACACCAATACTTCTTTACATAATGAAACTGTACCAGAATGTACCAGAATGTGTCAGGCAGGCCCGAGAAATGCTGTTTACATAGGTGTATTGGGGAGATGAAATGGTATTTCCTCCACCGCCTGGGTGCCAACGTGTCCTATACCACTCACAGGATGGGAGCACTGTCAGGAAGACAACAGGCAGCTTTTCTTACCGAATGAAAATCCCACGGTGGTTTCCTACCACCTGAAGTGAGCTCGTCGGCATAGGCACAGATTCAAGGGAGGCAAGGGATGAAAGAAATGCCCGGTGTAGCTGCATCCTAGGTGCTATAGATGACTAGCTGATCAGAATGATAAATGAGAATTACTTACTTAAATCCGACCAGGTGGTTTGCTATATCCATTTTTGATATACCTGTTTATGTTGCACTTTGTAACAGTACCCACGTGTATGCTTTTTGTATTAAAGAATTTGTGTGATTTTGTGTTATATATGATTTAAATACAGTGTAAAAAAATCTTTCTGCCTGACTGTGGACAGTTATTCCTTTAAATTATCCTCTAAATTAGGAAAACAAAAATTGAAGAGGTATATCATAATTCCAAGAGGAATCTACATGCTGCTATGGACAGACCAAGCAGCTTGTTTGACAACTGGAAAGCTTATTTTCTAAATACGCATAAACGAGGCTAGTGTGAGTATGTGTTAGCGCATGATGGTTTTGGGTATCACATATACAAACCCAAACCCCTAGGAAATGAAGCAAAAACTTAAAAGTAGCAAAACTTATCAAGAGCCTACAAGCATCACTATTTAAGGCATGCTTACTATCATAAGGTATAAGTGCCACATAGGGCTCTTGTACATGGGTAAATTACACACAGAAAACAGGGTTCATAAACATTTCAAATCCTGTTCTCTACTCCATTAAACCCATTTTATGCCCAACTCCATTATTTTGACTAATGAACAGCAAATATGCAAATCCATTTGAAAACAACCTATTGATGAAAATGAGTACAAAGTCGTGCAGTTAATAACCTCATTATAAGTTAAAGTACAATCAAAGAAAACCGCAGTGTATTAAAAAAGGAGATTTTTTTTTTTTTCTTCATAATGATGTCTATTTATCACAGTTGTACCCTGAAATTCCTGCTAGGTGCTGCAGGGATAAAATACAACCCTTAACTCAGAAAGTAGGTAACCAAAGAAGATGAAACAAAAATCTAAGTAAGTGAAGCGATTTGTCTGAAAATGTACGGACCACAGACCCAACCTTGGAAAGAGGACAGCCCTCTATTGTACATCTCTAGGTGGCGCTTGGCTATGCAGCTCCCCATCCTCAAACCTGGCCACCTCCCCAGTCAATGGATTATGCCAAGCACTACAGGCTAAATCTTTTTCTGTATATTCTTCTACATCTATAAGTTAGCATCTCATACCTCCCATTCGTTGCTAGCCTAACATTAAAGCTACCTAAAAGCCTTTAATAAATGCTCACCAACAGAGCTCTCCGAGTGTCTAAAGATGCTGTAAGCATCTGAAAGGCTAACCCACACCTAACTTGAATATCACTTCATCTCCTGGGCAAAATCCAGGTGGGTTCTCGGAGCTCAGCTAGCATGTTAGCCAGGCAAGGGAAGAGGAGGAGGAGGAAGAGGAAACAAGCACACGCAGCAAGCTTTAAAGTGGAAAAGTTTTAACTATCACTCTGCCTTTACAGCCTTTCTATGTAATAATAATAAGGCAATTAGCTATTCATTCACAGACCATACGGGCACACAGATAAAGTATTAAATTTAAAAACTGAGGCCATCTAACAGGTCATAAAGGACATAACATTTTCTTTGGCTTTAACCAGCATATTTGGAATTTCCTTGGTAAATACTATAGCACTGACACTTCCATCTGAATTAGCATCCAAGAGAATAGCTTGATAACAAAGGAGAATATGAAATACACCAACACACAGAAATTAGTAAGTCTTCTAGATAGGAAGCTGCAGTCTGTTGAGCAAGCTGCAAATGTATTTGGGCTTATTTCAGAGAGGTTCATTATCTCGAAGCAGAAAATGGTGAACTACATTTAAACTGATTTTTATTTCAGGAGCAGTAAAATGTTATGAAAAGGCAATAAATGTGATCATTTAGACTAATATTTCAGATGAGTCCCACAAACGCAATGAGCATTTATAAAACATTTTCTTCTGGTGAAATATTGATTTTAAGTTAGGTTAATTTACTTGAACTCATGAAAGACAGCAGATTTACATAATAGGAGGGGATCCAACATGTGCAAGTGTCTTGGTTACAGACCGTGGGTCACCACTCCTCGGGTACAGATTTAGACTAAGTGCCAGAGAGGGGATTCACCGCACAGGGACACCTGTGTGGTGCTCAGGGGTTCACCATCTTCTCAGGGGACAGGAGAAGAAGAATGACAGTTTTTTCTGGTGTTTGCCATTCTGTTGCTGCATTCCCAGCTGCTTCACAGTCATGCTCCATCAGCAAAAAAGGTAAACATCCATTATTTTGTCACGCACCCTCACCCAGGCTTACAGTTTGGTTGGTTGGTTGGGTTTTTTTTGGAACGTCATTTGGTTATTTTTTAAATTCTATCCTCCTTTCACTATTCTAAAAATGTAATTTATGCTGTGATTTGGTTTCTCCATACCAAACATACATTGCCATAGAAATGTATAGGGGTAGTACATCTACCTCCTTTCTTCAGCTCACGTGGTATAGTACCACATACCGCTCAGGAAAAGAATAGACATAAATCTAACTATGTGAGAGTGAGAAAGAATCTGCTCTGTCTTAGAGTCATGCGTTTGACCTGAAGATAAAAAGCAGTAGTATATTTGGGGCTGGGTTGTTTCTGATGAAAAAGAAGAAAAACTCCCTGAAGAGGTACAAGAAAATTTCTTTGGTCTTCAGAAATCGATGACTGAAATATGTTCTGAGCAGCGCTAGAAGACCTTCCTAAACCCAGGGTTTGCTTTAACTGTATATCCCTGCCACACAGATGTTGCTTTCCGAATATCACCCTATGAATCAAATGACCTTTTCCCTCTCTTCTCCACAGTAAATAAAACTATTATAAACTGTTATAAACTATTAAGCTTTACTATGTCCACTATGCAAAGTCAGTTGCTTTAGCTTTAGTAGCCTGAAACCAGGGAATTTATTTATACTTACTTAGCAGGATGTTGGTTTCTGTAATGAGCAAACCATCAGGTCATTACTTTCTGCAATATCTTTCTGCCAGTTCTACATTTTGAAGAAAATCTGTTTTCTGGGAGAAAAACCTTGTATTAGCCTTGAGAATGATCTTTCGTATTAGCTTCAAGAGAGTCTGTTCAAAATGTTGGATTTGAGAGGAAAGAAATCTAGTACTTTCTAAATGTTTATGTTGATTGTCACTTCTTTAACAGAAAACAAAAGCACTCAGAGGCAGATTACCTTGATAAGGAAGAGCTCTAACTAACCTGAGAAGTGCAGGAAAGGTAATGCAGCAAGACACAGATAACCCAGGTCACCAGATTTAGATTTTTTTTTTTTTAAAGTTAGAAGAAATTACTAGGTGGGCAGCTATTTTATATTCAAGCCTGGTAAATGTGGAGGAAATGCCTGAGATTGTAAAGGGAAATATATCCTAAGCAATAGCACTCAGCACCAAGGAAGGAAATAATGACAAGTGTAAGAAGCGGAGGAGGCGGCATTCGTGGAAAAGAAAAGGCAGGGACATGACAAGCTGAGGTCTGCAGAGGGAGCAAGACCACTTACTACAGGCAGGTTAGCTCCGGTATTGAAGAAGGAGGAGGAGGAGAACAAATACTGGCTGACAAAGAGGAGGCTGGGTTGCCTTTTTGTACTACTGTTCACAAAGTGGGCCACTTGGGATAAGCTGGTAATAAGGTGATAAAGTACAGGCTCATGAGTGGGCATTGCCGTTTTCATGTATATTAAAAATAGGTTAAAAGAGTATAGTGGTTATTGTCTAAGGTAACTGAGAGTAAAATAAAGAATAATTGGCTTGTTTCACGGTAGGGAGAGGCTAGAGGCTAGACTAGAGAGGTTAGCGCAACTTCCTGCTTAGTAACAAGGACAACGAAGCACTATAAGAGTTCTTGAAAAGGTTTTGAAAATTAAGCTGGAGGCTTTCAGTAGCATATCAGGTAAATATCTGCTAAAGATCATCGAAAGGTGACTTTTTTCTATCTCAGAGCAAGAAGATGAAATAGCAGACTGTGGGATATCTTCCAGCTCTTTATTTCTCGGATTCTGTGTTTCATATATTTTAGGAAAGCTTTTCCCTACAGTTTCCAAATGCCTGTATTTTTCTTTCAGATTTTCACGTATTGATTTCAAAGGCAGTCCCAGACATCTATTATAACTCTTTCCAACTCAGAATTTTATGGGGAAAGTCAAGATATTCAATGACTTTATTAAGGCCTCAGTTCATGGTGTCATCTCATTTTATGAGAATTTTAGTTTTCACTTTAAAAAATAAGAACAAATCCCCTCAACCTTTCTAGTCCTTACAGCTATAGGGGTAAAAAAAAAAAAAAAAAAAAAAAAAAGCTCTTTGAAAATAGGATCAAAGCGTAATCCAAGACACGGAAATCAAAGAGAAAGAGAGTCACGTTTTGTAACATTGATTTTTTGAAGCTCAGTGAATTATTTTTAAAATGTTCAGGATTAGCAGCACTGGTCATGAGACAAAGAGCAATATGTACTTTCTTCTAGCGTTAAAAATAATTTTTATTAAAAAAAGGAAAAGTAAGCCAAATTTAAATTTACTCCTCCTTGCTAGATTTTAAAGCATCCTGTTCTTATTTTGCCTTTTTAAAGGAATTTAGTACGCTTTTCATCAGCAAGAAGAAATGTAACAAAGTAATGGGGTTTTATTAAGCACACAAGTCTCAGGCTCCTAATAAGCAACTTTTGCACTGCTGAAACAAAAGAAATAATACAAGAACTTTTAATTAGTCTTTCTGGACTACTCTTTGTCTCTCTGAAGAGACTTACACAAGAGCATGTAGCCTAACGCAAATCTTTTCCTAACGCAACTGATCACTTTTCACACTGTTTTCCATGTGTCAACCCAGAACAGCTGTAATATATGCTAGGATATGTATTCAGCTGATTTACACCAGCATGCCTGGGAAAAGAGTACAACCCATGATTACGATGCACTTGACACAGTATTCAAGTAAGTTTTACGTGTTCCTCCCACTCTAACAGTCATCATTTAATAGCTCAAACATGACAGGACTATAGTGCATTCACTATAGTCACAGTACTATATGCTATTACTCAACATACATGTTTTTTCTGCATTCACTAAACTGATACTAAAATACCGTATACATCTGAAACAAAGCCACTTTTTCTGTACTTCTTTTGCCCTGTTAGTGCTTTCTACTTCATAATGATCCATTTTAATGCCTTTTCTATTTTTTATTTACCATTTAAATCTTGACTATTTGAGTCACGACTATTTGACTAATTGTTCGCTATCTAAGCCCAGATTTTCAAAAAAGCAGCCTCTCGTTGCACTGACCTTGTCTTGCATCTGTGCCTACACGTGCAATCAATTACTTCCCTGATCTATATCGAGAAAGTCTCCTAAATATCACTTGGCTATGCCTTAACTAGGTATATACTCTGAACATGAATGCAAATGATGCTAAGCCTGACTCTATAAATAGCATATTATTTCTGTGAGGACTGTTGAACTCCATCAGCAGCACTATATTTCAAATCTGACATTTTCCCTTCAGATGAGGAATAATGGTAAGACGTCTTGGTTATTTGTTCGCCAATGAGCTTCGTCCATGCTCTCCACTACCTGGTTCCCCATTCAAGACTAGCTATCTCCATCAATTTCCATCAACGGAAATGAAATGGAAAGAATATTTGACCTTAGGAAAGCAATGATGAAGACAAACGCTTTTTCCTCTTAATTTTAAAAGAAACCTTTTGAGGTATTTTAGCTGTTCCAGACAAGTAGGGCTCCTACAACAAAATACAGGTACTTGAGAGGTATCACACAAACTGACAGAAAGAGGCCGTATGCTGCTGAAATGCAGCTTACTAACTCACTCACTTTCATAAGCCTGCAATGATATTGCAGGACTGCTGAACTAATCAATTACTGCATGTAACGGTCTCAGAGGAACAGCTGCACAAATAGATTGAACATTATAGAGATCACAGGTGCTGGGATTTTAAGTCAATCATCTGTGCAAGCATAAACATTTGGGGCCAGCGTCTCAGATAACACACTCTCAGACAGCGTGGAAACTGGCTTATTGCAGTCATTTTAGCCATTTCTTACACTAACAGCCTGCACTTTCTAAAAGTCTTATCTGCAGAGCCAGAGTGTAATGCTAACAAACCTCTCTCAAAATCAATTAGGTTAGATCCCGATACTGGAAGAATTATTAGTGTAGAAAGGCTGTAAAAACAGGTAGGAAATTTTCTTACATTGAATACTTTCTTCTTTCTTTCTTTCTTTTTTAAATCTTAAAAATGTACTATATAAAAATTGCTGTATTTCTATGATGAAAGCGTATAAACAACATGGCAGGTGAATGCCGACTGGCAGTATATCTCTGGTATGTGTCATAGAAATGCAAATGACATTTTTTACATTTATAATCTGTGGAGATCTCATGTTAAATGATGGAGCTAGCAATGAAATTATCATTTCTTTTTACTCAAACTAGAAAGGTAGAGAAAAAGACGCTCAGTAAAAGGAAGCTTTGAAAAGCCGTCATAAGCGAGAGTACCTTGCTCCTCAAACTACTCTACTCGGTTCAGAGGCATAAATTAGCCAGGATAGCAAACTCTGCATCTTTTATGCTTTACTCAGCAAAAGAATTTTTTCTATTTTATAAGTGAAAAGCTGCATAGCAATGTGTACAAAATGATATATAATAACATTTGGAATAAGCCACTGCTAATTATAACCAGATACACCAGTGTCTGCAAAGTGATTAATACCACCAAGGGTCAAATTGTCCGTTGCCCCACTGTCTGCTGTAGTGCAGAGGTGTGCAGCATGGCAAAAGAGAAGTGGCAAATTCTTGTGTATTTACTTTACCTCACTGCAGATGTCTAGACAAAGTGAAGGGTCACAGATAAAGGCCCTAAGCAACTCACCGTATAAGCTAGTAGGATTTGTGTAGTTTTTGCTGCGCCTACATAAACTGACAGTACAATGTGGAACACCCTGATGCATCCTCTGCAAACTCAACAGGTTAATCCTGGGCGTTACTCACGTTCCAGAGTTTGAAGAACATTTCACAGAGGCCTGAACTTCATCTGCATGTGATTTACAGGGTATGATTAAGCTGCACAGGATACGTCACATCATTGTTTCACAAGACTATGTGTGACTGGGACTAATCTGGAGCAAAGTTCTGATACCACTGAAGTCAAAGACTAAAATCCCATTCACTTCAGTACAGCCATAATTTTATCCAACTGCACACAACAGCAGGCTGCTGGAAAAGCTGCAGCACATCCCAAGAAAAGTGAACTGAATGTAATCATTCATAGTTTTGTTTGAAGGCCAGAGCACAACCAGCCACTTTGAAGACATGACGGATATCTCTGAACACAGGAGGAAACATGCTGCAAGCCAGTCAACAGAGTTGTCCTAATTGGATCTGAGTCTCATATGAGAGTAAGCTTAGGTTAGGTTTCTTACGGCTAATTAACTAATAGACTCCATAAATAAAGGAAACATTGCAAAGGCTGTAAAAGGAAAATAAGTCATAAAAATGCTGCACTGGCAGAAAATGCAGAGTTTGAGGAAGAAAGCCAATATACTGCTCTCTCACACGGTTTCTTTTGGCTATAGCTTTTGTAACTTCTCAACACCATAATACTGAACTTAAATTCCATTATGATTGGGAACGAGGATGATTTTCTTTTATTCTCACTGCTTGTGGATTCCTAGTGGGAAAAAATAAAAACAAGATAATTTTTGATCCTTAGTCCTGAGGCTGCGGTTAGGTGTTCAGCACCTGTCCCCCTTCTCCCTCTCTTTTACCATGCAGAAACAAGTGCTTGTGCAGCCACACTGTGAGCCAGATTGGGGAATTGATTCATGTGGAAAAAAAATTATCCCACGAGTGTACTTTTTTCAGTCTTGTGTCAGTACAAGGTAGGATATACAGTCAGACCGGAAAGAGTAACTGGAGGTAGGAAGGAGGCGGCAACTGCTTAACTGACTTTGCAGTGAAAGTTACTTCTAAATGCTTCACTTGCCTCATTAAAAGAATGTGACATACAGATTGTGCTAGATCAGATTTTCCAGGTAAGTGGAACGTAATTACTGAAGACAGCTTTACCTGCTCCATCTAATAGCATTCAGGTCACCACATATAATCTAGAGCAACCTCAGGGCTGCCCTATATTTTATTTTTTGTTAATGTTCTCAGATATCTTTTCAAATATCTATGAAAGGGGAACTCTGGGAAGGTCTTTTTCACAAAGATCTTGTTTTTACTAGAAATAGAGATGAAGGGGTACTGGAGTACTGTTTCTTAATATCGCGTAGGAATTCTTCTTAAGTAAAGGTGATCAGAATGCGTCAGTAAAAACAGATCTCCAGATATTTTGTAAGTTTACTGCAAGAACAAAACTGCCAAACCACAGAAGATGATCAGGCCTTACATGCTTTCAGAAACACTGTATGAAGTAAAACCACAGTAACTGATTCTCAGACAGTAAAGTGTTGAAAATAGTGAGTCGTCATACCAGACAAGGAGCTGTACTTTTCCTTTAGGGTTGCTTGAGTTCACAGTTTCAGTGGAGTGCTGCGGCGGGTTCATTTGTACTGGAAAATGTAAATTCATCCCCTATCTGCTGGATAAGCAACAAGATAAGAAAGTGAATTTCTGGGAGGAATAACTATGTACCTAAAAGGGAAAAAAGTTAGGAAATGTGGTAGGTGTGGTTTGACTATGATTTATTAATACGATCCTCCTTTTCACTTATAGAGTTTTAGAAATCAGAAGCCCATCTAAATTTCCTTATGATAATATCTAGATTAAGATTTTCCTTACTGATATTCAGTAAAATATCAATTGATTTCTCTTTACTAGGATTTAGCAAAAGTTTATACAAAATCAACCACTATATTTTCATGCTCAGATTCACGATCAAGTTATCAGCCAAGATATGGTAGCTGAGATTAATCTCATTTTACCTTAGACAATTGTATCTGAGTTAATCATGTAGACTCCTTTTAAAGTCAGTGGAGAGCAGGATTCACCTGCTGTTTTGAAAAGCTGCCCTAAGATGAGACGAACTGCACTCCAGAAGCACCTGTTTCTTTCCATTGACTTCAGCATGAACTTAGACGACTGGCTCAGATGTAGACATCTCTAACTCAGAGGTCTAAATTTAGAGCAGTGAATCCTACCCAATGTGCACTCCTGACCTCTGGCAAACTGGGAGTAATTTGATGCAATGAAAGAGAGTTAAGTAACATCACTTTGTGTTTTATGTGTCAACTGTACATATGAACAATGTGGTAACTTGATTGTGAGAGTGAGCTGTTAATCATAAAATGTCCTCCAGATCCATTTTTATGCAGGAGAACGAGAAAGTCAAACTCTCTGCTTTTTTAGCACCTTGAGGTTATCATGAGGAAGGAAAAGTGGTAAACTGGCAGTAAAATAATCAACCTTTCATGGCACAGTATTATCTCTTCCTTTTTTCTAATCCAAATGCTCAACCCTTCTTAATTACTCTCTCATGGGTATGCGAAGAAGCAAGAAGACCGGGTAGCCTGCTGATGCTGATTACGGCTGAGCAGCCAAGGTTTGAATTCCCAGCCCTGACCAGGGTGTCTTATGTCCATCTGTTTTCATATCTCTGCTTCTTTGTAGATCATCTTCTTATGGGATTTTTGCAGCTGACTTAGTGTATCAGCTTTTAAAGTGTTCTGCTCTTCACACTGCAATCTTGCATATCCTGGCAAAGTGAATGGGGCTCTAATTTAACTTTTTTCCTCTGAAAAAGTGCCAGCTACTGTGAGTTCAAAAACGCCCATGTATTTTCTTGGTACCAGTTTTTTCTCTGGTAGAAGATGAGGAATCTTTCCCAGAGACTTACTTTACCTGGCCCTGTAGCAACTGCACTTACCTAGCACTTGTCTACAGCTAGGCTTCATAGCACAGTGGGAAGCAAGTGTTGAATTTAGAGCAAAAATAAGATGCAAAAAGCTTGCACTGCCTAGTCTTTAAATCCATCACAAAATAATTATTTCTTTTCTCTTATGAAACCTCAACTCCCCCTTCAATTATTTCTTTTTATCCTTTTATTCCCATCTTTTCTACTGAACTAAATCCAAAATCTATGAAACGCTGAATAGATATGGATATAATATCTTGTTATACCTACACATATGCATACGAATATATGTATATATTAGTCCTCTATGTGCCTAAGCTGATTTTCAGTATCTCCTCAAATACAAATGTGTAGGTGGCCAATCTGAATCTGATCACCAGGTCTTCATTTTCTTCAACATCCTTCGATGGACCGGAACTTCAGATAGCAGAGACTGAAGCAGAACCAGTCCAAAATGATAAAGTCATAGGAGCGACACCAGTGTAAATCTGAAGGATGAAGAGGGCTTTTTGAGGTGAACCTGAGGAGCCCTCAGGAGGTCTGCATGCTGAGGAAGGGGGGCGGGGGGTCACAGTTACTGGGAACTGTAAGCCCAGCCAAAGTGAGATACTCTTTGGCGGTATTCACAGCAAGGCACCTAATCCCTAGAAATGCTCACGCTTCTGCAGTTTACCTGCTTTCGGAACATGCAGCTGGAAAAGACGCTTTCTCAGCTTGTTTAAACGGACAAAGCCCTGATGAGATCGATGGAGCTGTAACGCGGGTGTGGGTCTGCTCTGACTGATAGCAGTATGCTGAAACCAGCATAAAGACAGCATAACTGCATAGTGTGAAACTGGTATGGTGAACAAAGACCTTAACTTGAGCAGGAGTTTATTTCGCCTGTTCAGCCTTGTGGGACTGGAATAGGGCAGGGAGGGGAAGGAGGGATGGAAAAGGCTCACAAGATGGTGTAAATTCTGCTTACTTCTCAGGTATAAATGCGGACAGGAACACTAGCAAACACATCTCAACTGTGGCACTGAACTACTTAGCAGGCTGATTACCCGCATGGCTTTGAGGCAGACTGGTGCTCCCCACTGCCTGAACAAGGCTGCCAGTGCTGCCAGCAGCAATATGAGGAGGCTGTGATCCCCAAAGACCCTCTGCCTCTCTTCCCTGTCTCTCTGCAATAAATCCACCCTAGAGGAAGAAAGCACAGTGTGATCGACTTCTTCAGAAAAGCTAGATTTAATGACTGCTCAAACTGAGTTAGCCTTTCATCTCATGGTAAAAAAAAAAAAAAAAATCTCTCCCCATTTGTTATAGTCAGCATCTGTTTAAATAGCCCCAGGGTAATTTTCCCAGAGCAGCCATTAGGCAAAGTGCTCAGTTCTGAGCAAAACACAGAAAGTTCAGCAACTTTATGTCCAAAAGCAGATTCCCTTGGGCGCTTCTCACACCTCTTCTGACACGCAAACAGAGTGAGTTTGTTCTCCCAGCTCTGTGCACGCTCATCGCTCCATGTACTTGTGCTGCCCTCCCGTCGCTCCTGCCTCGCTCTCTGGGAAAACTAACACTCAAAGGAGAAGCACAACAGGAACGAGACAAAGCCGAGATTCCCATTTCCTGAAGGTCTTTAGCTGGGGATAATACCGAAAGGAACAGAGTGGTATAACTGCCAAAGCCTTAGCTGCCATAAATGATCAAGATTATGGATATATGTGCTTCACCGTTTTTCACACAGATACTACAGGCTGAATCTTCAGCTGGTTCAGAGTGAAGCTGAGGATTTTAAGCACTGGAAGTCAAAGAACTTAGAAACAATAGCATTTTGTGATAGGACATATAATGCGATCAGATACCAACTCAACAAGTTTAGCTTAAAATACATTTTTGTTTTATAGCATCCTGGATGTGAAACACTAAAAAGAATTGCATTTAAACTAGGTCCAAGAGCTCTCTACAAAGTGATCCTTTTCTTGCTGATACAGCCAGAAATAGATTTTTCAAATGTGATGTGTCAGACAAAGCATGACTAACAAGGTAAATGACATAAGTCCTTTTGAAAATGCTGCCATTGAACATCAAAATCTTCTGAGCTGTGCCCAAAATTGTCTACATCACCTTAGCTTAATATTGAGATGCCCAATCCAACAGATATTTTCAGAAAACAGGAAATTTTGAAAATTCTAGTCCTGCTCCCCCAAGTGCTACACAGAGATGCCCTTTTTACCTTGCGGTCAACTGTCAAGTTCAACTACAATGAACTAACTTCAGTATTGATGGTACACCTTCTCCATGAATCTGGGTAGGCTGATGCTAGCGACATGCAGTCTGACACTACCAAGCTCTGCATATAGAGAAACTATCTTTTCAAAATCAAGTTTAAAATTTTTATAAGCATTTTAAAGTTTTTAATAAACATGCATCACATGTTATTTGAAGCAGAAGCCAGCTAACGATTCCTAAGTTAAAAGCATTGTGCTTTAATTTTCCTGAAGTTAGACAGCTAAACGTCTTAGTTGGCTGAGTAAGGTTTATGTCTATATCTGAATAACAAGCAGAAAAATGAAGGCGTATAGCCTTTCTATGTATATGGCACCTTGATAGATTCAGTACTGGTGATCACATTTATGATGCTCTCAGTGTACACGTGAATAAAGTTGTAGTGAATCCTTACGAGGAACTGCTTGTCCTCAGCCTTGATGCAACTGCAGAAGAGGGGTGGCAACAAAAAAGTACCTTTGAGTGGGATTAAAGTCATCATCATTGGTGACACTTAGTGGAAATGGGGGATCTTTTCAAATACGGTAGAAGCATTCATATTGAAACATATTAGGTAAATCCCCACCAAGAATAAAATATAGTAGCTAGCATAGATATCATCCAGTTTTAGTGGTTCCTAAGAGGCCACCTGGGAAAACAAAATTACCTTTTGGATTAAAGACCCCGTGCTGTCATCTCTGGAGGCAAAGAACAGCATCTGAGGCAGAGGACCTCATTACCAAGCAGGGCTTCATCTGAGACGAGAGAGAGTATTCAACAATGCAATTAAGTTAAAAATAAACTGAACTCAATGCCCAGCAAAAAATGATAAGGAGTGAACTCTTCAGTATGCTGCCTGCAGAAAAGCTAATCAGTAAAGCCATGATAAATAAAACAACTCTCAATAGCCGCATCTTCTCATTGCTCCACGGCCAGTCAGGAAACATAGACCTTTATGACTAACTACAATGATACTGAAAAACAACCACTGTAAGATCTACCTCACAAAAGGCCTTATTCTGCCCTCTCTGCCTTCAGCATCCACGGCCCCAGCAATCAGGAAAACATTGTCCCTCTCACTCTGTGAGGGCTCAGAGGTGCTGGCCTCAAAATCAGTGCATGAACTTTAGAGTGGTAAAGCTATTTGGAAGACCCATCCCGTGCAGCCTTTCTGCTCTTCAACATCAAGGCAAGTGGAGAATAATCCCAGATTTCGAGGTTGCAAATTAGGGCAATAGATGATGCAGTTAGCACAGCTTTGTTGGAACTCCCATTCACCTCCTGACAAACAGCTGTTACTCCACAAAGCTGTACTAACTCACTTTGATACATTTCAGTTTTATGTTAAGACAGATTGCCTTCTAAAAAATCAATACTTTCATTTTATTTTCAGCTTAATAAAGCATTTCTCTGGATTTCCAAAAAGTTTCTGCAATTCATAAAATGTTCTGCAGTGAACAGAGTCTCTGTATCCAGACTACGCTACAGCTACAGAAGAGCAATTCTTTGCACATATTTTCTGTTTGACAGTTGAGCATTTAGTGACACTTCACCTTGGAATGATGCTGGATAAGGTTGTAAAAATTGGACATATGGCTAAAAGAATTTTTCTTGCATAAATTTTTATATGTACTGCAATTTTCTTGTTCTAAGAACTAAGCAATTAGTTAAAGAATCTAAAAATACTTCTAACATTTCTACAGCGTGAGAGTTTATCATCTATTGTCTGACCCCTAGTGGAAACAATGTAAAATTTGGAATAATTTTTAGTTGGTATAGTATATTATGAGGACTATGGGATTTGGAGAGGGCTAGAAAGGTATTTAATTTATATTACTTGCTTGACTATGCAAAATGTAAAACCCATGTGAGAACATGTGACTTTTGTTTCAAAGTATATTCAAATACATTATTAAAATGGAAGGATGATCTAGTATACCGAGTACTTTATAAAACTCAAACTTCATAATGTCAAACCAGACCCCACAACAACACCGATTAGTTGCAACTACTATTTTGCTGCACATTAAGAAGATAGTTCATAGGTTTTATTCAAACTGAGTAATTCAGTTTAAAATGGCAGTGTGCAAAATATGCCAATAGCACATCCCCAGGGTATCTGCTACTTCCTCTGTATTGGTCAAAACCCTCGGTCATTATAAATAACAACAAATTCTGTTTCAATGATCTCATGAGTTTTCATCTTGGTGCATCGGTTTCATCCATCCACAGATGTCACCTCCTCACTAGCTCCATTTTGACCTAATTTTTGGATAAATGTCGATTCCTCACACGATCAGTGTTGAAGTATCTCTGAAATGTATTCTTTGCATTTTATTTCCTTCACTGTTTGTTCCCTAAATTCATCTTTCCTGTAGCAATTGCTAGATGGTACCGAAAGCAATAAGGGATGTGAGCACATTTGTACGTGAGGCAGCAATTTAATTCCCTTTTTTCTAGGGCCTAAAAGGAGTTGAGAACTTGCTCAGTAACAAGAACGCTGAGCATATTTCTTAGCTACTTATTTATCTTGCATGCCAGATATTACTCGCAAAATGCCGTCTCCTTTCCCCTGACTCTGTCAGATTTCAGAGACATGTTTGTAATTAAGCCTTTGGTTCTGTAGCATATGGCTGTTGATGGTTCTGAATGAGGAGAATGCAGTAGCATCTGGAAGGCTTTGATTAAAAATTATATTGAATATAAAATAAGCCAAAATAATTTTTTGTAAAAATGCCTCCTTTAGGCAAAACTCTCTGTTACTAGAGAAAATATTAATGGGTAATTTCTGACTAGGCTGCATCTGAAAATTTCAGACTTGCTATCTACTCAGCTCGGGTAGATCTTTCTTGTTTCATTATTTGCCACCATTTTGAAGCTTGGAGAAGCAATCTTGTACTGCTGCACGATGCGATTAGAGGAAAGCTGAGGAGTCTGTGTTTTGGAAATGGTTAGGAATGATAGGTCAAGTCTGTAATAGGCAAATGCTTGACTTGAAAAAGTATTTTGGTTTCATATACATGCAGTCCCCCAGTACTATTACCCAGCATGCTAAGATGCATAACACCTTCCAGTCCAGCTGTATTTCTTTTTCTGGTCTTATCTTTCTAGCTAGTTCTGTGGACTGTTCCCCATCCTCAGTCTTCCTATGCCCTCTCTCCAAAATCTCCTTACCCTAAAACAAGTTGATGTCTCTTCTCCTTCTACTCCTTTGCTTACAATTGAGAGCTGCTTTGATTCCCTTTCAACCAAGTCAGTTTCACCACCCTCATTTCTTACCCCAGCTCCAAGTAAAACATTTACAGTTATATATAATTTCCCTGATTAATGCAAATATATATATATCTTTGGGGATATTCACAGCATATATAGACAAGATCAGCCTGGGAAGGAACACTGAGCAAAAATACTAACTGCTATTTCATTAATCTTTCCCAATTCATTTGTTAAGGGTATTAAATGAAGATAGCTGCTACCCTGAGGTTGGAGGAGTTATGCTAAAATTCTCAGTTAATTTACTTTACACATTTTTTTTCACTCTTTTTAAATTGCATTTATTTTATAAGTGGAGGCTACAAAGTTGTTTTGTTAATTTTTAGGGGAAACTCTTTATAGTTGATGAATTTTTATACTGACAGTAATAGCGAAGTATATAGCAATTCATTCTCTGAGGATCTTGTAATTGTACATTAACAATTGTCATTGTTTGATCTAATGAGAATAATCTGTCTGGCTTTTGGTGCTTTTACTAAAGAGCTTTTATGCTGCTCCTAGAATTGTAATCACATTTCTGATAATTTCCCTACTTTGTTCTATTGGCCATCCTTCCATGAGTAATAAGGTGAAACTGTAAACGCTATCCCCATTACCCATAAAGATTTTAATGATACAGTGAGAGGAAAGAAAGTACTGATCCTCTGACTGGAGGATTCTGTCTTATAGACTGTAATTCCTTATCATTCATTTTTCACAGATTATATACAGATTATTAGAATGAACGTTCATTTAATTAGACCTTTCTGTACTTTCATAGTTCTAATTCAGACCTTTCCCTGAATGAGGCCTGTAACAGGAGTTTATTTCTATTCTTTCTACCCTAGTTGTAGTTAATGTTTCATTCTATTGTCCTGGCTCTCTGCCTGATCTCTTAACAGTTCCTTTATTCTCTGTAGTGTAAAAGGTCAGATTTCAAGCTGCTGAGCTCCTAATTACTTCAGTGAATGTTAAATATTCACCTGTCAGGTTTGGAAAAACAGCTCTTTTGAGGTTATTTCATCACCGTCCGTGGGACCAACTTAGGGCTTCATCATGCAAAGGTGCCTCCTTGAAGAAGCTGCAAACCTTCAGCTGAACTGAGCATCTATCCCATCATCACTTGAACAAAATTCACCCTAATAACAATGAGGACTGTGAAAAAAGCGTTGGAGGCTAACATGCAGGCTATTTCAGAGCTGTCATCTTCACCTGGATGATATTTTTCTTCTTCATTCAGCAATCATGCAATGGGCAGAGATTAGGAGACGCATAAAATCTTGGAAATCAGAGGTGGGATGGTCTCCAGCAAGAGAGCAGTAACTCCCTCTACTGCCAAGGTCTTGTATTTGATTCAGATAGGCCTCTTTCAGTCTTGAAATTGTCACGAAAATAATAAAACACTATGAAAACACAAGAAAAGAATGTCCTGGTAGTTCAGAACAATTAATTGTGGGGGGAGGCAAATGACTGTTAAGACAAGAAAGTTTATATTTAGAAATGTTCATTTTCAAAGGAACACATAGCATCTGAAATAGTGGAAAAATAAGCAAATGCCTTCAGGTACGCTTATTTAAATCAAATTCATCCCATTAAAAATTCTTTGCCTGCAGATTAGAAAGCTACAATATGATCCTTTGAATAACCCCTGATGAACTGCAAGAAATATCCTGTCACTTTTGGAAGAAAACATAATAATAAATATATATTTAGGCAACTACACCTTTGGAAGTGTTAACACAACATTGTGAGCTCATCAAACTTACAGATTTAGCTGAAGAATCGCAGTTCAGAATGAGGAGTCATGTAGGGATTTCATGTTTCAAAAAAAAAAAGTAATATGAGCATTGAGAACCTTCTAGGCAGACTGATTTCTCATAGTACTTGCAAAAATTAAATGACAGACCTCAGCAGAAACAATACACAGACTGGAAAATTCATACACAGAGATCTATAATAGCTGTTTTTTAGAGCCTATTGCTATTACTCTTTCAGTAGGTTTTCTCATATATTTAACAAAGGAATTAAAATGATCTGATAATCTGTATAATTTTGGGGCAATTCTCTTCCACTCTGATTTGCTTCCAGATAATTCTTCATAGTTTTCTAAAAATACTTTGCAAGAATTTATACAACTCTGATTTCACTGGTGGAATGTGCATCATATGATCAGAAAGACTTTGCCAAAATCTTAGTTGTTTAATGTCTTGGCAGCTAATATTTATATTTTTCGGTCTTCTTAGACCTGTCTGAGCCTGGCTGACTTTAGGGAAGATCTGACCCCGTTAATACTTACTTTGCAGCCTCACATCTTTGCTTGATGTGAAAAATACATATATTTTATAAATCTACCAGCGCTGTTTTGTATGACAGTGAACAACTTCATCATGTGGTTTTATACTGCTGTCAACTTTGCCTTTCCCAAGCCTTTACCCTGCTTCCCACTCCAACTCCTCCAGCCTATGCATGAAATCAATATATAGCTACTCTTGGGAAATTTCTCTTTTCCTCTTGGGCCAGAATATTCCCATAAATTGCCATTGGGCCATTACTGTCCTAATCTTGGCTCACTCAAGTTTCAAACTCTTCTGTTTGACTAGTGTATAGCGTTTTTCACATTTCCATGGCATTGCTAAAGAGTACATGAACGTTTTTGCTTCAGGTTAGTGACTGGGAGTAAAAATGGAAATAAGCAGAAAAAGCCCAATGCATGCTCTAGAAGTCTGTGTGGTATATTAATTTGAGTATAAACTATATAACATCAGACACATCATCTTCTCTGTATGAACCCAATTTGCAGCTATTTGAAATAATACCATGGAAATCACGTGCAGTAAAAACAAAACAAAACAAAACAAAAATTATTTGGTTGAAATGGGGAGTACTGATTTTAATAAAATAGGAAATTTGTCGGAGTTTATTTTTCCCTTAAAACGTTTCTCCTCTTTTCTTCTTTTTTACGAATTCCTAATCTGAGCTCTATAAAGACAACTTAATCATTTTTCAGAATAAACCTGGCCTCCAATCCTGTTTGGCTGAATACCCAAGGGATTACTAGCTGTAAAATTAGCTCTCTAGAGACCATCCTTCCCTTCTACTTATCTATCAGTTCTGAAGAACAGTTCAGGCAATTTTAAGCTTTGGATTAAGTACTCTTTAAAAAAATTAAACATGTGTCGCAGTCATTTTAGAAACATTTCGGTTTACCAATGTGAACTGTGTTATTTTCTATAAATGTAAAATACCAGAGCTTGCTGGAGCTGAGTGTAAAGAAGCTTTGGGGAGAAAAACACAGGAATTTTTTTTCAACTCTCAAATACAGTCTGTAAAATGCCCCTGATAAATAAATGTTTACCTCAGAAGTGTTAGGGTTGGTCATACCATAAATGTTGTGACTGAATACAGTGTGTTCCTCAGTTCATTTGCTCTGCTTTTGCTAATTATATTTATAAAAAATAGACCCAAATTAAAGCAGGGAAAGGACTGAATACAAACCTAAGGACAATGAGAAATTCCATAAAAATGAGAAGTTGCGAATGTCAAACCCAGTAAAAGAAGCACTTCCCCAACTTCCCCCCTGCCCCCCACACATGCACCTCTGGCACACAATTAAATCATAGATCTCATTGCCTCACAATTTCTAAGCATGTTCAAAGAGAACTGGACGTTACACTGATAAGAAAAAACACCAGGAGTTATAATGATCAATGGGACCAAGCATAGAGGATATCTGTTATGATGCTGTCCACTATAACCACTAAGGATTGTTGGGCAGGTTGGCCTGCATGAATTTTTTGCCATGTTTCTTGCACCTTTCTCGGAAATGGTTGATGCTGGCTCCAGTGACATGCAAGATGCTAAACCAGCAAACCGTTGGCCTGAGCCAGTTTGGCCATCCCTTTGAAGTACGTTTTTCCAGCACAAACCTACATATCCTCTCCAACAGGTAAACTCTTTTACTGCTTTAGCATAGTCTTCTCAGAAGAAGAGAAGATACCAAAAGATAGAAAGAGGGCAAAACCCCACTGTCTGTCTCATATAGCCTGTTGGATGGGGTTTAGTCCCAATCAGTTGAACCGGCTGTTGAATCATGGTCAGCTCCTCAACCACCTGTTGGCCAACCTGTTTTGAACATCACCTGCTTTTTCCCCACTACTGTCCTCTCTGTCCAGAGCCGCTGCCTCTCAGTCTCTGCTTAGCAGGTGGTGCCTTCTTCTGCCTTTCATCTCTCTGCAAGCTCAAGACAAGCTTGGGAGCACCTAGGCGTCAGTGATAGAGAGGGCAGCTAGGCCAGCTCTTTTCTGCTGGTCGTCACACCTGAACTGGATGCTATTAAAAGTCCAGCACAACTCCAGATTTACATACATTCACATACATGCAAACTACATATTCCCCCCCACCCCCACAGCCTCTTGAAGTGAGGAAGAGAATTCAAGTCCTTCAAAAAAAAATGTTTCTGGAGGTGCTTGAATTCTGAAAAGAAATGTAGTGGATATGAACATATATAAACAAAGTTTTATGTTAGAGAGCTCTCTGGATTTTTACCTTTTAGAGAAAATACTTTTGCATTTTATGGCCAGACCAAAGAGAAATTTTTGGCACCTGTCTCTTCCCATGTCACATATGTACGTCTGGAATTGTTTCACTGCACAGTAGGGACTCGTTATATTTTAAGGACTGTGATTATACATTTGAGTCCATCCCAGGCTGTGCTACAGTGGAATCCAATGGTTTCAGACAGTCTCTTCCTCAAGAAGAATCACACACTCCCAGAGAGTGGAAAAATGTTATCATCTGGCTCCAGCTCACTTCGTTCATCCTCTGCATGTATCCCAGCTGTTGATATAATTGCAGGTTGTGTGATCACAAGGTCTACAAAAGAAAAGGAGGAATATAACTGACTTTCTTTTCTCTTTAAATACCAACATGAGAAAATGCTTCAGTCAACTTCTGCATTGCCTCAGATCTCAAGAAACACACCTTCAAGGCCGTAATTAACAAAGTGACTAGGGAGCTAAAGCTCAGAATTGATTCATCAATCACAGGGTCTGAATCTCTCCAAATCTGTCCTGAATCAATATGAGGCTTTTATTTTCTGTGACATCAAAATCTATATTTTAAAACAGATAGGTTCCAGCTTCTGTTAAAAAGAGGGGCAAAAACATTGACCTCCATGGCCACCTTATCCCAAGTTTTACCCTGTGTCTGCTATGCAATATGCCAGGATTTGTTACCAGTGCGCTGTTAGTTAGTGCATAATACCAGGGGAAAATAGAAATAATCCTTTTTGAATTAAATCTTTTCCTATTAGCCTATAATATGAAGGAAAATCGTAGATTAACCTATAAGTGTCTCATGATTTCCTTCTGCACCGTGTGATTAGTTCAGTTATCTTTTCTTTATTAATTTATCCAAATATATTAATCAACTTTTTATTAATAGAAAAGGTAATTAGAGATTTTTTTTTCAGGGAAGAGGTCATCTAGACCAAAAAACTAATTGTGTTTATCAAGAGACTCTTTTGTTCAACAAAATATTTGGCTAGTTTAATTAAAATGCAAATTATGCCACTGCAGAGAAAAAAGGATAGCACTTAATAGCTACAGAGGTACACAGACACAGCCTCTAGCAATTTATTTTGGAAGATCTTCAGATCTTAAAGTTCAATCTTGTAAATAATGCATTATATCGCTATTCGCTTTTCACGAGAACGTCTTATGTTGGGCAAGTAAACCTTCCCACAGCTTCAAAGCTTACCATGTTGAATGCTTAGGCCCCATGATTTTCCTATACCTAGATTTCAGATGGATAAGTTATTCTTATTATTCTTAACAGGATTAAGAAGGCCAGGGTATGCGGACTCTGCATGAGGGAGGGCAAGCCAAGCTACACCCCGTGTGCCTCACCCTCCCTGCTGCTCCCCACCATCCTCTATGCCCAGGGAACTGAGCAGCAGGTAAAAAACTGGAGATGGCTGTTTTCTTCTCCTTCCTAAATGCTTCTGCTAGGTGGTAGGTGGGCTCACTACCAGGAGGCTTTGGCACAGCACTGCCGTGACTGAGCCAGCGACTTCCTCTGGGGTGTGAGATGGGAGCCAATGAGTTAAAAAAGTGCAACAAGAAAAAGTGATGTCCTTGTTTCTTGTTGGAGTGGTTTGCGACTGCACCTCTAATAAAAATCTCAGAACGTCTTGTTTTAGAGACAGGGAAAATGACAAGTGTGACTAAAAGACATAACATAAAATATTATAATCTTTTTGTTGTTTCTGCTGCTACTGTAAAAATGGTAATTTCATGATCTTACTCTATCTTCTTTTAAAATGGTATCTCTCTCTGGAGTGAGCTTGCTTTCCCTCTGAATGAGAGCTAGAATTAACGATTCACATATTTACAGATTTATAAATACAGGCTTAAAGACACTGAGGAATTCAGGAAACCAGAGCTTTCATTCGAGTTGCAGGAAGACAGCCAGCCCAAACTGTATGTAGACTAATGTAAGATTTCTGAAGCTCACTGGTAGGACTCAGAAGCAAAGTCTTAATTAGAAATCGGTTTAGTTTTGTTTTGTTTTACAGCACTGAACTCAAACTAGCAAATTTCTAGTAGATGTAGAAAGAGTTAAAAACTGGTAGAAGTAGATGTGCTAATAAGCATTGACCGAACACTAATTCTCTCAGTACCGGTGAAAGTCTTCCCATAAAAATGTAGTGGAAATGTTTAAATATGAGCATTCTCCTTACCCCTAAGCATGCCAGCAATCCTGCAGAGGATGAAGCTGGAGATTACCTGCCACAGAACGGATGTCATGATCCGTCACCCACGTTTTCTGCGGTGACACTAGCGCACAGCTGGAACTTCACCTTATAACTTCACTTATCTTTTCTCCACTTCTGTGATTCGTTGCGCAAGGCCTTGGTTTTGTGTTCCAGACAGGGTTTGATTTGTCCCTCGTAAACAGGCTACAGTCTTGACAGCAACTCAATTCTGTGTGTCGCAGCGCGTTTCATCATTTGTCACACAGATTCCCATCCATCAGCACATCACAATGGCAGGATCTGAGGTTTGTTTGGGTTTCTTCAGTTATCACAGATCAGCCTAGGGCCTCTGCTGCAGAATTCAGTTCCAAACGATTAATTTTAACGTTTGTCCTGTTTCTGTGTACTTCTTACCAAAATAAATAGAGTGATCAGAGAGGAAATACGTGTTTCCAGGAGCATTAAATACCCTTCTTCATTTTATCTCCAAGCCCTTCAGGCTTTGTAGTGCTTGAGAGGTGAGGTTATGCTTGATAGTAGAGCTGAACTTTGACACTATGGCATCTTAAAGAAGTATGAAAAAAAAATCTTCACAACCTATATTCATAGTTCAAAAATAGTGGGAACAGTTAGAAAGACAATTTGCTTGCCAAATCTACAAGAATAATTAGGCTATCTAACTGCCAAGGCAAGCATCTAAGACTAAAATTTAGTTCAAGATCCATGCTCACCTGCTTCCAGAGTCCTGAGGCACTTAAACCGCAATGCTCTGCAGGGAGACAGGGAGCCAAGGCACGCACAAACTGCCTACAACTTGACAAGCCAGAGCAGCAATATTTCTGACTTATTCTTGAGCCCTACTGAGAACGAACTATGGACTAATTTTTGCTCTGGCTCTTCTGTGAAGTCTGCTCTGATGGATACTCTCAAAGTCCATCTGCTGGGTTGGGCTCTGCAAGGAGGAGGGCCAGCATGGTCTGCTTTTATGGGGTAGCTTCACTGCCATTATCTCCTCCTCACCGCAGCATTTCTGTCTCTTTATCCTTGCCACCATCATCTCTCTTGATTTTGTACCTCAGATATCGACTTCATCGTGCCTGTGCTGAGCCATACCTGTAATTGGGTTAGTGCATTTACTAGTCTCTTTTTTGGAAATTGTTCAACTTCACACAGATTACTCAGATATGTCTTCGGACAGAGAACAATCTTGAGCATATTTAAAAGGTGAGGGAATTTTCCTTGAATGGTAAACCTGTCTCTCTGCTGCTGCCACAGCAGCTATTCAAGTATTTTGTTAGGCATACTTTGGAAAAGGAACTGAAATTCAACCCTTTGTCTCCGCAGGCCCTCCAGTTACTAGTCTGTGCTTTCTCACCTTAAGTTATCAGGACTTCAGTCTGTGCAAAGAGGAACCACATAAGTGGAGCTAATCATTTAGCATCATCTTAAAATATGAATAGCCTAGTAGTTATTTCAGCCCTACAGGAATCGGGGATTTAAATCAACTCAGGCAGAACTTCAGTTAGGAAGTTGCTGGTGGCAATGGAGTAAAGCTTACAGTGAGTTCAGCTTCCACTGAGCTACAGTGTCCCTTTGAATTTGCTAAATTTAGCCTAGCTTCTGAGAGAGATGGAGACAGAAGTACTGTTTGAAACAGAGAAATTTAGTTTAAGTAAAGACTCTGGGATGTTATAGGACTATTGACTTTGCTTTTTGTATAAATGATGCGTGTCATGGTAGTTCCTGTGGGTACATAATAATGCATCCCATCGTGGTGGATGCTCTAAAACAGAACAGTCAGCATCTTTGGTCCTGGTGAGTATATTTACATTTTCTGTAAAGTAATTTTAAACCACCAGGAACTTCAACTTGCTTCAGGAAGAGGTCATCTTTTACTCTTGCAAGATTATTTAAAGCAAAAACTAGATTTTGCTGAGAAAGAAACAAGACACATTTCAATGCTGTGCCACTTGTTTGCTGCAGAACTAAAAGACAGATTAAACTTGGCTACTTTTTTATCATAGTGATGCATTGAAGCAATTTATAATTCATCATCTCTAAGGGAATGTAAATGTTGTTGTCACACTCTGTGTTCTGCCCCACTGAGACAGTACGAATACATTGTTTTAAAACTGGCCCCCTGAAAAAGATATCAGAAGATACAAATTCTGAAACGATCTATTCATGCTTGTTTCAAATATCTATATCTAAAAAGAGTGAGAAATATTCTTTGACATTTTATATCCTTCTGACTTTCTTTTCAGTAAACATTACTTAATTGCGCTACAGGGTATAACTTACATAGATACCGAATATTTTTATGCTCTTGAGACCTGGTTCTTCCCATGTAACTTTATTTAGGAACAAGATTCAGACCTCCTAGCAATTCCAAGGGTTTCATATGAACTTTCCTATTTACATATTAAAATTTTTACCAAATCATTCATTAAAAAAGTCCACCGGTGTGGCACCAAAGACTATGGGACTACATAGGCTCCCCTCTGTTTTGTTAATTTCTTTCAGTTAATGCTTTTTATAAATCAATTCAGATTTCAGAGAATAAAGGTCTAGAAAAGAATCAGTTGATCTAATATTAATAAGCAATTTTGTAGTTTAAGAGTGTTTTTTGCGATACTAAATGCAATGAAACTTTGGTCCATGGCTAAGATTCTTAGCTGCCACAGCAGTATCTCACAGACACATGCACATACACACACGCACATACACACCCAGACAAAAGTTGGCTTTGTTGGCCCAGCGAGGTGAAGCTTGCTCCCTCATTAAGTAATCACAATGTCCACAACATATATTCATATCATACAGGACCTAGGCTGACATTTTCCGTGAGCCTGTGGACCAAGACTTCCTACAGGGATTGCCTAGCGAGAGCTGCAAATAGAGCACCCACAAGGAGGAGCGGGGAGGGAAAGTCACTGTGCATGCCAGGGCACATATTCTCCCTTACCACATACAGGATGTTACCATCGCTAAACAAAATGAATAGCAACAGTGACACCCAAAACGATCACATAAAAGACAACGTCACTTACAAGGAACAAGAAGGGGCAAATTGGAAACAATGTCCTGATGTAAGCTTTTATATGCTAGTTTGGAGGAAAGGACATTTGGACTAAAACCATTTTAGTCTGCAAATATTTGAGCACTCCTAGAAAATGAAAATACCAGCTATATTTAGATGTCTTTTTAAAACATTTAAAAGTTTTTACAGTTTGGGAGTAGTACAATATTCACCTTGGTAATTCAGCAAAACTTGTTTTTTTCAAGGATGAACACAGTTCTTTGCACTTAACACAAAATACATTCATCTATCACACATGCCATTTTCTCCTGATATGCTCTTTCAGTATAGCTGAAGAACTGGTTCTATCTTAGCCACCATTTATAGAATTGCAAGGGACAGAAATTGGCCTATTTTACAAGTATCTTATTACTAATAATTCTACATCTAGTTTTAAGAGAGTTTATTTCTCTGGAAGATTTAGCCAATTTCAATTGAAATCAATGGAATTTGAAAATCGGGTCCTAAATAGGGAGTGACAGACTGGAGCTGTAGGAAATGCTGGCTGCACATGAACCTGGAAATTACATTGGCATATGAAACACATTTACTAAGTCTGTTCACTGAAATGTCATCTTGGTTAAGGAGCATTTATGACAAGTTTGTAGTACTGCTGAAACCTGCCTTTGCAACATGAGTTCATCCAGGAATGACAATTTAGTCAGACATAGCAATTTTGTAATACATATACAATTCTGGAATATTTTATAACTTCTGAATTTACTTTATTCTGCTATACATAAAACTTTACTTATGTAATATAACAAATAAAACATTTTATATATGGTTTATATGGTGAACGGATGATTTCATATGCTTTTTTTTTAATGTATTAGAAACAAAACTATTTCTACTCTACTTAAAAGTCTTTCCACAACATAAAGTGGATTTTTAAGAAATTTTGCTCAGAGATTATTGGAATCTAAAAAGGATTTCTATCTATTTGGAAAAGAAGAGTATCAGTCC
This sequence comes from Struthio camelus, assembly GCF_040807025.1. Classification (NCBI taxonomy): domain Eukaryota; kingdom Metazoa; phylum Chordata; class Aves; order Struthioniformes; family Struthionidae; genus Struthio; species Struthio camelus. Next base: position 112,012,350 of record NC_090944.1, read on the forward strand.
CTTTTCCTTATGTGGTTTGTCTAGGACAGATTAATATTTACCTGGTCATCTAGAGTCAACTTTTTATCCCTCGCTCCTGATCCTTTACATCACCTCTCCGTTTTTATTGTTGTTCCACCCCACTGGCCCAAGAGAGGAGTAAGCAGAATCCATCAAGGATGAGAAGCAAAAGGAAGAATCTGTCCTAGCTGGAGTTAACGGCAAAATTCCTCCTACCTTTCAGTGAAAGCCAAGATTTCACAGGCAATACTTTACCAAGCTCTCCCAAACTTGTCAAGTACAATTCATCTGTTTCGAGTGCAGCTAGGTCTAAAATGCTCACAGTCCTGAGGAAAACAGAGAAAAGTTAATATCAAAAGGCATAACTTTTGACCATAAATCATCACAGGTCCCAATTCTCCTCTGATTTATGCAAATTTATTTCAGATATAAAACCATTTGGACTGTAAACTGCTTTGTGCAGGCCCTGTTTGTGTTCCCTGTGTGTTTCCTGGTCTATGACTGGAAACCCTGAACTTCATAATAACAGCTCTCATAAAATAATACTAACCCGCCTGAAGTGTAGCACTCCAGCAGGCCCCATCATCATCAGCAGGAGAAAAGAGAACGATGAGTAGGTTTGCATCGCATCTGCTGGTCTCACTGTAGAACAAAAATCACAAAGCAGTGCTATGCAAAGATGTTTAAACTGGCTCGGCTCTCAAAAAATATTGCAGGTACATTAGCCATGCTAAAAATATTAGCCAAAATATTAGCCATGCTGGGAAGCTCAGCGAAAAAGAGTTAAGCTGCCTTGCACATGAGCTGATTGAATTATCACTGCTATGTGCCACCTAGACAGGTGTAATGATTCACAATGTCCTTTCGCATCACTTCAAGCAAATATCCAATGTAAATACTCCTGGAACTGTGCTTCAGCAAGGAGGAGGGAGCTGGGCATGTAGGACGTTACTAATGCTGAATGTCCTACAAAATCTCGTTAGAAATCAGAGCACGCGGAAGTGGTTGGTTGGATTGTACTGGGTAAAATGCCTCTTGTCTGGGCAAACAAATTCTTCTGAGAGACTTGTGCACTATAAGGCATTTCCAGTGGATGCCTAGACTCACAGTTTCAGCTGTGGTGCCCTACCTGAAAAGCATTAGTGAAGGAATTTCCCTGGTGAGTGGCTCTGGCACTGAGAATATGACACGGCAAATGTGTTTGGCAAGGGAGGAGACTGTTGGGAGAGATGCCTTCTGGCAAAACATTTACCATGGTTTCCCCAAGACTGTCAGTTGCATGAAGTTTAGGATCAGTATCGCTCAAGCAAATGAGTTAGGGTAAATAGGTACTTAATGGGAAGAAATATCTTGACTTCATAATACTGGTTTTGCCTCCAGAGGGAAACTAACGCAAAGCTCCCAAAGTCTGCTCTGGCTGGGAAAAAAAGTAACAGCATACATACGTCCTGGGTAGGTTATAATAATGATGATTGAATAGTCATGCCATATCTCACGTGGTATAGACTAGCCCATGGGAAATGCTGAAAGCTGAAGCTGTACAGGAGCTCAATACGTAAGATGCAGGGAGGAGAAGAAAGACTCATCCTGGCAAATCCAAATCAACCTTTTAAAAATGCACTAGAATTCCCAGCAAAATGAATTCCTAATTCTTTTTCCACTGCAAATGGACAATAATTGGTAGAGCTGACTAAAGAGGTAAGCAAGATTTTTAAAAATAGACACTTTTCCTATTTTCTTTAGAGACTGATAACAGCTGAGGTGCTGTTATATCTCAAAATTATGAACACAGATAAAATTGTTGGCATGAAGCAGCCAACGTCAGTCTTTGAAAAATTGCAGGTGATATTAGTGGTCTTTCCTGATTTCAAGTCACAGGAAGGGTAGGGCTATCTTTTACTTTACATCAACACTGCTACATAAAGTGTGCCACCAGTTATCTCAAATACCCTATACTCATGGCAAAAGCAAGTCAGATTGTTTGTTGGCAGTAATGTTCGTCAGGCCTTATCTTCTTATGATCCTGCTTGCAAATGACTGTGAACAGCTTTGATTTGTGCATGCATATCTGACTGTTTTATGTAACATTTGGCAAACCTAATTTAAAACCACAGATTGCTCGTAAGCTCAGTGTTATTGAGATGCAATTGGGAAGCCTAAGTCTTTTCTTTAAAAGCATATTCTGGGGCCTGAAAGAATATTATTATGCAAAAACTGGATTCTCATAGAAGCTGAACCTTAGGCACCTTATGCTTTCTTCTATGTAGCTCCCTGGCCAAACTACATCACAGATTCTCCTCTATGCTATTTAAATGTTGAGTTTGTTGTTGTTACTGCATTTAAACCTTTTAAACTTCTGGCCCAAGGGAATGCTTGATGCTGCTTATGCCCTGCTCCTTCATCTCTTTGTTCTGTTACAACATCAGTGAACTACATTGTTTGAGCAACCTTCCTTCCGCACATCCATAATGGAAAAAGAAAAAAAGAATATTCTTTCAGCCCATCAATTGAAAAAACCAACAACAAGAAATAAAACAAAAAAACCCTGACAAAATCAAACCAGTCTGCAGTCATTGCTTTGCCTACGCAATCTCTAGCATCCCAGTCTTCAGAATAAGCAGGTGCCAGGGATCTCCAGGGCAGCTGCACTAATGCTGCCCAGGCAAGTTGAAGTTAAGTTCAGATTTTCATTCTCAATTTACCTGAACAGGCTCTTGGAGACTCAGATAGTTTTTTCTAAATTTTACTGAGGATTTTGGATTAGTTATATCTTTATGTACTTTTTATTTTTTTTGTAAATTGTGAAATAAGTAGATAGATAGTAACTTATCTAAAGCAGGAAATAGCATGCCTTCATTAATACGTAATATTTCTGAAGACACAGACAAGCACTCTGCAGTCTTACTATAGCTATATTTATGCAGATTGGTATCTATATGGATATATTTTTTTCCCTTCTTAAACATTGACAAAGCTGTGATTTATTGAAGATGGTTTACTATTGGTAGCCAGTTCTGAGTGTCTGATGCTCCCTAGATTTAATGACTGACTTATTTTGAAATTGTTTTCATCCTTTCTCGTTCATTAAGAAACAAACTCAGTCCCTAAAATGGAAACTTGAGCTTTTCAAAGAAATTGTGCCAAAAGCCTCAAAATCCAAATGTATTAAAAACCATATTCATAAGGCCACTGGTACGATTCAGTTTAATTTCCCAAATACTTTCTTTAATTCAGAATTTCTGTTTAAAAAAGTTCCTACAGTACAAAATAAAACCTCTCCGGAACAGTATATTCCACGACTAAAACCACACAACACTGTATTTCAGGAGACCAGAGAACAAAATATGCATTCTTATTTATTCAGCGTTGCTTCTCCAAGGTTTACAGGAAAATGGGAAACAGGAGTAGACATGGCCCATTCTTGTGAGCTGCTGGGAGATTTCAGACCTGAGCTGAGCAGAGCATAAACATGTCGGCCACATCTCAGGCTCACTCACAGCCTCCTGAAAGGATTCCTGCCTATCACTCTGTACTGCACAGACATACAAACCTCCTCCCCATAACACTTCTGCAACCTGCTTTAACACACGCAGAGGAGCAAGCAGTGGTCTGTTCTAGGTGAAGCCTATGGCTTACGTCCTTGCGTACTTTAATAATAATAATGATAATAATAAACTCACCTTGATGTCTGCAAAAACATAACTAAGTCATCAATTATGAACAGCGAAATTTCTTTTTCTTTATTAAATTTTTTTACTCTGTTTTAACCAGCCTTGAAGAACTCAGCATAAAAACAGCAAATGCGTGTGGAAAGCATAGATAGATGCTTAGCTAAACCTGCTTGCAAGACTCAATTGGTACAACCAAAACCCCCTTGTGTGTGTGTTCATAAAGAGCGAGAGCCGATTTTTTGGTATAAGCTTCAGAACAGCAATTTTATTTGTCCATTGTATTTTAAAGTGAACAATAACTTCTAGCCATAGTTGGTCATCTGCATTACTAATATCAACACCAAATTATTAAGAATGGTCTCAACTGACTCAATCTATCTCAATTTGAAATAGGTTTTTTTGCACTTTACTGAGAAAAAAAACTGGAAAGCAATAATAAAAATTCTTCTTATGACCCCTACTGTCTTCCCGTGGATCCATAAAATTTTCCTGTGGATACTCTATTAGAGCTATTCGCCCATTTTATTATGTAAACCTTGCCTTCCACCAGGGATTAAGGCTCCTTTCTGAGTAGCAGATGCATAATTGTCTTCCAGGGCTGGTACTACATTAGTGTTGTAGCTGGCTTAATTTGTTCCCTAGAAATGCTGCTCTGTTTCCAAGCTGAACCACATCTCCTCAGGAGCTGACATTACAAAATCTGACACAATGAGGCTGTGGGAGAGGGAGAAAGGCCTCAGCTGCAGGAGCAAAGCACTTCAACAAAACAGATTCTGAGCCCAGTCATACAAGTTACAACCAACTTGCCTCACCAGACAGCTGCAGACTACAAACCGCAGAGCAGAGTTACTTAAACCATCTCTGGGGATGCAGCTACCAGTTCCCAAATGTCTGCATGTGGGAGAAGAGGCATCTTGGTGTGGGATCAGTGTTTCCATGCCACTTTTGCTATGCTACATTTATCGCCCGATAGGAACCCTGACAAGTTCAGTGCTACTCTCTGTTATGCTGACATAATAATTAATGACTGTGCTGACCACAGTAGATCTACACTTAATTTACACCTGTGCAAATAATCGAACACGGCCAACACAATTTGATCCTACTGGAGCATAACCACTTTGACATGTTTATACTGATGTCATTGGGAGCATGCAGCATTTGGACCCTGAATTCTTTATTAATAATATTTCTAAGTCCCTTGAAAGTTTGCTCTAAAAAAAAAAAAAAGAAAAGAAAAAAGTGCCTATTATTCCAAAGCTATGTTGATACTAAGGTATTTTTTTAGCCACCCACCAAAACTAAAGCTGCACATCAGCATTTGAGAGAAAATAGTGTGCTTTTCTGAAAGCCATGTCGTTTTATTCAGCCTACGATAAATAAATTGAAGTTACAAACAATTTCTGTAAATTATCTGTTTTTAAACAAGTCCGAGAAAGCAGATTTCAATAACATATCTCCTGATTCGCATAGCCTCCAAGTTATCCGATAGCCTGCGCTTTCTCAGGCACCCTCCTGGTCCCTTTGAACAAAACCTATTTGGCTCTCATATTTCCCCTGCCCTCTGGGCTGAATTTGCACACAACTTCCACCTTCAACCTGCTGCCACTAACAATGGCAAAACATTAGCGGTACATCAGTGAAAACTGTTTGTCTCTGTTATTCAAATAATTGCCTGTGTGTTCTCCTCTGTGAAGCCATGATATTGCTTTTGTACTTCCTCTTCCTTGGTCCTCATTTGTTAGATCAATGCATTCATTAAGGAAAACTTCCTGTCACTGCCTAGATGACAGAGAGAGTTCCTAAAACTGCTGTATCTGAGACTTCTCATTACAGGTTTTATATGGTGGCTACATTTCTGCCACAGAAAAGACTCAGAAGACTTTTCCTGCTGTAGAGCCTTTCCAATAACAGGAGGAATGTAATTAAAATGTATATTCTAGCAGTCTCTGCTTTGTTCAGAAATGAAGCCAGACCTCATTCCTCCCATTCCCTTAGTCTTATTATAATTGTGAATAAAGTGAAGTAGGCTGCAAATGTCCTTACAATTGTTTTATATTACTTGGATAGATAATTACCTGATTGTGCCAACAAATGCATGCTCAGCCTTTAACCAGTGAAAGAAATAATATACTTTTCTGGCCATAATTGTGTGCAGGTGAAAGAGCAAGAATAAAACTGTAATAGCCAAACTGGGTTCTCTTTGAAAATCAAGGGCTTAACGCTTCTTATCCTGAAAAAGTAAAATTTCAGGCGTCTCCTTTTGGATGAAATAAATATCTTTTCATTTTCTGTGTGATTCAGGAAATTTACATTTGTGGCTGAGAACACTGCAGCTAGTGGAGAAGGAAAAATTTCCCCTTTCTAACGCGTAATGCTCAGAGCCATAGCCCTTTGAAAGCAGTATACCTTGCCCTTGCCACAGCACTATGAATGTCGCCCTTCTCCACCTTAGAAATAGCAGTTAAATTCCTGGTATGCGTGTAAAGCAAAGGGCACCCTCAAATGGCAATTTTACCCAAGTTTCTTCCGCAGCACAGACTCTCTGAGGTCTTGTCTGGACTGTCTGCCTGTGGGATAATTTCTGTCTATCTCACAGTAATCGTTGTGGTATGTTGGAATCAGAATTCATCATACAGTTAAGTCCAAACGTCCTATTCTCAGTTTTCCAAACTTTCCAGTGCTCGTGTCTCAGCACTGCAGGGGAGGGAAAAAAGGTCAAGAAACAACAGTCCCTGATATCCTAAAAGTCAGTGTACATTTAAAGTATCTCCCCAGACACTCACAGTTTACAAACCTGGAAACGTCCCACACTGGCACCACACTGGCACCACTACAGGATAATTCTCAGTCCTGTTCAGCATTGCCCAGGTGTGTCACTGAAGTATATCTCCACACGTACCTCTGATTTATCTGTGAGAAACAGCTAACTGCTGCTCTAATTATGAGCCACTTTGGCCTGTCATTCTGACATATAAAAATGGGTGACGTTATTGTCTATGATTTCTGCAAAATGCACCGTACATCTTGAAGTGAAAGTGGGCAGAAGTGTAAAAGTTCCTTTGCTGTTTGAATAAATATCATCAAAGCCTCATATGCTCATCTACCTTTTAAATCATCAGTAAAAGGCTTCTCTGTGGAGAGTCTTTTGTGAAATTTCAGGTACATCTTGTTTCTAACCAGAAATAATGTCTTTTCAGAGCAGTGCAGTGCAGGCACTGTCTTGACGCGTTCTGGTCCTGGTAGAGAAAGCTAAGCGCAGCAACAGAAAAGAAAAAGTAGTTTGAAGAAATTGCAGTGACCAAACCAAACCTTAGGAAAGAAATGCTTCTAAGTAATGGCGTACGGCTATTACCTCAAGTGGATAGTGGAATAGACATAACCATATTTAAATCTTATTTATTGAGCTGTTGCCCTCAGAGAAAATTATCCGCGATGCAAAATTTCATTATACATAAAATATAGTTTCATAGCTGGAGAGAAAGAGGTAAAAAATTCCAGCCCATGATTTGCTTGTGATAGTCAAAGAGCAGTGCTGGGTAATGAATTATTGTCTGTGAACCAGCAGAGTGAGAAAGAGCCCAGACTCACTGGGAGGCGAGGCTGGCTAATTAACACCTCTCACCTGCCGCCGTCCCAGCCTGGGGACTTGACATCTCCGGACTCATTTGCACACAATCCTCTCCCACAGCCCCTCCTAACAGAGGCAAAGCACGCACTCCCGCCCCCGGCCCCACCACCAAGTGCAGATTTTTCTGTGTTGTTTAGTCATTCCTTCCTCCCCAAGGTCTGTGTTTCATCTGTTTTTAAAATAAGAGTTCCCACTGTATACAGCGGGGATTTATGACTAAAACTGGGCTACTCTGCTCCCAAGCATGGAAAAAACACCTCTCAACCCGTGAGCTACAGAACAGCACAGCCAGGTTTGAGGAAGGAGGAGAGAGATAACATTTATACGTGGCAAAGCCTTCTCCAGTTTATAAAAAGAGTACAGGATCTCTTTCCATCTTTATATATGACATTATATGGAAATTATCATATGCCTGCTGCAATATTAGTAATCTGAAACAAAATGTACTTGGGACATCTTTTAAGAATGTCTAATACAAAGCTGCCTAACAGATTTTGTGTGCGTGTGAACAAACCCAAGGCGAGAAATAGCGAGACTGACAAAAAGATACTGTCTATAGTTCAATAAAGATGGAAGTCACATCATTACCTCTAGATATACATAACCTGGAATACAACAGGGAGAGGGATAATTGGTGCCATTTGACTTCTGTGCCGGATGGTCTGGGAAGGTTAGTAACCATTACCAGATGGTACATATACAGTGCCATTTAAGTGGGTGTATATGCAAATATACATTACTAATCATCTTTCTAAAGCTCTTTGAGGCGCTAAAATGCATAGTACTGGTGCAAGATATTAATATATTTCTTGTAAAGCCAAAATTCTGTAAATACTGTGTTCAAGAGTTATCTTTTGTGCTAAAAGTTAACATAATTTAAACACCCTGTGATTTTGAGAGTAAACAATAAGCATTCCTGAAAAGGGTATCTTTGCATCAATCCATCATAGCATATAGCCAAGATAAAATCTGCACATTGTAGAGTAATTAAAAAATTCTGGCACCTGAGCGGACCTCCAGATAGGAAGTCTGCCGTCCATTCCCGTCTGCAGTCAGTATAAGGCAGAACGAGCAATTTTTACGATTACATTGGGAAACTACCAGAGATAGCACAATCCAAACTGTCCTACTCAAGGAAGAGTTTCACTTTGTACTATCGCTACATTTTGGGATGTACGTACATCCTTTATGTTGCTCCAGTTACGCGGTGACACTGTGGCAAGGATGAATTTAGACTGATACGTCTAAAGTGAAATTTGAAACCTGAAGAGTTGGAAAACTGAACAATGGCCATTATCATGGACAGTATCTTTTTACTTATTAAGTTACCTTTGTTAAAGCAATATCACGAGCATAATAAAAAGCTAGAGTTAAGGAATCTTGCAAGGATTTATCCTAATTCCTAATCATTGCTCTCAGCAACTGTGTATATTATATCAGTTTTATCCCACACAAAGAATCATTACCCTTTGACTCTGAATTTGCAGAACAGAATTTAAGAGCTGCAGTCTGTTTCCCACATGATAAAAGACTAAATATTTCCATGAGGTTTGCCTAGTCTGAGTGATATTTTTTGTCACTGCATTATAAAACTTCAAAAATGTAGGGAACTTTCAATATTCCGCTGTGCTGAAAGCATCCCTTCTGGATTTACTGAGGCGTCCCAGTTCCTTTCATAGTCTTCCAATCACACAACACAAAACAGTCAGTCTTCCTGTGCACGTCTAAAAATATTATTCACAGCTGTGTTTGGACACACATTTTAGGGCTGCTACAGACAGGGCTGAATGAAGCTGCTCGTGGCTGCGACGTGGGTGGGGAGGCTGCACAGTAACGTGGCAACTCTCATCATGAGGCCTGGGCAACATTTGTGACATACCCAACCCTCCTCCATCCTGGTACCCCTATGGCTGTACGCAGCGATGTTGATAAAAACAGAAGTTCTCCCCTTCTCTTTGTCTTTCATTTTATTTTTTTCCCTCTAGATGTATACTGGACATGCAAAAGGTGCTCTGCTTAAGGCATCGTCAGTCCTCAAAATGATCTCAGCATATCAGATGTGTCCAAATCAGAGAGCTTCAGAAAAGCAACCCAGCTCCCACCCTTAGGCTGGTTTCACCATGATCTAGAGTAGAAGCTTCCTCAAGTCCCCCAGACCACCTTAGAAATATCTGGGAAAAATGAAAATAACTGAATGTAAATGTGGAAGGTCTACTAGTAAACTAGCCTATTATTCAATCTCTGTACTCGCTAGTTTTTGAAGATTTCATTTGACCAATAACAAAATACACGAGCCGGGAGACCTCCATAAAAAAAATCTGTATTCCATTACGCCTCTTCATAAAGCAACTCATAACCTACGTTAGAATCCACTAGAGCCATCAGATGCTGAGAGCTCAGGTGTAGCAGCTAAGCATAAGCATTTGCTAGCCTAGCAAATTACACAGTGCAGCAGCTGAGCATAAGCATTTGCTAGCCTAGCAAATTACACAATTTATTACTTTTAGCTGTTACGTGCCTGAGTTTTACTATCAGAAATGATACAAAAAAAAAAATTATGTAAGGAACCAGAGCCACATGCACACGCAGATATCAAAAGCAGCTGAGATACAGGACCGATCACACCAAACTGAGGAAGAACTTCTTCACGTTTCAAACAGGTAACTGACAGGAGCAGATCTCTAGAGGGATACGCATACCAAGCTGGTACATTGCCTCTTGAAAACTCTGGCCTTAATCTGACCCCTGTGCAAGTTCAAATCATTCCTTGGATGCCGTTTTGTAACAATCAGTAGCTACTTACATACAGACCTGAGGATTATCAGTGGGCAGTGGATCTTCAGCATCAGTAATACAATGCACTACCCTAATAATGGGAGGACACAGTTGTGTCTAGTTTAAATAATTTCTTATTAAGAAATAGGGAACAATTTCAAGATACGAATCATGGCATCTTATCAAGCCCTGTCCAGTCTGGTTCACGCAGAAGTGAATGACTGCACTAATAATTTAGCATTTGTTCACAGCAGGCTCCGTTCCATGATAGTTGTAATTTAGCTGCTGGCAGCTATCAGTTGCTATTTTGACATCTCTTTAACAGCATAGTAAAGTATTTCCACCTCAGGGCAGATTGTAGGCCACTGGAATAAACTTGATAGCTAAATACAAAATGTCAGCTGTAACATCCAAAGACATAACTGTTGTACTGCTTATAACAATGACTGAAAAGATGCAGCTTTTTATCATATGCACATTAGTAGAAGACAAAATATGGAGGCTACTCCGATTCAGTTTTATGGCTGGCCAGTTGACTATATTTCTACTCTATTATATTTCCTCTCTTTCCTATTCTTTTTCCTCTCCGCCTCCATAGAAGGGACCGAGAAAAGCATAGTGGGCCCAGGGAAAGACCTGGGTGTTCTCCAGAAAGCTCTGCTGATACATTTAAATCCTGATCTACACGGAATGAGAACACCTGAAACTGCAAAGGTGAACGAGATGTTCGTTGTATCAGTATTTCCTCCAGTTCTTGTTAAACAGCTTTGGAAAACCAACGCAAACATGAAAGGCACAGTCTCATCTCTGCCTGCCCATCCAGCTGGGGAGCGCAGCCCCTCCTGACCGCTCCAAAAAAAAAGCCCCAGCAGCAGCATGGTTTCTCCTGAGTCCTCCCACTGCTCCCCGTCTCCCACAGAAACTCCCCGACGACAGCACCGGTTCAGCCTGTTTGCTCTTTAACAACCAGCTAAGGTCTTTCGTATGACTGGTAGATGTTCCTTTTTCATTATGAGGTGCTATGAAAGGTAAAGCAACCCGGAACTCGCCTGACAAAAAGAAATCAATAAATAATTGTACTTGCCCTGGAAAGGAAGCAGATAATCAGTCCCACCATTTACATCTATTTATAATAGCATATTAAAAAAGCAAAGTGCTGTGTTAGGATTTGCTTTCAGATTTTCTTTTAGGATTTGTTTTCAGACTTAACCTGCATCCATTTTAAAATGTTGCCAGCTGTGTTAATAAAAATAGCAAATAATAGAAGATTGAAAATGGTGTCCTGGGAAAATTCTTCATGAAGGAAGTACGTCGGTGGAGTTAGAGTCTATTCATTGCTTGGCATTTGAGCCCTTCATGCAGAACTTCCTTGTCTCTCTGGTTACAACCTCCCTCAAACTCAGCCAGGCTCGAAAGAAAGGATTTGAGATAAAGTCTGGCTCCCTGCCAGCGAGGTGAGGTCTTCACACCTGCCTATGGGCGGCCAGAGGAGAGGGCGAGCAAGCATCCCAGAGTACATGAGACAGCCAGCGTGAAGAGTTTTCTAAGCCCTGTGGGGACACACTTCTCCACAGCAGGGCATGACTCTGTAGGGAAAAAAAAAAAAAGTGTTTGTTACCTTTGCATAAATGTGGACTACTGACAGTATTTAAATCCAGCCTGTGTAATTTATCTCATTTTCACTGGCAGTTTTCACGAACCTTTACTATCAAGCAAGCCAAAAACATTCAGCATCTGTCCAGTTGACTTTCAACAGCAACGACATTGTGCATTTTTTATTGTTTTTATACATATACTAATTTCTTTCTTCTGCCTTTTAGATTTTAATTTCAGATTAAATTATTTCCAGACGTTGCCTCATAACCCTAATTGTGCAGTAACATTGCAATTAAGTTTATCTCTGACCTTCCTCCTCCTAACAGAAGCAAATTGTGCAGAGCTTGGTCTTTCCAGAATCCAACCTCAACACTGCAGCTCGTTGCCAGATCCCCATGTGTCATGACAAAAGATGATCTATTCCAAAGCATCCAACTAAGAACATGGCAGAACCTCAAGATACAGCACAATATGAAAGCATTTTTGTTTTAAAAACAAAAATGTAGACTAGGCACAATTCCAGCCACTCTTTACATTGATTTTATATGCATATCCTCTCTGTTTCAGAGGGTATATACAAAATACAGACCAGAGACTCGTAAAAGCAATGGATGTTAGAAGGGTAACGTGACATGAGCCTAATCTTTCCTCGTTAGTCAGCTAACAGAGCAAACGGGATATAACATGGCTGCACCCTCTGTGGCTTGAGCTTGAAGAGAAAGCTAACACAGAGCATTTTGGCGGAAGAAAAGGAAAACAAGACTTTTTAACTCACAAAGCATAGCCCTGTTATCAGGATGATTAAAACCATTTACTGTAAAATAACAGCCTTCCAGATCCTCTCAACATCCTAAAGTCATTCTACTGTTTCTTGGTAATTAGATGTGCTTCAAATGTGGCAAAATACAAGCATGTTTATGAAAAATGCTCTGCTAATCAGGATGTCTTGAAGGATTTGGTACCAGTTTTCATCTCTCTCCCTTCTCACGTCTGTCGTATAAGGGAGGTACTGGAGCTTTGCAAAAACGTATCTAATACTTTTATAACTCAATATTAAAGTACATCACTGAGCACGGAAAGGTTGGTGTTCCTTCATAGATTTTGACAATGATTTTTGATAACTATAACTAACGTTCTGAGACTCTCCTGAATAAATGCAGCTACCCCAAATGCTAAAACTCCCAAATGGTGAGTTTGGACACAGATATCAGGGACCTGAGGACACTAACAGGTCTCACTGGCCTTGACCAGCCTCCCCGGGGCCTCCCCCTTGCCCAGCTCCAACTTTAGGCCTCCATTTCAGCCCAGCCTGGGGCCGTCGGTCCCTGCCCCATGATACTGCAGCGGTGCCAGGCTCCAGCCCTGCCACAGCCCTGCCTTCTGGGTAGATGTGGGACCTGTGCCATAGATAGCTTGTCTCCAGGATGGAGTTAACTGTACAGCTAGAGCCCGATGAAATGCAAACTTAGCATTTGCAGCAATTTACACAGTGCAGACAGCTAGAGCCAGGTCACCTTATCGAAGCCCCCTCCTTTCCTCACACTGGTTAAGGGTAGTGCTTAATCACAAATAGCTCAAGAAAGCTAAGTCATGTACGTATCCACGCCAAGAGGAAATGCATGCCTAAATACCGCCAGAAGCTTTTAGTTCAGTTATATTAGATATTTTATGAGTTAAGACATCCATGGAATGGATATGCTTAAGCAAATATCCACACCACATCTCAGGACTTAAAAAGTAGAATCGTTCACGGTGATCATTTCTCTCAACACTGAACAGATAAAACTGCATGATAGCAATTCCTGCTTCTTTAGAATGTTTCTGAGGAAGTTAATGACAAGAGGGAACAAACGAAGGCACAAGCAGTGAGAAGATGGTCGAATAACATTTTTAACACCATAAATTAGACCTATGTATTCAGTATGTTCTATCTTCAGTTAATTTGGATCGCAGTCCCAGATCTTACAAATTACAAAGAGTTTGCACCGCAAGTACATTCAGTCCATATTAATAACAAACAATGTTAACCTTGTACTGGCTGCAGTATTTCTTCCTACTATCAACAACAGCAAATCCTGCTTGCCTTCCATTTGGTCACTAGAGCTGTTTGAAAAATGATATGTAAACTACTGACTGCCTGGTAATGCTGGAAATGCTGATTCTCATGAAATTTTGAGATTTTCTTGTAATTTTCGCTTTGGGACTACTGAATCATTCCTTTTAGACTACACACTGATGTGTTGAATAGAGCGATCTTAATCAGATGTATGAGACAGAATGAAATAAGCCAGAACTGAACACTGCAGAGGGGTGCATCAATTACCTTTTCCAAATAAGAAAAAAGGAGAAAAAGCTGAGCTACAGCACCATTTTGTGGTGTGAAAAATATCAATATTGGCAACAATTTCCCCGTACATTCCATTGTCGGGGGGAAACATCATTGACAGAACCAATTTAGGGATGGTTCTATTTGAGATGTAGACAAAGATGCTTTGCTAGACTGGTGGCAAAAGTAGGAATAAGTTACACATATGATTTGTTCAGTATTAGAACTTTAGGTGACATGTAGTTTGGATTGAAGTTTCAGCACGTACATGCAGATGGACGCTATATTCAGAGAGAGGAAACCCAAGCACAGGAAACAGTAGGAGGACTAGTGACATAGTGAGATAGCTCGCATCAATGCGTTCTTTCTTTCTTTCTGCTGCCAGTACACACACTGCCTAACTTTACTGTTGCTCACAAGGATAATTTTCTCTTTGAAAAACAAAATCAGTTCAAAGCAAGAGTGGCTGCCAATTTCAGGTACTATACAATGGATGTGCACCAATGGCATCAATGGATTAATGCCAATTATAAGTGACCTTTGGAATACATATATGACATATATGGCTACACAGGAAATTATGCCCCAGAGTCCTTGTCAGTTGGCAGGTCAACTGAAGATCCATTTACGATTCCTAAGAATGACCACCTGAACTACCTTTTAAGTATTCAGAGTTAATAGCAATTTTTTCCTACCTTGTCACCTCACATTTTGTGGTGCCTTCAGCCATTAAGCAGGCAGATAGTCCACTCTGGCCGTTATGAGCCTTTGTGCAGAGAGTATCATTGAATACATGTATTTGAATGAAATGAGCACGTTCTGTCTGTAGAGAAATTGTGAAATTTCTCCACTTTTTTGTGGATGCTCTAGTGAGGCCAAATTGGGGGTGCAAAAATACATTGAGTCACTGTGACATTTTAATGAACTGGTTTGGAACTTTCATAAGTCTTTTTCTTTGATAAAATGTTTGTTATTTTGTTTTTGCTTTTTCTATCTGGCATACGTAGTAATGGAATTGAGGGGCCTAACAACCTTCTATTCGTTATATCACATATCTCAGCTTTCTATACTTTTACGACTTCAATTTACCCATCAGTACAAAATGCTTGATTAAAATAGACATGGGTGGGTGTATGGCATAAATTGCACTTAAAACAGCAGTTTTAAAATGGGGTGAAAAAAAAGGATGTCCTTATGATTAACTGCAGTACTTTCTTCTTGTCTGATGTGAGGTACACGCTAATGACTGCTTTTAACGGATTCCTGTTGCTGCTTTCTTTATTTATCTGTCCGCAAAGGCATTTAATTTTTTTTTTTTTAATCCTATTGAGTAAGTCCTATGAGGGGGGCTTTATATAAATACTGCACAAAAATAGAGGAATAGGATTACAATAGGTTTCTTTAAGTGACAGATTCTGGCAGTGGCAGTCCAGCAAAAGCAACAAATTGAGTACATCACCCTTCAGTTATTCTGTACTTTCACATAACTGGTATTGGCACAAAAGCTCCATTCTGCAGACAGTGGGAGTTTAAATTACTGGGGAGGGGTGTGTTCAATCTGTACTTCACATGAAAAATCTTAAAGCAAGCTACTAACTTGATCTTCCACTGCCTCTTTGCATCCTCTGACACTTTAAGCACTCCCCTCCTTTGAATGATGCCCGAATGGAATTAGGAGAGATTTTTCTGCGAGAGGACAGCAGCGGCGCTATAGATGGCCTGTTGGCGTCACCTACTATAGCACAAGCTTTGATCTCTCCCGTTGATGCTAGGGCTGCCTGCCGGCCTGGCATAAGCTACCGGAGATGCAGGGGTGACAGTCAGTGAAAGCAAAGAACATCCACACTCGACCACCCTCCCACCTATAAACAAGCCAAATCATAACAAAAAGTATTTATACGTCACCCTCAAGAATCCCAAAAGTAACATGGATGATAGGTAGACAATAGAAGTCAACCCAAGTGGTGTTTTTCAGCCTGCAGTCCACACATTTTTGTGGATCCGTGAACTATTTCCAAGCAGCTGATGAAAGCTAACTGAGGAAAGCAAGTTTGTTGTCCAGAGACCTACACCATTCATACAAAGTCCTCACATCTGCTTGAAAACTTCAGAAAAAAGTTTGAAAACCATTGATTTCAGGAACTCCACTTCTTAGGGTTTCTCTTCTTTGTAAGGAAGAGAGACCAATTAGATAAGCAAGAGATAATAAAGAAATGCCTTTCAAAACAACCGTATTTTCATCTTTACACAAATTACTTTCTAAGATCTGGGAAACTTAAGGCCAGTTTCTCAAAGCCATGAATCTCTGGGCCCAGAGAGTGGTGTAAAATAGATTACATGCTGCAAATCATGGAAAATTGGAATCATTCCCTTACGTAAGACAGATGTTTTTCTTCCCTTCCAATTTGATAAAATACAATTGCAGTTTATTTCTGTGAGTCACTTTTTACTTCCTTACAAAGAAATTTCGTGGGACACCCTCCACGCAAGATTAAACACATGCTGCACAGGCCTCAGTGCAGGTTGGCAGCAAACTCCTGTCCACAAGATAGGAAAATACTGCAGATATTCTCACCTGAAGCATACTAGGCAGATCTGTGATACCCTTCTCAGCTACCACCCAGCTTTAAGAGATGGTTATATTTAAGTCATACACTCAAATATCATGCCTAAAGAATGACTAAGACTACATCTCAGTAATGCTGAAAGTTTGGTGCCCAGCTTGTTCATCAGCCCTACTGAGATTCAGAAATGCGGTTTTCAACTAAATGTATTCTTTATCATTAATCCTTTAAGAAAGGTGAAGGACACATATATTGTGGCCGTATAGCCATTCACCCTGGACTTGATGGGCAAGTGAGTGTTAGAGTAGAAGCTATTTGCAGAACTGCTGCATCTAAATTTCCTGCCTTTATATATTTATTGTTTTTCATACAGTCTGATTTTAGATTCTCTCTATTTTTCAAATGCTATCCTGACAAGCTTTGCTCTAGCTAAACAAAGCTTCCAAGAGAAGTGCACTACACAGTTTGTGAGGTATCCTGTAATATCCATACGAGTAAAAAGGCCTGGGTTGTGCAAAAATACTTCACCATATTTTGGGTACCAGAACTTTAAGCTACCTATCATAGGTGCCCAGCCAGAAGTACACTAGTTTTTTCAGTCATTAGTTCTGCCTGCTTCTTTTATAATTCTTATGTTGGGCTTAAATTTGGCCATCTCCTGCAGGTCCTCTATTTGCAAGCCAGGAGGCCACAAGACGACTTGTGCTGAGACTACTGTGTTTTCCTCTCTCAGAAAGTTGCTCAAGGGAAATAGAGCAGTCAGTAGAAAATTAAAATTAACCTTATTAACTCAGAATAAGTGCATGCCTTCTTTCCTCTAGCATCTGTAGGCTTGATAACATGTAACAAGACCCAGTGAGTAGTTTCTGGATGGGAAGGAAAGACCTTGCTGCATTAGGAGCAGTGATCACAGAGGGCTGAGTTAGAAGCTCTTCCAAAAAGAAAACTTGTCGCTCCTGGAAGATAATTGGGTAAAGACGGGTAAAATGAGAAATACTCGAGGAAGGACTTCAGGCTGGTTATTGTTTGGGTGGATTTTTCTGAGTAGGAGAGAGTAAACAGGTAATGGGGATGGGGGCAGGTTGAGACAAAACTGTTTTGGCAGAGTTCAGGATAGATGATCAGAGGATTAAATAGCGTAGAAGGGGGAAGGAGTAAGGTAAACTGTTGAATACTGAAATGTCAGTAAGTGTCTGAATAAGGAAGAGAGACAGTAGACAAGACTCCAGATTGTAAGAGGGGGGGAAAAAAGGAATCTGTTAGACATAGAAAGCATGATAGGGACCACAGAGGGAACACAGTCTTCTCTCTCCTTTCCTCTGCCCAGTTATTTGTCTTTTGCATTGGAAACATGGGAGCGTACTCTCATTCAATTCCCACCAAAATCCTATCTATTTGGCTTGTACACTACTTTTTCCTTTTAAGTTCAGTCAAATCTCTGGTAATGGAGTAGCACATCTCGCTGGTATGTCTGATAAAGCTGAGTCAAAGAGCTACTTCTTTACTTCTTGTTAGAGATTTATATTCCATGGTGCATAAATATGAACTTCATTTGAGCTCAGTTCAGTTCAAAGACAGGCTATATATGCTGTCCTACAACTCTTGTTAAAAGTTGCTGTCATTATCTGCCCTTCTGAACATCATCATTGCTTTTCAGAGCCCTCTTCATTCTGCATCCACTTCTGGACAGAAATCACACTCTTTGCAAACGTCCTTGTAAACACTTCATGGAGGCGCAGAAAAAGGGCTTTCATCCACATTTTTAAAATAAATAGAAGTGCTTGACCGTAATCCAATACATCATGATATGTATTCCTCCTCTTGTTCACTGATTTTCATATTTTGAGTTAGAAATAAGATTTGCATTGGTAGCATTTGCCAATACAATCCTCAGCTCTTGTGACCTCCATGTCATAGTCATTTGCTAAATTCCTGCCTCTGCCAGCATTTTAAGCCATAGACTTTGTTCATTATTAAATCATTCTAAAAAAATAACATCAGCTAAAATTAAGCTTTGGGAAGCAGAAAAAATGGCTGCAAGGCTCCATATGTTATCAATCTTAATTTTCTTCCCTCCCAGTCTCATAATCCTCCTTCCATTTGTTCCAGTAGTTCACTTATCAGCTCCCTGAAGGAACCTCAGAATAGTCGCTTCTTATCTCTTTACCACAAACGTGACATTACTTAAAGTACAAACTTGAACAATGATATCAGTCACTGTGTTTTCCTCTCCCTTTCTTTATTAAGCCACAGTACTAATTCAGCCCACTCTTTTGCACTTGATATTCACTGAAATAAACAGTAAATAAATACAAGCTGTTTCCTGTGTTATTAAAAAAATAATAACAACTACAATAAACACCTCCTACTAGATCACGATGAATTTGAAACTATCTGACTTTGTAAGTGAAGCTTATTTAAATATTTGTTTATCATTTTTTATTGCGAACATGACATTTTACCAAGTAAACTCGAGAGTAAACGCTGACAGCTTGGCTGATGGCAGAGTAACCTCTTGTCCTATGGGATTATTGGCAGGGCTGCTGATGAGGGCCAAGTTAGAAAACACTCCCACACCCAGGAAGCTAAATCAGAATGCTTATTCCTGAACCTAATGCTTTCTGCCAAGATTAGACAGATTTCAGTTTGCAGGGTCAGGTTTGTAAGCTGTAAATAACTGCAGCATAATGACTCCAAGGACCAGATAGCAAAATAGGAAAAAACATGGAAGACCAGGATTATTCACCACCAAAGACTCCGATGTAAGCATTTCCATGATATATGCACTTTACTAAAACATTTACTCTGCAGTTAAAAGAAAAGGCTATATAGAGCTGCGAAGGAGAGCAAGTTGAAAAGTGCTGACCAAGGCCACACATCAGTGAAAAATGTGAGAAAAGGTAAAGTTGTTCATGAGCAAAACAGGTCAAAAAGCATCAGCGTATGAAGGCCCAGAGAGAAAATGGTGGGAAACAGAAGGGGGGTTAGGTAATTTGGGCATTTCAGGGAGGTAGGAGAAGAGCAACAGAAAAGTAATGGCAGAGGTCAGGCAGGTGGAAAGTGGTTTTAGCAGCAGAATACCAGTTATACTCCAGTTATCAATGGAATCCAATAAACAGTATACAGTGAGTTTCTTTCTAAAATTCTTTAAGAGAATACAGTCTCAGTGCAAAAAGAAAGTGTCTTTCTTTACAAGTTTCACGTGATTTGCTGGCCAGTAGCTCACTGAAAATAATTAGTTTCCAGTTGCCACTAGTTCAGTACTCAGCTGTTTTGTCTGCAAATCCCTAGAAAATGTGGTTTGTCCAATTAATGTACTTTGATTCATAAGTTTAGAAGGCAACATTAAATAGCTAATCCCCACTGGATTAAGCCCTTTCTACTTCTGACTCACCAAATGTTTGCAGAGGACTTGTAAAAACAATAACATTCCTTCAGAGCTCCTGGTGAAACAAGTCATGTGCCTCAGGGAGATGGTTCCTTATAAGTGCACCCCTCCTAGAGAAAAGAGCAGAAAACACACAGAAACAAAGAACATTTGCACAACAGCACATCACAGTGTTTACTGAGTAACAAGCTTTATGCTGAATCTTTTGATTTTTATCTGTTAAGGTCAAGGGCAGTACCACCTCTATGCGGTTATAACAATCAATGGAAACAATGTACTTGCCATCAAAATAGGCTTTGAGAGAGCTACCGTAGCAATGCGTTCACTACTGCTGAGAAGCCCTGAGGACAGAGCTACAAAGCAGTAAAATGCAGTTCTTTGGAAAGCAGGGAAGAAATTGCCTGTCTGAGACCTCTTGCATTGTACTTAAAAATTGATTTAACTTTTAATCTGTTCACGAATAACAGTCGGAGATAATAGCTGTCAGCTCAGACAAAGGCTTCACCCTGCCCGATCGCCTGTGTCCCGATGCTGGGCAGCCCTGCGCGCTTGGGAAGACCTCGCTGACCCCTTCGCGCTGCTGAAGGCAGCGGGCACCCCCAGCCCCAAGGCTGACCCGGGGAGGTGCTAAAACTTTGAAGGACGCTGTGAGCTACCTGAATTAGTCTAGGGACTATTCTAGCTCTGAAGCGGGCTAGCATTAGGATATAAAACACCCAGCCTGTGTTTTTCCACACGTACCTATGGGAGGCTAAGCTCAGGATCTGACCTCTGGTTCGTTATCTGAATGTCCTTTTCTGCATTTCCTCGAGTGTCAGCAGAGATTTGTGCTCCTCCGTTAGTGCCGTGGACCTCTTGCAGAGCACACGCTTTATCTGACAGCTCATGTTATATGATCCGGGATGATTTCATTCCTACTGAGGAAAGTGAGAGCAGGTCTTTTCTAGTTGAGTGTCTCCTGTGTGTTCCACTCACAAGCCACTATCAGCTATTCCAGCTCATATAAGCCGTGTTCCGACAAATTTCTAACTTGGTTTAATATCTAATTGGTCATTCTTTGGAATATCTCTCCCTCCAAATTAATTCTGCGTTTTGGTCTAACATTTACAGAACTTCAGGTAGGCTGCTTTCCAAAAAACGTAGTTCTGCTTTGTGAATTTACAGATAAATGTTTTGTTTAATTAGAATGTAAACCTCATATTTATTAGTAATTATTAAATATGATGTTAGTGTAAAATTTAACTTTAAATGTAAAACTAATTTAAATATTTACAGTGATTTAGAAGTGTAAGAAGCTTGGAATGATCCCAATAATTATCCACAGTTTACAAATACAGTACAAATAACCAGCTAAGTTTGTGTTTTTAAAATTGGATACAGGATTACATCTGGCTGGACTAAGCCCTTGCTATAACTCTCACATGATCTAACAAGGCATACATGTCATTGCAGTTTAGTGAACTGCCTACATTCAAACCTGACTGAGTCTTAAGCAGATCAGGAAGTTGGTCTGCTTATGACATATTTTCAAATGTCAAATATGCAAAGGAGAGGAAGAAGTCCTCAGATTTTAAAAATTTATTTTAAATTACTTAGTCCACCCAAACCAAATGAGGATAATACTCTAATTAAAAAATTTACTGTGCTAATCATTAAAAATATTTTTCCAGATTTGTTATCCGGAAACTCAAAACTACATGCTTCCATTTCTTCAGGATGGTTTAAAGCTTCTAATCCTTGATTTTATAACAGTGCCAAGGTAAATCCAAGGTAAATTGCGAGAGAGCAGCTAACCCAGGGGCCTTGAGAGTTTTGATTCTCAGATGCACTTTGGCCTAAAGGCACCCTTACCTCTTAGGCTCAAATCAGCAGAAGTCTTTAGATCTCAGTAGAAGCCATGACTGATGTGGTCCTGTTTCAGACTGCAGTCCAGAAAAATTATGTTTTTAACTTCTATGCTCTGTATAGTTATTAGATTTGATCAGTTTTCAATGTGGATGTGCAGAATTGGTGTACACATTTGCAACAGAGGTTACCATTTTGTTCTTCAGTAGGATCCTTTCTACAGAATTAAAAGTGCAGTCAGGTGAATGATAATCTGATATACCAGGAAACCCCAGGATTCATTGCGTAATTCAATATCCTTGGCCAACACTGCTGAAATTTCTCCCTGTACTAGCAAGATTTACAAAAGGCCAGTAACTGCTACTATTTGAGTTGTTTTCTAGTATTCATCAACTGTCTCTCTGGTGTCTATTAGATGTCTCTTCAGAGGTGGACAGTCGTTTCATCCTGTTTGTATAGACAATCAACAAAGCAGCTCTAATTAGTGAATTGTTATTCTTCCATACTACAAGTACTATATGTCCTGCTTTTAGTTACCTTAACTCTTAAAGTTGACAGAAATAATACCAAACAAATATTAAAAAACAAAAAAGCTCTAAAGAGAGAAATGAAAATAATAATGAAAATAGTTTGCAAAGATTCTAGGTACTCAATGGTTCTTTTGAAAATTGAGTTAGATAGGGATAATTACTGACATATCATGGATGTAAACACAAAGATACAGAAAGGATTTTCTTAGTTATATCTTGATCATTTTTACGGCAGAGGAGAGCAATGACTTAGTCAAATTCACAGAAATCAAAAGTTGCTAAGGTTAGAGATCCACACATTAGTGAATTTTATGATCAAGAAAAGTGAAGGCTCAAAACTCAAAGAAGATAGGTGCACAGAAGACACCAGAAATGCTAGATTTGGTTTTGTCCCCCTCCTTCCCTCCAGATTTGAGGCACTCCCCTCAAATCTGGCCTGAAAGGAGGACCTCAGAAAGAAAGCAAATGAATCATTCCAATTCAGTTGGCCTCAGCTGAGGCTGCAGAAAAATTACAAGAGTGTGTCACATACAGCAGTGGTTTTTTGGTAGTTCTTCCTATTCAGAATAAAATGGGAGCCATCACACCAATGCTTTGTAACAAGAGACCTCTACTCAATCATCATTACGATGACAAATGTAAGGCACTATTCACCTGAGCTAAATGTAAATTAGGGAATGTGCTATAATAAATCCTGAATAAAATATTAAACTCAATAAAATTACATTCATTAATTTAAGAAATAAATTATTCCCTGACATGTGAAAAGCTCTACACTTATGTCAGAGCAACTGAAATCTTTGGGGAGGTTTAATGGAGAAAAATAGAATTTTCTTGGGGGAAAAAACATGGAAAGTCTGCCAAATGTTTTAAAGGATGTTCTCTTAGGATACATTTGAAAATATGAATAAATTCTTTTACATTCATAATTTACTGAATGGTTTTAAATAAAAATAGATGTTATTTCATGAAGTTCTATATCCTCATAAACAAGAGAGAGGCATTTATTGGAAGGGCATGTTGAATCTCAGAGGATATTTATATTATTCCCAGTGAAAATAACAATCCATTACAAAGCATAGCTTCAGCATGTGTTCCACACAATATCTTCTCCTTTGAGCCCTTCTATTTCCTGCTAGCTTTTGACCTTGCAACCACTCAATAAATGTCTTGCTAGAGATGAAGCTAATAAACAATTTCCCTCTGCCATTTTCTTTCTTCTCAGTTTCCTCACTTGCAGTCCCAGGATATGTGTCAGTTAGGTATATCAGCAGTTAATTTCTCTCTCGAAGGAAGCAGTAGGCTTTCTGAGGCTAAGCCCCCACTTGCAGAAAAGTGTCCATCCATTAGCTAACTCGTGAAGTTACATACCCGGAATGGGGAGGTGGGGGTAGGGATCAACTTTGATTGCTGCTTCTGGATCTTGGCTATGTTTTACATTTTAAAAGGGGACAGACAGTGTGGTGGGCCTGGCATCCACAGCTTCCTCCTCCTAAATGAATGCTGTAAACCACGTGGTTGCAGAATCAGGTTTGCACTTACTATTACTGTCCCTTGCAGTCTTGAATTTCTTTGCTAACTACTGCTGTGCTTTCAAAGAAGATATAGAGAGGGCACCACCCACCTACATTACCCCGGTCTTTCTCTGAGAAATGAAGAAGAAATAGAAAGAAAGAAATAGAATGGAATAAGCTAAATTTATTCCAGGTTTCCTGCGTTGTGTGTGAGAATTCTAACCACTTGGCTATTACTTACCCAGCTTCTTTGGACATATTTTCTCTACTGAACTGAGCATTGGATTTTGTTGCAGAGACAGCAAAGAAGAATTATGTGCAAAACACAGGAGAATAAACAGGGTTTGTCCAGCCTGTAAAGAGAGAGGTAAAGAGGGCACAATAATAACCTTGTGATATTTAAAAGGCTGTTGCAAAAAGGATGTTAATTCATCATTCCCTGTGACAGCTAGAAAAAAGGCAACAAACTTGCCACAAAAGCAGAGATTTATATATCAAGGGGAAAAAAGTTAGATATTAGGAAACAATTCTAACAGTTGAGGTAGAGAGGTGGGGCTGAGGCAAGAATCACCAAAGCAGTGTTTCACAATTCCTGTTCAGGGGAGATATTAAGACCAAGGCATGACCCAAGAAAGGCCTGGAATACACAGACGTAAATAATTATCTCCAGGCCTTCATTTTTGGCCGATATCTACAACAAGCAAGAGAATCATCTGCAAAACAGGTTTGTTTCCCCTCCTGCCCTTAATCAGGGCAGTCTCCCCGAAATGTAAAAAAACTAAATAAACTGGAAGTGCAGGCAATCTGTAAATAGCAGGGGCCTGTGAACGCTGGCACGTTTTCCTGTTACGCTCTCCACCATCGCCTCCAAGCTGCACTGCAGCACCTTGGCCCTTGCCTGGGAAACGTTTTCTTCCGTCCTGGCTGGCCCGAGGCACGGCATGGGCGAAAGCGCTGCAAGAGGGCCAGAGCCAGCTGCAAGGAGCACATGCTACTGCCTCACGCCGTGCGATACAAGGGTGAGGTCAAGCAGTTGAACGCAGCCCCTGCCTTAAAATCGGAGTCACAGCAGCATTCAGCTTGGCGTTTCCCAACAGCGGCGCACCCAACACTTACCGCTCGGTGAGGAGCCTCTAGCAGCTTTGCGCTGCCCACCTCGAAGCTCACCGTGAGCCATCCCTTCCCCGTGACCCTGCGAGGAGCTGGGGGCCGGTCAGTCCGTCCACCGGCAGCACGGCTCTAGGGCGCCTCGCGGCAGGGATCTGTCCTGCGCCCTTTATGGAGGCAATGATTTACAAGATACCGAGGTTCCTGTGGACTTTCATTTCCTATTTCATAATACAGCTGGTTATTCCGCGCTGGAATGCATGATGAATATATCCACACAAGCTTAGTGGAAAAAACATACTGGGCATATCCATTTTATATTTTTCAAAGGCTCAGAAAGTTGGCCAAATCAAACCCTATTTCCACAGAAACTCTCCAAAGTCCCTACCAATGAAAGCTATAATCCCTGCCAAATGTCAGTTTTCAACTTTTAGTTGCAGAGCAATTCAAAAGTTCATTTTAAATTGTTTTCACAAAGGAAAAAATAGGAATATTTCTTTCTTCCTGCATTTGTGAGTAGAAGAAAAGCATCTCATCAAGATTTCTTAAACAATGAAAGCAATATTTTATCCTGAGAAGGGAAAGATTCTGTCTGAGTGAAAAGAGGGCATTTTAATGGCTGTTTTCGCAACCTGCAGCATATAACCAGCCTCATAGCTTTTGAACTTACTGCAGCGATCCGGCACGGTCAGCTACGTTATTTCCTTGCCAGAACAAGTGCACCACACTGCCATATCATACCCCAAGCACAAGATCTCTCTTAATTTTTCACTGCACCGCAACAGCTTATGAACTAGCAAATTCCTCTGCACAAGAGGGTTGGGGGCCGCAGCAGCGTGGACATCCTGAGGGTCATCCCACCTCTGCCCTCACCCCTACGCACCTCAAAGAGTCTCTTAAGTTAAAGCAATAAACTGCCAAAGCGCCTCAAAGATTTGGCACTAAATCATTCAGGAAAGAAAGTGGATCAAGCAGCACATCATGATTCATGCTCATTTATGCACAATATGTATTTGGTTTTGCAGACTCCTTAGAAAACCTACCAATAGTTTGCTGTGTATAGCAGTATACTAATGTGCTCATAAAGGTACGCACGGAACTGCAATATAAGTCAGCATTTCCACCGGTATGTTGACAAAACCCTCACTAAGCCAACAAAATGGATCTTGTTTCATTAAAAGAAAACAACAAATATTTTGTATATTTTTGTTCCAATCAGGTACAAATTCCACACTGCCAGTTTTTAAAAGGCTGAGGCTTTAGATAAGAAGAAAAAAAATAGATACGTGACTCAAGCTTATTTAATAAATCTTCCTGGCTATCTCAATGTCAATTTTCTTTAGCATCCTGCTTCAACCCTAGCTTTCACCTGTTAGTCGAAAGATCTTATATCATTAGCCCGTGGGAGGAACAAGATTAACAGCTGATATTCTGAGGGAGGAAAGGGAAAATTATCATGAATCATTTTGTTCCTTTTTTAAAATGGCTTGTTATTAGTTACTATTTTTATGTTTTTCATTAGAGCGAATAGTGACAAAGGAACTTCCATCTACTGGTGCTTGAGGATTCGGTGATTTTACAAACAAAACCTAAGCCAAAAGTGAGTAAGAGAGAGAGTAGTTCTGGCACAGAGCTCAGGGACGCCCCTTCCGCGGTGAGGAAGCGCCGACTCGGACGCGCCATCATCCCCTCCGTTCAGCAATCTGACATCCTGGATGATGCAGCCTTCAGCCACTGCGCTCACACCATGGATGCGCATTTCTCCTTCCCCAAGCCTTTGATACCCTGTAATATATATATATATTCCCAGTGTATTAGAAAAAGCTCTCATCCAAGAATTGATGTGCTAATGCTCAATGTTGAATTTTAATGTAGTCCACGCTGTCAGGTGTAGTTATATCCAATTGATCTGTACTGTCCTCTTCCAAAACCTCAATAGATTCAATGGACAGTCACCATCTCTACTTCAAGTTAGTGCTCTTCTCTATAACTTTCCCAAAAGACCAAAATCCAGGGGCTCATAACCTCTCGTAGAAAGCAGAGCCTGGTTCCAAGGCTGAATTATCATCTTATAATGAAGATTCCTGTTTTGAAAAATGTCTCTACTGTTCATTGAGGCATCCAATAAAATTCTGTCTCACATCAGGATTATTTTTGGATTATTTTTTTGGCTGCTGCAGAAAGCATATAAATAAAACTAAAATCAATTTTAATGCTAATTTATTTAAATTAATTGGATAGACATGCATATTAATTGTGTTTTCATTTTTCTTTCAGATATTTTTGGTGAATGGTGAAAACAAGAGGGAAAACATCTGTTCCAGGTGAATGACATGCATAAAAGCATGGAATAAAAACTGGAATATTACACAAAGGCTGGCTGAGCCTCTAACATTTCTTTACAAGCAGTGGCTAAAGCACCTTAATAGCCTAAGCTTAGAAACCATAAGAAAGTATTTGTTTCTGAAAAGTTATGCTAAACAAAGTTAAATATACATAATTGGATACAGAAGATCAACTGAGAGCATAGAAAACCAAATGGATCAAAAATAGGAGGTATTTTAACAAAATAAAGGCCAAGTTCTACTTTCAGCTCTGCTGGTGCTCTGGTTTCAGTATTATTGCTCCAGATTTATATCAGCATAAAGAAAAACAGAATCTGGCCTGACCTGAGAATTAAATAATATCCCAGCAAAGAATATGTGGTACCTTACTTCTGAAAATCTTACCTTTCTCTTCACCATGTCTAGAATCATTTCAGCCTTGTTAAAAACTTGCTGTAAACCTTAACAAAATTAAGTGTAAAGTCAATGATATATTCCAGAACCCAAAATCTTGGTAAATAAAAGGAAAAATGGTACTAGTATATTACTTAAAATGCAGCTACTTTTGAAAAACGTGCTAGCTAATTAGGGTGATGAGATATTTAAGTAACTTATTAAATGAAAAGATTTTGTTCATTCTACATGCTCACTAGTTATATGTGCTCACTAGCATGCTTTAACAAATTAAGAATGGTCCCACCATTTTGTTTGCTTTTGCACATTGTAAGCAGGAATCATCATTTAGAAGGGCTGCTTTATGCTTGCAGCACTTTCCCAGCAATGCAATCTTGTTAAAAGGAGAGCGCAGGCACAGTAAACAGGTAAAGACCTATCAGCAAACGAAACACATTTCTCAGATAGGCACTCTTTTGTACTCATCTGAATTTTTCCATAAAACTCTACATTTCATTCTGGCTTCCATTGCTACTGTTAGGTCAGATCTTAAGCCAGCCCAATCGGTAGAGGAATATGTGTAGAGTTAATTACAGGAGCTGGAGAACATCCAAGAAGATATACTATTATGAAATATTTACTTACATTCCAGAGGTCACGCAAACAACTTTAATGGGATTTCCAGCCTCAAGACTGTGTGGAAATGAAAGGGGGAAAACTGCAATAGAAGAAAGTAGGCTAAAAAAGGAACGTCAGACAATAGGGAAGGATGCTTTAGGACTTACTAATGCAGGGAACTAGCAGTAATGAAGTGAACACACTCCTTTTTTACAGGTAGGTATGAACTAGACCTAGCCTACAAGACTGCAGTGTTAAGAGGTAGGTAAACTGCACTGCTAGCAGGTAGGTCTTCTCTCTTTCCGCTTCCTCAATTTTGCATGAAATGTTCTTGAAACAATTCTTTCTGACTTTTAATATTTACTACAGTTTTCCTTTCTGACTTCCTTCGTGTGGATTTGATACTTAAACTACGCAGTTAAGATCAAAAGAAACCCCCAAAAAACAAAACAAAAAAAAAAAAACCTATTTGGATTCTCTTGCTGTTAAAACCCGATTCCCTGGACTAGAAACCCTGTTTATTAAATCCTTGTTTCTGCTACAGAATCCAGTTAAACAGTCTGCAATGGGGCTGTTTGGCCACATTTTCCAGAGTCATCAGCAGGACAGACTGACTGGTGTGCAGGACATGAAAATTTTAAGATTCAAACGTAGAGAAAGGGAGAGAGAGGATAAATCCTGTAACCGGGGGTGCCTCCACATTCACGTGGATCAGAAGTGCACTTTTCAAGCAAATCTCCCCATCGTTCCCCACTCCCTGCACTTTGTTTTCTATCCCAAGACAATCTCAGAGCACACAGGGAGATTTTCATTCACATCAAACTCAACTGGACCATGTACTCCCGGACTGCACATAAGGCGTTAATGAGTAGTGAGTCCACAGGACCAGACCAGAGCTAGTTAAAAATAAATCCTCCCCCCGCAGAGCATATGCTGCAGACACCGGACCCTCCAGCATTGTTTTAGCCTACAGATCTCCTATTGCATGGTGCTATTCGCTAATGCCAACACAACGTTAGAGGATACGGGTTGTAATTAGCTCATTCAAACCAACCTAAAAAGGAATGAAGTGGAACCTGAAAAGATTTATTCTTCCTTGCCTTGTAGACATTGCATATTCCTAACTTTACCTTCTTTTGACTGTTTTTCCACCCACAATATCTCACCTACAGCAAAACATTTCTTTTATAACCTCTCAATATTTGTTATTGTCACAGTGAACCCAGAGAAGAGGTCTGTCAGTCTCAGTAGGTGTACAAAACTAATCTCGGGAAATACTTCCTATTGCATGTCCTTGTAAAGATGCTGTCAAAGGCATGGGTGTCCCGCAGAATTCGGTACCAACGCTTCTAGGAATGAAATCAGCTGTCCACGGACTCGCACATCTTTTACACTTAGAAACTATTTTGCCAACAATTCAACATGCAGTCAGTGTATATCCACAACAGATTACTCTAAGGCTGGTAAGCACTCTTTGAAAATGCTCAGGTTTGTTTAGAGTAATCAAATAAGCTGAGGTTATCACAATTCAAGTCCTTGCTGCAATAAATAGAGAAATTTCCTATACCACAGCAGTCACATTAATAGCACAGATCGATATCTAGTTCCATAATTCTATATGGAGAAGTTAGAAAAATACATCGGTACTGCAGAACGTTAAATTGCTGTCAAAGTTTCCATTTGCAGAATAAATACAAACATAAGAAAGAACAGTGAAATTGTGAAATTTTTGTCTATTCTTTGTTTTCTTTCTTAGCGTCTCAGTTGCATACTGGAGAAGTCTAACAGAGCTGTGCATTCACACGTCTGGAAAGTGTTACTGCACTCTGATTTGTTGTGGGCCGCTGGTCACTTCTTTTACTCCTTTACGACTAGGCTGTGATCATCTGCATTGAATGCCATGTCACCTAATTCACAAAGTCTCACTTTTCTAGAACATTCTCTGACCCTTCGAAGGAAAAGAGGGTATCAAAGTGATACGCCTGCATATCCCCAAGCGGGATGCATCTTCCAGCATACACCTTCCTCTCTTCAGTGAAATCCTGATGATCCGGATGACTGTTTACCTGCCCTGTTTTCCAGATGGTTTTGCCTTATCACTCTTTTCCATGGAATGGTTATTCCTGCACAGGGCTGAACTGACGATCTGCTCAGGCTTTAGCTTCTATACAAAAAAAGAAGAAAATGAGACTCTGTTTCAGTATTGTCAGTTCTTGGGATCCTATCAACAGGCTTTGAATATTGATGTTTTCTCTTAAGCCTCCTTCAGGAGTCTGCAGCTTTGGGGAAGATCCCGGCTTTCATCTCTTGCTTGCTCTTTTCATTTATTTTTTTTAAATAAATTTCTAGTCCCGGTAGCTGTGATGAAAAGCTTTATAGTGTAATCCAAGAGTATTCTTTTAGCTTGTGAGCCAGGAAAAAAAAAAAGAAAACAAAATATTTGATATAAAAATAAAATATCCTATTTTAATTTAACTTGGGGTGGGGGAGAAAGGAGAGAGAAGGGACTAATGCTTGAGATATGAATTCCTGTGGTTGACGACTCTGTTTCATCCAACCCTCATGCTGACACAGCCCAGTTACAGTATTTGCAAACATTTCATGCAAAGTGAGACCTCTATGTTTTACGTACAAACCACAGAGCCCTCTCCAGTTGCACAAAACTCAGCAGCTGACCAGCTATCTTTTCAACAACTCGAAATCTAAATGAAGATATATAGAAGCCTCATCCCTTTTCGGATGCCACAGTTTGCTGAACAGCGACAGATTTCTCATCTTCTAAACTGCTGCAGGAATTCTCGAAGAGCCAAATTCTCCCGGGTGAAAACGAACAGCAGCTTGCAAATGCAGTGACTGGGCTTCTTAGGAGCTTCACAGCTCCCCATGCAAAATCTCAATCTCTCTCATGGCATAAAAGCATGGATGTGCTCAAATAATTAAGCACTCAGAGTCTTTTCACATGCCTTATAGCACAATAACACCACTGCTTTCCAGAAAGTTACTGCTGCTTTACACATGAAATATCTGAACGGGGCCTCTGATCTTAGTGTCTGAATCTTTCTTCTTTCAATCAGTCAATAGTACTTTAAATCTGTATTGCTGACATCCCCGTAGCCACAAAATATATCTGTGCCATGTCATGCTCTCCAAGCAGACTTATGTATGTGTGGGATGCAACTATATCCTTAACGCAGGCCTCCAAGAGAAACGTACAGACTATTAAAAGCATTCCTTCCAATTTTAAACAGGGTTCTGCCAAAATACTTAAATATAGATGGTCAGCAGACTGCACAGTGGTTACTGTGATGAAGTGGGACACCAGCCTAAGCTCTGTCTACACCATAAATTCAAGAAAGCTGGTAACTGGTTAGTGGTAGCGTGTTGCTCCAGGCCCATCTTTAACAGCAACACATCCTACGGCATGCTTTGCGCTCATCCACAGAGTAGCTGAGCATGCCTGTAGCTCTGAAGAGGCATGTGAATGGGCGTGTGCTACTCACAGATGTGGTGCTGCAGAGCTCCAGGAAGGCAGCAGAACAAACTGATAAGGGTTATTTATCCTCTAATTTAAGGCCAGACTTTAAAGATGAAAAACTGAACAACTCTGGCTCCCAATGTGCTTTGCAAACTGAGGGCAGGTAAATTTATCTGCAAACATTTAGATGAATTACTTTCTGATTCATGTTTCTGGGCACTGCCCTGTCCTTTTTCTTGCAGCGCTGAAGCAAAAATCACCAAAACAATTCAAGAGCCAAACAGTAATTAAAACTTCCCATCACGTTGCACTGACATTATCAAGCCGTGGGTGGATTCACTGACACAGTAGTGAAAGTACGAAATCAGCATTGGTTCCATTCTTTAGAGATGCAGTGCTGCTGGCACCCATACAGAAACGCCTACACGTCTTAAGAGAATATGATAGTTGACCTAAAATATTTGTACACACTAGGTTATTCAAACAGTTTTAAAGATATTTCTGAGAGCGAGCACTATTTCAGTTTGATCTCTGGCTCTGTGCTCAAGACACATCTTGCACTTAACTGAGAATTTGCTGGGAATCTAGATTATATCCCAGGGCTGAATGCTTGGCCAAAGAGATGCAGGGACTCTGCCAGGAGAAATATACACTGGAAGACAGACTGCTTGAGTGCGTTTTACCAGTACTCCACCACATATTGGACTGATTTGAAACAACCAATTGCAGTAATATTCAACCACAAAGAACAGTCAAATTGGGCACATTTCATAATGAACCACCTCAGAAGGATTTGAATTTATACGGAAATTCTTGTAATCTTTACAGAGAGGGAAGCAATAGCTCACAGAAAGACTGAAGAAGAAAAAAAAACAACAACCTTTGCATATCAAGTGCGTATGGATAGCTTTTACTCTCATTTGGCTTTAACTTTCTTAGCATGCTTGCCTCTGGGTTGAAATAGAAGTTTTGAGCATTCTTTCCCCTTAAGAAAGAAGAAATCTGCAAAGTATGCACCTTTTTTGCCATTAAGCAAATGAAAAACAAGCAAAAAGCTAATATGGACCAGAAATTTAAGTTAATTAGTTGCAAGTGTTTGAAGGGGAGCAAATAACAAAGGTAGTCTAAAAATATTAGAGTTGTCTTACAGCGCAAAGCATGTCCTGGGCTAAAATTCAGAAAAAATAAAATAAAACAAACAAAAAAACCCTCCTAAGCTACCTATTAGAAGAAGCCACCAGTCACTTGGGGCTTTAAGAACTGGACCATTTGGAGCACAACAAAATGTATTTTATGAGAGAGCCTTTCATGCTAGGGAAAGGGCCCAAATGACAAAGTTCATAAACCATCATTAAAAAGTCAACATTCACTAACAAAACACTCGCAGATACACTTTCACTTTATCAGAGGCACATTTGCTCCATGTTGGCAAAGTCTAGCTTTTAGAGGCACCTGCTCTAGGCTTTTTCTGTTTCTTGCTTTGGGTGGTGCTTTTAGAAACATGCAAGAGGGAAAATCAGAAATAGTGCTGAGGGGGCCTGAAGCCCAGCCCTCCTTCCCAAGCAAACGCCCTAAGCACCGGTCTGCACCAGCTTCTCTCCCCTTTCCCTCTACTGAGGGAAACGTTGCTCTTGCCGGCACATAGAAGCTGCTCTTCCAGCCAGGAGCGGCTCGCTCCTTGCAGCTCACTCTCGACAAACAGAAACTTTGCTCATGCGCTTCCACGTGCTAAGGAGGAGGCTGAACCCAGGCCTCCCAGACCTGGGTAAGATATCTAACAGCTAAGCGAGTAGATAGGAATCGGTACCCTTCTCTTCCTCCGTCAGCTACATTTTAAAAGAACAGTGAGCTTTGCTGAGCCTTTTCCAAAAACACTTTCAGCTGCCTGTCCTCTGGGAGGACCTTGGTCTGGGGCTCCCAAGGGAATGGGTGCTTCCTACAGCCTTAGGCATGCTTTTAAGCTCTTCTGAGAGCAAGAAACTTCCCCATATGCCTCAGCTTAACTTATGGCGCTCTCTTTTTTCTGGTCTGCAGTACAGATGTTTAGTTTGCCCATCTGAAGCCCTAACTCTCATCAGGTACTGGCTGCAAAGTCTCACTTCCTAAACTAGGTGAGTTAGGGGATTACAGTCAGGCTAAAGCAGCCGAGCCTTTAGTGCTCACGGTCACATAGCAAGTCTGTATCGCATCAAAGCAGTAAACCAAGGGCTGGGTTTGCTCATCTTTCTTCTACAACTATCAAGAAAAAACATCGATGCAAGATGAATGGTTGACAGCCATTTCCCAAGTTGCATTTTTGTTAACTGTTATTCATGACCCGAGATTTTCTAAGACTATTCACGTCTTTATGATGAGCAATATGTAGACAAACATGTTTCCATTTATGAGAAAAAGAGTTTGACTGGATGCAGACAAGGTACAGGGGTATATGCCTGGAACTGATTGCTGATATTGGCTGTCAGTCTGAAATGTGTGCATGACTCAGCTGAGTGAGGAGAAATAGGGTGGGAGCTACAGAGAACAGTAACATCTTCTGGTGCTTTAATTATATTCATGGGAGGCAGGAGGGCTCTATTTCCGGATGCTAGCTGCCCTAAGGCACAGTCTCACTGCATCTATGCTATCTTTTAAATCTGGATCAGGAGGGCATTTCCGAAGTGAATCTCCTGATCACCATCACTTAGTTGTGCTTCTGTTCACAATTCAAAGTGGTCTTGGAGCTTGCAAACTGGCTTCCTTTCACACAAAACCTAGTTAGAAGTGAGTTCCAAGAGAGCACCTAATGCCCTCCAGCTGGTAAGAGGTTCTCATTGGGAATAGGCTAGAGCTAGCCAAAAGTATATGCACTTAAAATACAAAAACTGTGGGTGCTAGAACTTCAGCACTGACCACTTAGATCCACGGATTTCCTCCAACTGGGCCACATTGCTTGCTAATGGAGGCACAACTTTGGTTAACTCAAGTGAGCACAGGGCAATAAATTGAGTCCCTGAGATGCTCAGTTGCAGAGGATTTCCACTCAGCCGTCTTTCAGGTAATTGTCTTTTTATCCGTATTTAGCCCTAGAGGACAGAATTCCAGAGCTCATTCTCTGGTGGGTTGCGAATGAGACGTTCATCCTCCGTTTGTCTTGTTCTTGATGCCATTAGAGGACAACTTGAAACAGCATTCCCAGATAACACCTCTTCCCGGAGTTAGTTAGGACAGAGCACAGAGCCTCACTCCAAAGTCTCTGGATTATTCTTTTTCAGTAGAAAGTTGGTTCCACAACTCAGGGCCTACAGCCATCACAGCTCCACTTCCTTCTCTAATGATTCCCTCTGCAAACATAGGTACGTCCTTACCCTCTACCAGGACCCTATTCTTCCCCTCAGCCTTATGGTTGGTTCTGTACCCCTCAAGAAGCATTCATCCTGGAAATTCATATCTCTGTGAAGTCTTCACCTACACAATAACAACATAAATGCAATCCATTTAAATAGAGAAACATGGCAATGCAAGAAAATTACAATTACAAATAGTGCTGGTTCCCTTCTTCAAATACCCAGAATGAACTAGGAACAAATCTGGTATCCTCCACTGGGCAGAAACA